>NC_092620.1:0-323000 GCF_047663525.1 Anas platyrhynchos | reverse complement strand
AGTGTGAAGAGTGGATGAGGAGGGACAAGAATTGCCCATTGGTAAACACAGTCTGTCCTAAGCCAAAGGTCCCCATTAAATCCTTCTGTTTCAAATTCTTAGCTGTGACCTCAAAACCCACCCTAGAATCTTTTACCACCATCTTTGTGCTCTCCCCCACAAACTTCAGAGTCCTCTGTCCTGCTCCCAGATTCTCTTCCAGATAACCCCACCCCATACACACATTTGTCCTTATCTGCAATTCCTCTTCCACTTATGTCCCTGCCTCTCACAACACAAAACCCACTGCAGCTTTTTCATTCTTCCTGCTCAGCTTTGGTGATAATCCCCATCTCTGCCATGCTCTTCCCCAGTAGCTGGGTGGTCAGCAAAAGCCTCTCCCTTTCTTGGCTGACCTTGCAGGAGAAAAGGAAGGGATCAGATCTCCTCCTTTAGCCATGATTTCAAAATCTGAGCCTGCACTTATCAGACATCAATGAAAACAAAACAGTATTCAGAAGAAAACACTAGGGTGAGGAAGAGGATGTGGGGGTGGTCATATTGATCAAGAAATGTATTTTCAGCACAGGTCTCTGCCCTAATTCGTTATGGGACTGGAAGGTGGATAAGGGAATTCACCTAGAGGAAGAAGAAGGGCAGAAATCTTCAGAGGTCTCATAAGGCAGTCCCTGGAACAACTGAAGGGCACCAGAGCAGAACTTACCTTTCTCCTCAGATCTGCATTACACCTGTGGTCTCCTTCACATCCAGAGAAGCACAGCCCAAGCTGTCCCACAAGTGGCACATTTGAGCTCCATCTCTAGATAGAAAGAAATGGGGCCCTAGACCCCCAAGTTCTTGGGAACAGAATGAAGCAAGCCATCAGAGACCTAACTGAACCAACAGGGAAAAATTCCTGGTTTGGATTTTGAGAAGATTGCAAAACAGGCAATAAAATTTTCCCCAGAGCTATGTATGAACAACTGTACTGCAGCAGCACAGTGTTATTTGCAGGACATTAGGATATTATGATAGATAGTAACAGGAAAATTCTTTCACATATATTGTTGCAAAATGGCACTGAGCACGAATATATCCTTGAACATTTTTCCATCGCTGACAGTGACTAATCCTGCGCAGTTTTAGCCAAACTTTGTCAGAATACCAAGCAGTGCAGAAGAGCAAAGCAGAGGGACCATTGCATGAATTACTGGGTGGCTGTTACCAAGGACAGTTGGCATGAGAGTCCAAAACCCAGTCTCTTTGCTGCTTGAACAGAATTTCTTGACAATGTAAAATTCTTCCCTTAGAGAATACAGAAGCTATTCAGGATGGCTGAAGAAGTGTTGGTTTTGCTGACAACAGCCATCCAAATTGTGGAGGAAGAACAAAACAACTCCCTTATCAAAATATTGTAAAGAGCACTATTTTAACACATACGTCTACTTAGATGCTGCAGACATTGCTTACTTGGGCACTGGAGCGCTGCTGAATTTATTTATTTATTTATTTATTTTGTGTAAACTGATCATTTTTCTCCATTACTCCTGAATACCTGAATCTTCCTCCTGGTTCCTTGCTTCCCTGTTCTGCTGAAGAAAGCAAACACAGGATGCAAAGCAAAATGTCAATATCTGAATATAGTAGCCCTCTGGAAAATTTCAAGTCCCCACTCAAATCCAGGGATTGCTAACCTGTCTCATAAAGCTCTATCTATCAGAGTTTGCAATGAAAACAGCAGCAATAAAGATAACCATTATCAGCACTGTAATTCATCTTTCTTAAACATACTGTTTGCAGTGCACATAATGTGTGCATACAAACTACTGTGTATGTAACGTGTACATACCATTGTCCAAAATGCTACCATTTTGGAAGGTATCAGAGTTGGGACTCGCAGGTTGGTGCAGTCACATAGCTCCTTCAGACAGACAAAAAGCAAAATGTTCAACAGGGCCTTTTGTAAGCACAACATTTCTTAAGTAGAAACAATCTCGCATAATGTACGCGTTTCTTGGGTTGCAAACCTGCTACACACCATGCCCAAATGGAACTGTGAACCGTGTAGAGTTACTGTGAGCAAAAGTATCAGAAATCAAAATCTCCCAAAAACTTACATATTTACAGTATTTGCAGCTAGGACATGCTCAGTCACTTCAGATTCTTTCTCATACATGTCACACGCGCAGACACTACTCTCATTATTACACATGTGATTTACAAATTCCTCTGCTGGTATTACTGAAATATCAGTTTTAAAACAACAACAAAAAAATTCTTTTCCATGCCAAAGGAAACAGGAATTTTAACATCTTAAGCCTTCCCTAGAGATGGCAAGATTCCCTTGGTTTGTGTGTCACTCCAGAGTGCATGTTGTGCCCGTGTGAGGGAGGGATGAGTACTCTGGTTTTTTCCACTATTTCCCAGACAGGAGCTATTTGTCCACAGGCTCCAATGATCTCCTTGTTTCCCAGCTCACCATTCACTTTCAAATCTGCTAGGTGGGGTGGTGTTGTACAGAAACCTAAGTAATTTCTTCTGCACGGAGTCTTGTGGCAAACAGCAGCCTTGAAAGGAGGAGGCATGATGGGGGCAGCTACTTGGTCTCCCACAGTTTTTATTCTCCTTTAAGAATCCTTCTTTCTTCCTTTGAGGCAAATGTTCCTCCTCATCTGCTCACCTATCCATGTAGTCTCTGGTTTCCTTCTGTCACTGAAATCTGTGTGTGGGATGCTTCTCATGAAGGCCTGAGTCTGACTCAGAAAATGCTGGGGGGCCCTTCTACCCTTGGCACTTGGCTCCTCTTGCCCCAGGTTTGTCTCCCATCACACGATGCCATGCTCAGCTGCCAAGTATTCCACTTAGGTAACACTTGGCATTTCCAGCCCCAGGGCCTCAGCACTGATGCAATTTCCAAAATTATTTTTGAAAAAGCCACAAATATTTTGAATTCCTAGCAACTGAGAAACCCCCAAAGCAACATTCTTCTGCCAGGAAGCAAAGAGGAAAGGCTACAATGGGGAGAAGAACGATAGATTGAGAACTCTCCTTCTGCTCCTTCCTTCTCTTTAAACTGGCTGCTCATGTAAGGCCAGGGGAGAGGGGAGAAGGAGAAGGATGAAAAACTTAGGTTGGAGGAAATCTATTCTGGACTCATCTGTCCAGGACTAGAGATGGAAAAGATCACAGAAAGCAATGGCTGTGTCTTTCCCTCCTCTAGCTTCCCATCTCCATAAAACCCATATATCAATACAGGTGAGAAACAGATGTTATCTATTTCCCCTTTTCTTCTTTCATTAAAAATAAACAAGCATTGTCATAGTTAATGATAAGTGCTGCTAAGTTCATGGAGCAAACAGTTTTATTTTCCTATCTTGCCCATAGCTTAATTATGAACTTAAGCTGCCTTCAGGCTACAAAGGGCAGGAAAGCTGGGAATACATACAGCCAGAAATTCAGTCAGTGTTTGATGTCCCTGAGCTAAAAATAAAAATTTAAAAATAAAGAGAAGTGGATAATAAAAGCAATATGCAAACCACAGAGCTTGGATTTAAGAGGAGGACAGGGGAGGGAAGCAAAAAACAGGTCTGAAGACAGGTAAGAAACATGCAACACAGAGGACTTTCATATTCAGCAGTCATACTAGAAAGTTGTTGCTGTGAAGGCTGTTGGTGAATAACCTTCAAAGTAGTCACAGATGGGGAAAAAAAAAAAAAAAAAAAGATAAAAAAAAGAATGAGCTGTGGTTACTATTCTAACTATGCCAGCGCTGAGCAAGCAAGGCAGTAGGACAAAAATCAAGTCCCCCAACGAAAGAAAAAGGAGGATGACAGAGAAACCAGAAACCCATGGAACTTCTCTGTTCTGAAAGCACAGAAGAGCCAGGTGAAGTGTTGTATCCCTGCTGTCCTCCAAAACACAAGGGTAGCCACAGAGCATGTGTAGCCTCAGAGCATGTGGGTACTCTGAAAGCCAAAGCTGAGTATTTATCTGTCAGGGAGGTGAAAGCAGGCTGGATAACGATGCTAGCACAAAGCCAATGTGTGGCAGTGCCATAAGTAGTCACGGTACAGCTCCACAGCCAGAGACCAGGCTCCAGTTCATGATGCTGAAGGAAGGAGATGACAGCTTTCTGTCTGGGCTAATTCATGGTAGTAGAGGACAGAGTTTGCAGATTTGAAGCTTTACTGCAAATCAAAACTAGGCCCCTGAATATTTCCCTTAAGCTCGATCCACATTTTTCTATGGCCCAAAGTGAATTAGACGTCTTGATCTTCGTATCACAGCTAAACACTGGAGATCAAGGAGCTGATCAAAGTTCAATAAGCATCAGGGAAGTGAAATGGCCTGGTCTTTGGATACTATAAAAAACAGGTGACTGTACTGTATTTATAAGGAATAAGAGGCATACGCAAACAAACTGACTTTGTGGATCATATAAGGTCACTATTATTTACAGAAGTCATAAAACATAGTCAATAATATAGATATGCTAAAATGCTTAGGAATGCAAAATTAATAATTATAAACACTGATAACACATGGAGAGCTCACTTTTCAAAAGTTAGGCAGGCAGGTAGTCAGGCCAGTCCCTAGGAAAACTCCAGGGAATATCTCCCATAGTTTAGCACTAAAAGAATAAGATACCCCGACATCAGACTGCTGCTAGAAATACATTGCTTCAGTCTACAGACTGCAGGCTCTGAAAATGTCCAGGTGACACAGAGTTAAAAAAAAGATACTCTAATTTTAACCAGCTTGTAGAACTGAGAGAGCTGTCTTCCTGGTCTAAGTTTTTTTCCTATATCACCTACTGAAAACCCCTTGTTAATCACTACATTACATTTATGAAATAACTATTTGATGAACACTCTGTATAGGAAGGATACTATTTTGACAGAAATAATAATAATAATTAAAAAATGACACAAACAAAACATAAAATAATATTTAAGTTTAGGTTCTGGTATTCGGATTACAGGCACTAATATTTGCATATGCATCCCAAAACCTAAGTTGTAGACAAGAAGGGTCAGGAAGGGTTGTTAGGCAACACCAGAAAAAAAAAGAGAAAAAAAAAAAAAAGGAAACTCATGGCTCAGCACCACATCAACTCTGATAGGTGACATACAATTAAAACTAAGACTGAGCAATAAGGAAAAAAAAAAAAAAAAAGCTTTCAGTGCTGTTAGAAGAATATACCTTGTTGGTATAGAATAACTCTCCATTTTTAAACAGGAGCCAAAGTAGATTCAAGCCCCACTGCACACTGATGGTTTAGGAAATAAAACCAAAAACACTATTGTGAAACAAGATGGAGATAATATGTACTCCTTTCTTTGATTTTGAAACTATAAGTACAGATGATCAGATTATGAGTAGGATGAATTAGCTGGGAAAAAAGGAAAACCATAATGTAAAAAGTGCATAAAGTAAAGCATACTAATGCATGGTCAAACCATAACATGTCATTAATCTAATGATATCCTTATAATACCACTAATTGAAATACCTTATTTCATTCAATCAAAATATAATATTTTTCCTGTATGAAAGCTGACTATTGAGATTGTTGTAATAGCTGCAGTGATTTACATGTATTTTTATTAAAATGATTTTCTTTTTTTTTGGTCAGAATACCAAATCTCATCTCTATGAAGAATCTGACCACTAGTTGGCAGTGTTACTTCACTCAAATAAATAGCTTTTGAACACGTTCAGCTTCAAAAATAGAGCTCTGCTTTCTTGAGCTGTAGGTTTCATTCAGTAACATCTGGGAAAGCTGGTCAGGGATACATTGAGGAAAAAGTAATAAATGATCAGAAAATTATTTCCCTCTCTCCATCCCATAGTTCTCCATCAATTTTTTAGTTCTGCCTAGAATTCTGAAAATATTAATAATAATAATAAAATAAACAACAACAACAAAAACAAAAACCATAGCCATAGCCACATGCACTTAAGCATATATCCATGCAGTGAATGCTGAGCCAGTGGTATTCTCAGGATGTCAGGCTTAAATAACAGAAACAACTGTTAACTGCAAACATGAAATAAAAGGACCTTATATCACAGTGAGCTGCTACTTCTAACACAAACTTTAAGGCAATGCTTTATACTCTGACTACCTGCTATGAACTGCTGATGATACAGCAAGTGACACTTTTTGGGGATGGGGTGGTTTTTCTGTCATTTTTAGAATTAAAGGAGAGATTTTTTCCTCATCTTCCCGGAAAGAAGGGGGTGCTACCTTTGGGGGTTGGAGTGCCAGCAGGCCCTTTGGGCAGTGTCTGCCTGTTCTTACTCCAAGAGGCTGCTCAGCCCCGACTGCTCACATGAGAGCTCATTAAAATAACGATTCCGAGGCTCTGAGGCTGCATTAACACACACTGGACACGATGTCAGATGCGTCCTAGCTGTGCTGCCCTTAGCCCTGCCTTGCAGGGCTGGTGAGCATCCCTGGGATTCAACAGCACAAGTTGCTTCAGTTATTTTCTGCAGACAGGGAAGTGGAAATGAGAACAGGTTGTCTCTCTGCTCTGAGTGGGAGATGGAGAGGGGATTTTCACCTTATGGAATCTAACTTCTAGTGCTGACACCGAAATAGTTAATATTTTGCTTTACCTGTAAATCAGGTTTCCTTTCAAGCAAAGTTACCATTTCAGTGATCTAGAAGCAACCTTTTAAAAATATCCACTTCTCAAAGGAAAAATGAACACAACCTGAAAGAGCTGTTTTAGAACAATAAGAAAGATGTAATCTCTATAATATTGCAAATCCTGGCTCATACACAAAGCCCACAGACTGACACTAGCACATTAACTACAGTGACTCATAGAAGATTCTCAAATTAAATCCTCATCTACACTACTGACACACTTCATGGCCTTAGGTATGTCTCATCAACACTCCTGAGCTCTAAAATACACATAACACTCCCTGAGCATTAGGGAGATTAATTCATTAGTAACTGCAAAGTGCTAAGTAAATGTTTACAACAATTAAGAACCAAGTAGGATGTTTTCATCAACAAAACAAAAGGAAATTTAAAATGCTAGCAACACCAATGTGAATGGTGGAAAATAAAATTAAAGCAAAACTCCCTTTCCTTCTAATGATCCCTAAAGACTTATTTGAAAGCCAGAACAACAAAAAATAGTCAACCAACCAGACTGTGGTTTTGAGTAACTTGACATCATCTCTTGAAGTAAACGCTGTAGGCTGATACACAAGAAAATTAAAATAGTTAAAATTAAAATTAAACCACTCGCTAGGTTATGCTGTGCCACAAGGCGATGCACAGATGATCACAGAAATAGTATTAAACAATCGCCAAATTTCTCACTATCAAATATCTTAGCAATTGTTTTCTTTTGAAAATGCTGTACATTAGAAACACTCAATGGGTTGGAGTTAGCAGATGTGATGCTGCTTAAAACACCCATGTATATGCATGTAATCTCACTCATCTCAGTGAGAAGCAACTGAACTATGCATGGTGTCTCCCAGTTTACAACACAGCCTGGAGACTGATATCCAATTGTACTCATTATCAAAATCTATATAAATTCTGTCTAAAGTATTTAGTGTTAAAAGCTTCCATCCTTTGAAGATAAACAGGTTAACAAGCTTTAAAATCATTAATGAAGTAAGGCTTGAAGAATATCCTTCTGTGCAGCATAAACATTGGCTCAGCTAATATCTCATGCCATCAACAAGGAAAGATCACTAGCAGACCCAGGCCAAGATGCTGTGGGAAATAAGTGGAAGGCAACAACAGCTGGAAATATTTGGCTCATACAATAACGTTTTGAAACCCTTTGGATACTAGGTTTCCAAGCTTCTTAAAAAAAAAAAAAAAAAAAAAAAAGTGTATATATATATATAAGTATATATATATAGTATATATATAAAAGTATATATATATATATATATATATATATATATATATATATATATATATATATATATCATTAACATTTGCATGCAAAACAAGGTCAACAGCACCCAGACATGCTAGGACATTATTATCTGCCATGAGATGGCAGGCACGAACATCCCTCTCCTTCCTCCTTGTCCCCCTCCAGCTATCTATTTGCAGAATGCATGAAGCAGCACATCTTCAAAGTTAAGGTTATATATCTGGCTAGGAATAGATACATTACTCTGTATTACACTTGGTGAAAGTGAAAAAAGTGAAATGGCAAACAGTTGTGTATTGCAATACAGGAGCCCCAGGCACTGCAAGGACCTGGCTGTGTTCTCTCCACGAATGTAAACAGAAAAGATGATTCGTGTCCTAAAAAAATTGACATAAATATTTTCCTGTCTGCCCTAAAATAGTTAAACCCAAACTAAACATAGACAAACCACCCTCTCTAATGGTGATTATAGCCTTGCTGGGTTCTCTGCACAATAACAACAGTTTGATTGTATGAAACATTGCAAGGAAAAGTACAGCAGCAAGACCTCGTAGTTGGCAGTGGGTTTTTGTTCCTCAGCTTAAAGCATGCACAGCAGCTGGCTGCGTAACAAATGATTTTAAACAACAATCTCTACAGAAAAAAAAAAAAAAAAGAATTAACTATGCATTATTGAGCAATGTAAACTGGTAGATAAAGGTATGACAGATACTCTTTGAAGTTTCGTAGCTATTTCACCTGGGCAAAAGTCTAAGTACAAAAGCTACAAGAGAAGAAAAGTAATCAGCTTTGTTCCTTGCATATCCTGAGGAAGGGGGTTCCTCCGTTCCTCCTGCTGTCCTCAGGCAGCTCTGCCAGAACTGGGACACAATGAGCATGTAAGGAATCCAGAGAGTGCTCCTCTCCCATGATACAATTTATTTTTTATTTTTTCCACCGGAAAGGAGGAATAACTGAGGCAAAATAAATTTGGATTCAATCAGTACAGCACGACAAGGACTAAGTTGTACTCCAGGCCTTTGCTTGAGTAAACAGTGATGTGTCTTGTGAAATGTTCAAAACAACAAAATAAATAGCCTTTAAAGACACAAGCTGTCTGTATAAACACAGGGTGGGGGAGCACTACTGGGTGACTAGCACCTTTTGAGGGAAAAAGAAACCAGCATTTCTCCCTCTTAGCAGGAGTGGAGAACTGGGCCACATGTTCTGTAGTGAGACTTCCTGCAATCCCAGGACAGCACTCAACAGACATCCAGTTACTGACTTCCACACACTACCTGCCTGATATTTGTAACCAAAGCCTCGAACACCAGCTCAGCTGTAGACCAGAGACAGACAAAGAAAGACTGAAGGCACTACTGATGTGCTAGATCCCTGCAATATGCAAGAAATCCCTTAAACAGAGTTTAAGAAATCGTTTGAGGGGAACAAATCTCTGCTGATCCCTACAAGAAAGGGGCAGCAGTCCTAGCATGGGATTACCAAAAATAAATACAGTGCAAGCAGTGATCTGGTTTCCTTTTGAACCTAGCAGAGACACATGGATTCTTATCTCCAGGAATTCTCAAAATCAGTTACACAATCCCTTCCATAGGCATATCGTGCTCGATCTTCCAGAAATTTGAGCTCCTTCTTCCTCTGGTCCTGCTTGGAACATCTCTCTGGAAGTCTTTAGGAACCTTCCAGTTTCTAGCCTAAATGTATTCATGACCAGATAATGAACACTTGATCTAGGGCTCATATTATCCTCTTATACAGGACTTTTCCCTCCAATCCATTTACAAATACTTGCCTTATCCTCTTTTAAGTTTCTGCCTGCTAGGCTAAGCACATCAAGGCCTTTTTATCTCCTTGTAAGGAGTAACAGGAAAATGCTTAGTCCACTCCTTTCTTCTAAGTAGCCTGCTAATCCTCATCTACACCTGTCTGAATTCACATTAAGCTTTTGTCAAGCTAGGTGATCTCAACTGTATATTTGAAACTTTAGTGTTGTCACAAACAATGGCTTGGATATGTCCCTATCTTGACTAAAAATACCCTGCTTAGTGTGTCGTATAAGCACATTAGGCCTCTCACTGCTACTTCAATTGGCAGTTTTGGGCAGAATTGGCAGAATTACTCAAAGGCATCTAAAATTTTTATTAAGCATTGTGTTCTCTCTCTTTTCTCCTACATTCTTGTTTGTTTCAAAGACCCAGCAGCAAGAATAAGCAAGGCAGTTCAATGCAGAAAATGGTGGCTATGCTGTGCCTGTCAGGCCACAGGGCCTGAGGTACATCTTTTATTCTGCGCCACTTTCCTAAATCAAGTGATGAGGTTAGCATGCTTGGTGAATAGCTTATTTCACAAGATTTAGGTATTGCAGAAGCACAATACTGCCTTGCAGTAAGAGATTTAAATTTCTCAATGTTTCTCCAACAGCAGAAACTTGTGGTTGTGTGTAAATTGAGAGGGAAAGCAGCGAAGAACCGCCAAAAAGAACTTTTGCTTCCACGTAAGAAATTTATTGAATTACACGAGAAAGTGTACACTTGCTTATAGATTTAAATAGGTAAACAAATAAATAAATAATATAAATAATTAAAAAAAAACCACACACAAAAAAACAAGCAAACAAACAGAACACTATCAAGATACTGCTGAATGCTTTGACAGTCAGCAGCCTTGAAATCATGGCACAGGTAGAAAGTTCATCCAAAGCTCTACCTCAGGTAGCAGAAGAAAGCCAAAGAAACAGAGCAATGCCTTTTTTAGGCCAGCCTCAAGAATGGTCACTGTATTTATTACAAAGTGTTCGAAAGGTGACAGGCCTCAAGAATAAGGGCATGTTTTTACTGCTATTGAGGGAACATATTTGCTCCATCCCAAAAAAGACCCCCCTCCCCCCCCCCAGAAAAAATATAAAATAAAACAACAGAAAAAAACAGCTTTGTGCAGTGGTATTTGGCATTGGCTATCTCCACCTGAGGTTTGGCAGGCCGGTGGTGTGATCAGGGCTGGAGGTAATAGCGTCACTGGAACTGTGCAACTGGAAAAAAAAAAAAAACAAACAGCAAAAACCAACAGCCCCCTCTGAGAAGCCTAAGATCCCTAAGAGGAATTCTGCAAGACGATTTCAGGAATGGGTGAAATTAGATTAGCACCACTTCACGTCAGATGAAGCATTTATTTTGGTAAAGTTGTATCAGTTCCTTCTAATACAGGATTATGGTTCATGGCTTGAAAGGCTCAAGGAGAAAGCTCAAGCCCATTACCAACAGTGGTGAGGGAGGTAAAATGCAAAGCGTCTGATCCCAGAGATCTTATAATCTTTAATGAGACCCACAGGGATGTGAAGCAACAGATGGAACAAGTGCCTGATAACAGAGAAGACACGAAGAGCAGGAGAAGCAGAAAAATTGAAAGTCATAGTAATCTACAGGAATGTGAAGGTCAATGTCTAATGACATCTTTCGAAAAGACATTTAAAACTGCCAAATACAAAATGAGTGAAAGTTAAAAAAAAAAAAAGGGCAGAAAAACACTCACTGTATTGAAAATCGGCCTGCCAGCTGCACTGCCCGCATATTTCATGGCTGCTGAATGCCACCAGAAAGCTCTCAGCCATGACTAACAGTGCAGTAGTAAGAACAAGATTAATTGCACAATTTATTTTTAGATTTCTTTCTTTTTTTTTTTTTTTTTTTTTTTTATTTGCTAAGTATTCAAATATGTAAAGTTGAAGTGACACATTTCCTGCAAAACTGTTTCATTTACTTTCTATTCACATGCTCAGAATGGTCTCAGGGAAAAGTACAACTTTTTACCCTTCAGGGAGGTCAAGAACATACCAAAAAAATTATTAAAGAAAATGAAGTAAATGTTGAGAAGAGACAGAGGTAAGGTTTTAGGTTCTTTTTAAATCTGAAATACTTTCTGCTTCTAGATTGTATGGAATCACAGGGGAAAAACGATAGATAAAACCATTGCTTTCAAATGGGTTTAGACACCTAGCTCTTGATGACCTGCAGACAATTGGCTATGAGAAGTGATTTGCTGTAACTTTTGCCAGAAATTGGTTTGCTCACAATACAGGCTGTAGCACTAAGCATCTAGGAGCCTAGGAAAGCAGAATGCCTTCCTGGACACCTTGCTCATTGGAGGAATGCACTAAAAATGCACCCTACTACTTCCCTGTCAATTAGCTAGAAAAAAGTGGTTTATTTTACCATTTGTTTGTGCAGACCTTATACTACTACTAGCTTCCCATCTTTCTGCCTTTGCATTTATTGACAGAATACTTAGGCAGAGCGTTACTGAGCACTAGAGGAAGCACTTTGCTCTTAATGCCAAGCTTTCTTCCAGCTTGCAGCTGAACCCTGAGAACTCTTTCTCCTCCTGTCTTCATGCTTCAAATAAGTCTGTGTGATGCTTCTGCAGGCTTGCCTTGGCTGCTGCTCGCCCAGACCTCTTCTTTTCTAGGAAGGCCAGCATTGGCTTTGGTTTTATTCAGCTTCTCATAAGCTGTCCACGCAACTCACATCATCACTGAGCTGTCTGAGACCTACACTTTGGACAGTGATGCTCATCATTTAAATCTCTCACCACTGATATTTCCACTGACTTTATTTATACCTTTCCCCAAGTTACAGACCATTTCTGATGGCCAATTAAAAGACAAGGCTAGGAAGGACTACCCGTTTTTCACCTTTGCTTGCTACTGTGATTATTTTCTGCAAAGGAATCAAAAGTGACAAACCCAAACTTGGGTTTGAATTTAGAGCCAAGGCAAGCTCTGTGTTCCTTTTCTTTGAAAAAGGATGATCTGCACGGAGACCAGATGCCAGAACTACTAAGAGCAATGGAGTTAGGCAGGTCTGAATTAATTCCCCTTCCAGGCCCTCCACCCCGTCAATAAAAACCTTGGGAAACCTCAAATCCAGGCTTGATCTTTAGGTACAATATGTTTCAAGGCCACAGTGTGAAAGGTTGCAACTTAAGGTGCTTTGAATACACAACAGATTTACCACATGGGAATTTCCTACATTATTATTTTTAATTTTCCATTTCCTAACATTCAAATACCAAAGAATACATCCAAACGTATTCAGCTTTGAAGAAAGCAGTTAAGCAAGGACTAAACTAGGAAAGAACACTTGGCTGTCTGCAGCATGGCCATTACATTAAGTCCTCTGAGAGCTGGTCTTTTGAATCCAAACACAGATTGTTTTTTTAAAGTCACTGGTGATTATCAGAGGAAAAAAAATAATTGTTGGGAAAAGCTTGGTTTATTCACTGACCAACATAACATTTAACTCCATCCCAAGTTCTCTTCAGCATGATACATTGCAAGATGATGGCATGTAGCGCTCTGAGGTCAGCTTCAAGGGCCAGGAAAAAACAGTCACCCATAACTTGAGTTCAAAGGAAAGGCACGATTTGTTTTTGGAATGGAATGACTGGTGGGCACACAGCATTGGGATTAACCTTTGGCAATAGAAAGAGATTTATTTTTAAATATAAACTAATTTTATGTGCACGTTTGAATAAAAAATGTCTCTTCAGGCTGTTCTGTGGATTCCAGTTTTTAGAGTAGTATTGTAAAAAAAAAAAAAAAAAAAAAAAAAAATTCAAGAAACCCTAAAGATTTACAGATAAAACCTTAAATTAACATTAAGCTATCTCAGAGTCTCCTATTTCTTGCCTGTGTTATCTCTAAACACCAGGCAGGATAGAAAGAAGAGGGATAAACAAAAACACAAACACAAACAAACAAACAAAATCAGACAGAAAACTTTATCAGCACAAGTTGAATGACAGCAGATCAGGACTGTTGTGGATCAAGCTGTATACACAAACTGAGGGCTTCCAAGACTTCCTCCTTTAAGCTGAGGTTGTTCCAGTTCAAAACTTTCTACAATCTCCAGTTAGATCAGAAAGATATGGCAAAGAAGCAATCTCCAATATAATGCAAACCTAAAGATAACTTGAGGTTTTGCTAGTCAGACCTATCTTTTTTTTTTTTTCCCTGAAGGGACAAGCACATCAGTGTCAGCAAAGTCTATGCTTTCAAGTTACCTTAATATGTAACTCTTCTCCACCCAAACTGAGGTGTAAGCAATGAATGAGGCTATGGAGTAAATGCTTGGCAGCCCAGGAGAGGAAGCCAAGCTCTTCTAGGCCCACAAATCTAGAAAAAAGTCCCATAGCCTTCAAAAAATGCAAAAATGTTACATGGAAATGTAAACCCGGCTGTTTGCCTGAACGTATCTCCGTGGTAAAATGCACTTATAAGCAGAAAACTTGATCACCAATTGGGAGATGTTAAGAACATTGCAATAACAGGATGCTTCTACAATTCTAGGGCCATATTTAATCAGATTTACCAACCATGTTTTACAAAATGGCCAAGGAGTGTTGAAAGGGATTCTCTTCCACTTCATATGCCTCTGCCAGCATAACAATTATTGCTGCACAGCTAGGCACTGCAAAATATGATGATAGGAAGAAGCCCTCTCAGTCTGCATGAAAGAAAGGAAGGAAAACAGGTGAATCTGCTCGGAAGTAGTATTAGAGAGGAAAAAGGATTTCCTCTCCTTGGAGTATTTCTTGTTTTTGTATTTTTATTATAGTTCAGTTTGTTTTAAATAGCAGAAAATGTCATTCCCAGGGTGAAGTGAAACTGAAATCCTGAAGAGTTCCTCTGATCTTGGCCCATCAGTGAAAGCAGTTTGAAATGTCTGCTTCTACTAAATGTTTTGTTTGGGTAACTTCCACTAGGGATTAAGTCCTAATGCTTTATTTCCATTAGAATGTCCTTTGAACAGGATTTTATAAAAGCTTGAACAAAATGAGAAAACACTTAGGTCAGAACTTGTTCATAGCAATGTTTCTTCAGGGCTTTAATAGCCTGGGATTGAATGAACTGTATTGTATCAGCTGACAATCAGTAAATAAAAGTCTGGGTAATTTTTTTTTTTTTTTTTTTTTTTTAGTTCAGTGACCCTTTCACAGCAACGCTGGCAAGAGGGCTTGGTAAGCAAGAATGCAATGTCATTCATTGAGAGACAACCTGAAAAGGGCACATTTGCTTGCTGGTAGATCTACCACCATGCATACACAATACCTCAGTGAAGAGGCATCTGAAAACAAGTGCAGCAGATATTGCAGTTTATGGGACAGGTTTTGTTCACATTTAGACAGGTCCATATCCAGGTCATGTTTATAATTTCACTGAATTTAAAAACACAGCTGATCTTTAAAGCATTGTCTGGGCGTCTGAATCCAGTAGAGAGAATGAAAAGGTGTTTTGAAGTGTTTGAAAAGAAAATCCTCCTACTTTAGCATTTCATTGAATGGATTAACAAATAAATTAACAAAAATTTAATGAAACTGTCAGTAGGGAAGTGTGAGAGAATGTCACTTTCGCTGTCTCATACACTTAGTCTTAATCCAATCTCTAGCTGCCAGCAATTGTGGTAAATCCTGAGTATAATGTCTACTACCCTCCCCCAACTGCTGTTTGTATTATTTCTTATGCCTCCTCTGGTACCTTTTTTCCTTTCCACTGTGGGCTGTAAAGAAGTAAAGTATGCAAACATTCCAGTGGCCACAAGCAGACTTTAAAAAGCGCCTTGTACAGAGCATTTTGTTGTAGGATGCTCCAGCTGTTTTTCAGCCTATGAATGAGATAGATGACCAAAGTGGTAATGTCTAAAAGGGGGAATATTGTCATGAGAAATTTGTTACCAGAGTGCACGTGCTTTATAACAGCACTGAAGAGGTTAATCATAATGGCATAGGAGTGTGTGACTCCATGGTTACAGCCCTGAAAAGTCATCCTGCTATAAAAGCGTCTCTATATTTCTTGTAACGGTCTAATCTTTGGAGGAAAAAAGTTACTCCCCTGATTTGCAGTAAATTACAGCTCCAGGCAAAACTTCACCAGAAGAGAAATGTTTCTGTCCATCCACTTTTATCTATGCACAAGATACAATCAGCTGCTGTTGCAGAGAGTCTCCAGAACATCCAGTTATAATTTCAGCCAAGGTTAACTTGCAGCCCCTAACCCCCCCGCCCCAAACCCTGGACTTGCTCTGGAGGTGCAGTGTTGCTCTGGAACATGCCGGTGATTTTCCACTTGCTATGCAATACACATACTCTCTGATGTTTCTCAGGTGTCTTAGCTACATGGCTCGGGATTTTCTAACAGCACAAACATATTTCTTCATAAAGCACCATGCTTAAAACTCTGGCATCTACAGAGAAAGTTGCAGGTCCTCACTTCTGAATTTGTCCTACTTATTTGTTCATTTTTTTCCCAATAAAAAAAGTTACAAAGTTATTAAAATAGCCCCACCTCCCCCTACCCCCCCTCCTCACTAGTATTGCTTTTTTGTTGATAATCTTCCATGTTCATCTGAATTCTTCTTAAAATCTCTGCTTTTTGCTTCTAGTTACATGTCAGGGGCAAAAGGAAAATATTTTGTAGGGCATATTTAAACAAGTGAGGGCTATAGAGGTGGCTCAGTTTTGCAGTGTGGTAAGAAAGGCAAGAGAAAGACATGAGAAATTTGAGACTGTTTTCTTGGGGGAAGGGAGAGGGGAAATGCCATTAAATAGAGGCCCTCACCTAATAGCCCCCTTCTCCCCATGCTTGCCCTTCTCTCCCCCAAACAGCCTTCAGCAACTCCAGAAGTGCAACCTACCCTTAAGAAAGCAAACCAAAAAAGTGTCATTTCAGCTTGTCCTTTCCTTTTCTGTCGCATCCTGACACCACTATTTTTCCAGCCCTGTTTCCCTCTCTCATCCAGCACAGCTCCTCTGCTTGACCATGAAACGTTACAAGCAGCCTCAATCTTCCTGATTGCACGTGAAGATAGAAGAGATTAGCTCAAAAACAATGTCACATCCCCAGCCTGAATACTGTCCTAACAGTATGAGGTACATAAATGACCTTGGTTGTCATTGTCTTTTACCTGTGCTGTTCCCAGTGCCTGCAAAGCACCTCCAGAAACTCACAAGGGAGGCAGAAAGACCTGTTGGAGATGGTTCAGTGAAGTTTTCCCTGATCCTTGCAAAGGTCTTGTATCCTCTGACTCATACTAGTCCCCTAGTATGGATTAGGAGGAAGGTACTTGACCTGCGTCCTGTTTCGCCATATTTGACTGAGGGGCTCACAGGACCTAAACTTATCTGGAGATGTACGCATTCAGAAACATTTAACTGTTCTGAGTTCAGAGTCACAATCTTAAGGCATAGTTTATTTGTTTATTAAACAGCATTATGATGTCCTGGGAAACTTTTAAAGTTGCTTATATCCTATGAAGTGACATCACTGAAATGAAACAGTGGGTCACAGTGTCACAGCTGGAAACCTTGAATCCATCATAACAAGATCTCCAAGTTTCCAATTCAAAAGCTCTGGAGTGCTAAAGTATTTTTCCTCCTAAGGGTATTTAACTTAGGGTTCTGCTTTCCCTGGTTCATTGTGAATAGGATTTGATGTTCATTGAGGCAGAGAATGAGGCCACGCAGACAAGTGCTTGGAAGAATATAGAAACATACAGAAACATATATGTTATGTTCTTATACAGAAACATCTTACATTCAGCTTTCTCCTGTTTTACCAATGGATTTCAACTTCTTGCATGTTTATGAGGTTACAAACAAGAAGAGTGGTAGAAGAATTATGCTGAAGTAATTTGGATAGACCTAGGGATTCAAGCCTTCAGGTTTTCCAGAAAATAGGTAAACTCAAACAATGGTGCATGCACTTCAAAAATGCCATTTCCTGTGAGTGCTTCTGGATGAGGTCATCTGCAGGGAAGGAAGTTTAGTCTGTCTAGCATGAGTTGTCTAAATATTCTCTTCTGTACTGAGACTGCTAATGGGGACAATGCTTCTGTTAATAGAACTATCATCTAGCTGATGTGGAAGCCCAAATCCAGCAGCAGTTTTAATCCCACACCTCAAAGGTACAAAATCCCGTGTCTCTTGCCAATCACAGAATGGTCAGGTTTCCCTCAATCCCTTCAGATAACTACAGTTCACTTCTGAGATTAACATTATCTTGAAACTCTACACATGCATCTATTGAGGGGATAAAAAGTAAACATGGGTTTCACACAAAAGAAGTTATGGAAAGATGACAGAGATGCACAGCAGAGTATTTCTTACATGGATTAATGGGACAGCTAGGATTAATCTGACTAACCAGAAAGATTGTTAAACACTGTTAAAACACAAAAACTACCTGTGAAATTTCAGTGTGATCTGGAGGAAGAAATGTTAAGCAATGAGTATTCTTGCCCTTGCATATAAGATAAAAATAATTATTTCTTAAAAGCCACAAGAATTATTTTAGTGCCAGCTGTTGCTGCAAGGAGAACAAGGAGTAACTTGATACAATCTCAAGTAAAACTGATACAGTCAGATATCCATATACTGTGGCCACTTGTTATTTTTCAGACCTACAGGCTATGTCCCAGGGAAACAAAAAGAAGCGGGAGATAGTGAGAATTGAAAGTGTCCTGCAAAGAAGGAAAATGAACATGAAGCAGTCAGGTGAGTCACTAGGAATCACCTTTTGGGCAGAAAGAAGGAATGAAGTCAGTTCTGATCTCAACAGACAGACTGAGACAGAAAACAGTGATCTCTTCCCTCTTGGCATTCTGTATCTGAAATCCTGGCAACAGGACCCACCACTATGTACTGGCAGAGAATTCTGCCTATAGAAAACTCCAGAGGGAAAAATAGTTAAACACTCCATTTCCCAATACGTTAGGGTAAAATTAATATCAAAAGATAATTTTACTTCTTGAAAAATGAGGAAGATGACTTTATCCTTCAATACAGTACAACCCTGAATTAATAACAATAATAGAATAAAAAAGAGAAAAATATGAAGCTCTCTCTCTGCATAGTTCTGAAAGAAAATTTCTTCAAGAACTGCATGACATTTACCTCTCTAAAAGCTATCAAGAGGATATGAAATAAAATCTCCTCCCATCAATTCACGCTGTTTTGTATAAGACATTTAAGGAGAAACAAACAAGTTGTATGGGATATCGATGAGCCCCCAAACAATCTCTCTTTTCATCAGGATCCAAACTGGGTTTCAAAAGCTGCTTGGGACATGCCTAGCTATTTCTGTTCTTCAGCAATACAGTCATGGAAAGTTTTCCATGTACCACAGCAAGGCCACAGAGCAAACAGTTTATCACTGGAGTGCCTGAGCTTGCGCAATAAAAAACAAACAGGGAGAAATATATGACAAAACCTTGAGAGCCGAATTTTGGACTCTAATTACCTGTTCAGAGGCTCTTTTGAATGGCTTGTATGGACTAATAAATTTGCTTAGAGAACAAGAACAAATCTACTTTGTCTGGACTCTAATCCTGGTTTTATAGCAAATTGTTATCAGTGCTTTTTCCCTGGAATTTAGTTTCTCTGCACAGATTTAAAAAGAAAAGTCTTTTTCTATTCCTTCGAGGCAATAGCACATTATGTAGCTGCTCCTGGATGTTTTTTTCCCATATTTGGGGTGAAAGGCAACTGGCTTGATTCTCAGCTATGCTATGGTTTCCTTCAGCTCTCTGGCAAGAAGACCCTGCAGAACACCCACAGAAAGCCTGTGTCAGCAGCACTGAATTGCCACTGTGGTGCTTCAGTGTTATGTTCCTTTCCTCTTCTCCTGTGCACCCTGCCCTAGGGCACAAGCGTGCAATATTGCAGTCCCTTGAGGTGCTGCAATGGTGAGAAGTTACAGGCCAAACAGATTTTGGTGGAGAGCCTCTATACCCCATGCCCTGTATCTCCAGTAGCTGGCAGAGGGGATCTCAGAGTAGATCACAGGCAGACTGTGATGGGGCTTCTTGTGGTTCAGAGACATTTCTCAATGGGATCAACAGGCAGCTGTGTTAAACAGCAAATAAGCATTGTCAAGCTCAGTGGGTCCTGCTGTGCCATATCTTACAGCTGAGAACCTGCAAAACTCACAATTGCCTGCTGGTGTACCTTTGCTAGTCAGATGCCAGTGTGGGAACAACATTGCCTAAGAGCTATGGGTTTGACTGTTCCCAGGACATAATGATTTTGAAGCATAAAAAACCAGTAAGAATCAGGACATGGGATTTATCTAATTTTAATTAAGTCCAGTACAAATCCAGAGGAAAAATTGCAGAAAGCAGGGATGACTTGTCCCAATTCCTTATCCACGTTAAAGATCTATGGAATCAAGAGGATCAATGGCCTCAGGTTTTCATACATCTCATTAAAGTCATTCCATTTCTTTCCCGTTTGACTTCCTATGACAGCTTACTAAAGTACTTTGGGAAGCTCCACTTTACCATTTTGTGACCATGTTATCACAGATGTAAGACTTCTCCAAAAAAACAGATGTGCCAAACCAGCCCGAGGATGCTGAGCTGAATGGAAAGTACACACTGATCAAATATTTACTATTGCTACTGGGGAGGGAGCTGAGAGGTGGGGTTTCCATGACATTTTGTTCCTGTAAAGCCAAGAACTGTTCTGTAAACTTTGAATGTCATTTGTAATTGTTCATCTCACATGAGAAGCAAGTGGAGAGATTCAGAAAGGTTGAGATTACTTATTCTGAGGGAATCAAGCATAAATAATACTTATTAGTGACTGTCATTAACAAATCAATCCTCATGATGATTGCAAGAAGTAACTGATCATAACAAAAGAATTTACAGCATAAGAGCAGGGTGACATGGAGACTCAGTGTAAGGTTATCTTGCTCTGTTTTGTTATAATAGGTGCATGTGCTTAGCTGAAAGTTTATTTTAAAAAGAATATTCATATTCCAAAAATCTGCTAAGAATATTAGTCTGTAAATCCTAGGTGTTTCCATATCATCCATTAGCCAGAGCTCCCAGAACACTCTATAATTATCAGTGCATTAAATAGTTTTTACTACCTCCAGCCTGCATCAGGTTGTTTCTCATCATCCCTTTCGAAAGCTGCTGTTAGAGACGTAGCCTGAGGTATAGGCTGGTTGGACCTGCATAAAGAGCAAACAGGGACAAGAAATATGAAATATATGCCACGTTCAAGGCAACAGTGGTGAGATTCAAAATACAGATAAAATGTTCAGTGCAAGAGACTAAAATAATTCCAGCAACAGATTTTTCTGGCAGAATGAAGTCCAAATTATTTCTTTTCAAAAATGTGTGTACAGCCTCCTTCTGTAGCAGCCGCCTTCACCCTCTTTTCTATTCCTTTGTACCCCTTATGGGATGCAGTAGACATATACACACACCTTCTTTATCCGGCATCACAAAATACCTCAATTCTATCTAGTTCTTCTCACTGGGAAAATTGCAGGACTGCTACGTATCCTACATTTATTTATATTTTGTCTGATGCAGTTTGGGGTTGTGCCAAGTCATTTAAAACAATAACAAGAGCTGTCATGGACAAGAACACAGTGCATTCAGTAAATGCAGGTCTTGTGTAATTGAATAACAGTGTGATTTTACTAAAGGGATAGATCCCCCCTGCCCCTACCCCTGAAACCTCTCTCCCAGAAGAAAAAAACACACATGACAAAGAAAAAAAAAAAGTTCTGCACAGAGCCTAGTAAGTTGCACCTGCAGTGCAACTACAGCTACAGGTTAAACTATGCTTAGTTTTGTGGTAGATGGAAATTTCACTTATCCTTATATACATGAATTTATACACAACCTACATTTCATTATCACAAACATCACAAGTGTTATTACACAGAAAAGAAAGTCAGGATTGTTGGGATGGCTTTATACAATTGTTTCTACTCTGTCTCCGCAGAGATGCATAATTTTTCAGAGCGGGCAAAGTACTTTTAAAATTGCTGTTAACAAAGTGCAAGTCCTACACTGTGATTTACCTGAGTCTGAGCCTCCTCCAGAACAACTTCAAAACTGAGAAATTACATAAAATTGCTTTCATTCTGCAGAACAGGAGATAGCAACAAGACTAATACAGGAGAAAGATCTTAATCACAACTTAATTGTAGATGCTGCCTACTTGTCATGGCAGCCCAGCCCACCTACAGCTAGCGAACATCACCAAGTTGTTTTAGAAGAGCACATGTACCTCATCATTATATTCTAGTAAAAGTAAAAAATAAAATAAAAATGAAAAAAAGAGTAGATACAATGAAGTATTTCTCTTGCATTAATCTAACCACAGAGCACCTGTTTTACTTGAACATTTTCCAGACAAGCCTATATATTCATCCAAACTCATGCATATAAATAAATTTAGATGTTTTCACTAACATCTGATTTAAATGTGACCATTAACTTCTGGAGGCTACTTTAAAAAGCAGACTAGAAAATCCCTTCTTCTTGTTGTTATGTTTAAAGATTCTTCCCTCTGGGAATTTGCTGTGGTCTGAACTCTTCATCACAAACTCACAATAGTACATTTGCTGTAAAAACAAGAAGACTGTGCCTTCTCCATTTCATTTTCAAGAACTGTGTTTTATTATGTTTTAATTATTCTCATTTTAGCTTAACAATTTAACAACTAAATTGAACATGTTTTCATTGCTTTGTTACCACAAGTTCAAAGTCCAAGTAGCCGGTCATAGCTACATAAGTCTGGATGCTCATTACATATCCCTAGATGGATTCATTTCTGGATGTATCATGCAACGACCTCTTTTTCTTCCTTAAGATGCTCCTGTAACACACAGATCCTTAAATTTTAACAAGCATTGAAAGACTAGAAATTTCTCTATTTGCATCATAAGATCCTGGGGACTCCAAATAAAATAAAAGCAATTCAGACTCTACCATACAATCAAAATTAATTGTTTCAAAACCAATGGTGAGACAGCTTTAATACTTTCAAGGGTTGGCTTAAGTTGTAAAACTTACTGTGGTAACAAGGCTGTACGATTGCCCAGTATTCATAGCACTGGCAAAGCTCAAGAACAAATGGGAAAGAGAAGCTTGCATTTCAGATAAGAGTGAGAAACATAAAGCAACAAATCCAACTGCACAAGCTGGTAGCAGAGTAACTGAAGGGCAAGAGGAAGTCTTCCACTTTTTCAGTCTCCCAAGAATCAGAAGTATTTTGGCAGATGCTTGAGACAGGAAACAAATAAGTTTTATTTGAGGCCTCAAACATTATTTATAAAAAAGTCAGTTTATAGTAATCTTCCATGAAAACCTCATACTATCACAGTTGTAAATGTATATTTTAAGACAATACTTTGGCATATCAGAGTTGCCTAACATATCTACATCTCTAACTGTCTCCCATATGTATGTATATCTATAAATGTGTATGCACATGTATATGTATTTATAAAGCTTTTTTTTTTCTTTTAAAATATATTACTGTTAAGTCAAAACATCCTCCTGATTGCACTAAATTGTTTGGTTTAAGCATTGATCTCTAGAGCACTGACAAACATTATTTTTGTGGTTTTGGAGGAGCTGCAAATATTTGCATTTCAAAAATCCCATATTGCAAAAAAGCAGTGTTTCAGCAGCTAAGCACACGGCCATTCTCTGAGCGTGATTCACTTTAGCTGAGCCCCCAAAGAAGCAGAGCTGGTGGATGGCTGCCAGCAGCAGCATATTCTGGAAAGGTTAAAAACAAGCCCTGAAAACAAAAATAGGTGCTGTTCAAAACAAGTTGTGCACCAGCAACAGCAACATGAAAGACTGGCACTCAGTGTTACACCGTCGTCCAGATACAGATTAAGTTTCCTCCCAGCAAACAGGAGTGCTCCCGTTAGATGTTCTCAGCCAAAGCAACAAAAACAAATCGGGGCTTGATATAAAGTGTGGTATGGCCTTGGCAATGTGTAATCTCTTTTAGGGACCACATCCTGCGAGTGCCTTGTTCTGTTTTCTCCCACAAGCAGCAGGGGAAGAGCAGAGACTGGCCACCTGCACAGGACCTACAGCTGGCCAAAGGAGGATGCTTGCTTGGCCAATACTGGCCACCTCAGGCACTTGCTGATGCAGGAGGGATTTTGGCAGCACTTTTGCACATCTGAGGGCTGGCTGTTTAACAGCTGTGACTCCCAGCTACCTACCTCCTTTTGGCCCAGGCTCAGCACAGTTCAGTGCAGCCTCAGCAAACAGCACTTGATATACAGCCATGCAAGAACACGGCACCTGAAGGTTTTTACCATAAGCCGTATGCCAAGAGACGCACTACAGAAACTGAGGATCCATATAAGGCACAATCCTGGCCCCAAGCTGCTTTTCTCTCTTAAGTCTCCCACACCTCAAACTGCTGCAGCATGGTTTCTTCCCATACAGACTCCCACATACTTTTTGGTTACACAAGCCTGGGTTTAAGAACAGGAGCAGATGAACCTCATAACCCAGTGACCAGCTCAACAATCTGAAATTAAACAAACCAGAAACATAAATTTAAAAAAAAATAATGAAAAAGTAAGAAGCCCCTCAGTAGGTGCTTCACTGTCAGCCCCAGTGCATTTTCACCAGACACTCCTAAAGCCATGGCAAGACCTGTTTTTTCCACAGTCCTCAAAAGAAGTGAGCCTATTGCTCCCCTCTCATCACTGGAGCAGTGGGGGCACCAGCACTGCCGTGCCCGTGGAGCACCCCTGGTAGCAGAAGGGCTCCAGGCTGAGATCAGTCTGGGCTGAAGCTGCCTTTGTGTAACCCTTCCTGTCCCAACCTGCCCAGAAAAACAGGTCCTGAGGAGCTTGTTCCTCTGCTCCATTTTCATATGAGAGGAGAGCTAGTTTTGGAAAACAGACTTGACCAGAAAGGATTAAACCCTGCCTGCATAACACCTGTAGAAAAGTGTGGATTACAGAGATGACCAATACGTTCAAGGAAATATTTCCTGCCATGTTTGTAGGCACTCCCACATCTCACATTTCTGTAAGGAGAGCACCAGCTTTTTCCTGCACTCTAGAACATCTGGGGCAAAAGGCAAGAGCAAATAACCACTTACAGCACAGCTTTGTTGGTCTCGGGAGTCTTCCAAGTCAGTGCAATACAATGTGATGGAGCTGAAGCTTGCCTGCTCTCTCTTGGTCTCTCTGACAAACCATTGCAGCTCCTGCAGCTCACCATCAACGAAATTAAGTATTGAAAAACAAACAAACAAACAAAGCAGACCTACCTCTGTGCATCCAGAAATAAAAATTTGGTTGGACTGAGGAAGAAACAGGTTTCTCACCATTGAGTAGAAAGTATGACAACCTGTAGAAGAAATGGGTTATTTATGCGGTCCATTGGCAAAATGCCAGTTTGAAACCGGGCTGTAAGCAAGAGTAGGTAAGTAGAAGCCCAATTAGCAGGAATCAAAGCACACAGCACAGTTAAGCCTGGCCAGCCTGATACCTGGCCTTAAGCCAGGCAGTAAAAGTCCCTGCAAGCCCGGCATCCCTTGTTCAATCCCTCCTCGGAATGACCAAACTAGCAACGACAGCACAGCTACAAGGGGCAGGCCAGGAGAGGTTAGCATTGCTCACTAGAGAAGAATAGCAGCAATTGTATCTGTACCCAGTCAGGCTATTTGTGTGGGCACAGACATTGTGTAACTCTCAGCAAAGATGAATTTGTCCTCCTCTGGACCACTGTGCAGTGAGGTGAACCTCTGTGCCCATCCAGGGGTGAATATTGCTGAGAAAGTACAAGTGAATGAGTTTTGCCATGGACTAAAGAATATAGAAAGTGCTTCTGACTGTACCAAGGGAAACACAACTCTACTTACATTTTAAACAAGCAGCCAAATGGTCTTTATCTCCTGTATGAGAGGCAGACAAGGAAGAACTTGTTTATTTAAACTACAAAATTTTATAGACGGCCTGAAGTTGGGACGAAGCATTTTAACCAGCTGAAGCCGGAGCTGCTCTAGGGCTGGGAAAATACTTTATCTTCCATGTTTGATCTGGGTCGCCCTAAAAGAATGGGAAGGTCTGATTTTGCAATGCATCCAGGCAATCTTGTTGTGAGTGTCCCAACACCACAAAACAAATTTAGTCTGCAAGTTTTCCTTCCCATTGACCAGTTTTCATTCTCATATATTCATAAACCTAGTTGCCCATTTCCTTCCAAAGTCAGATTTTGATGAACTAAAATAAAGCCACTCTACATTTTTATGTGTCCCAAAAGATGTTCTCTCTACTTCCAGCCTATCTTACCTGGACAGATGCATGGCTTATCCCATTCTAAGTCCAGCAAACTCGCAGGGTGCATGTGAGCCAATGCACATCTTATCTGAGAAACTCTGTTCAAATATTTCACTAATGAACTGTCTGCTCCTAGGGGCTGAGGTCTGTCATATGTTCATATCATCTTACTAAACTATTGCCAGCAATATCTCTGAGATCGTTTTTATCATTTGTTCCCTCCATCATATTTGCATACTTTTCTTTCAAACCTCCTTGTCTTCTCAAACTTGACAGCCTTACACATAGTTCCAGCGCATGATATCATCAGTAAAGTAAATCTTCAGGTGAAGGAAAATCTCACCAATATTATCCTTTTTGATCAGAAAGCAAAGTGGTACATGACTTTCTTTTACCCTAACTACAGTAAATATCTGATAATGTTAGGTATTTTCATCAGCTCTAGAGAAATGCAACATGTTTTTCCTTGAATTTATCAGTAAACATTAAAAAAGCTCACTCATAAACAGATGAAGTGATTTTTGTACTCTCTATTCATGTTTTTCTCTTTGACTCCTCTGATTTTCTTATTTTATGAGTCCACCAAAAATAAATATAAAAAATGAAAAATAGTTTAAAAAAGCAACAACAAGAAAAGCCACCTGAAAGGCTTCTTAGACTCTGCCAAGATTTGAGGCTTATATGTTCAAGGCATGAATTTAAAATAACTCAGATGTCTCTACAGTTCCTTTAATTGTATCTATTGAATACATGTGCCTTTCAGCTAGCAAACTTCCCTCCTATGTGTTAGCTGTGGAAGAGACTCGATAAACCATGTGCCACTTGAGATGGTATAGCTTTACCAGGTAAAAAGAAAACTTGAGAGGGAAAAGCTCCTTACAGTCTTTTATTGCAGGTCCCTTTGTGCCTTTGTGTATTCATGTTCTGTGCAAAAAGGGCAAAATTATGTACAACAGGGAGAGGCTCATGGCAAAGCCTTTGGTCCCATGGCAAAGCCCTCAGATCCCATCCCTTGCTAAGTAGCCCATCTGAGACAAAAATCCTTTGCAGTATTTCTCTGTTACCGACACTTGAATTTAAAAATAATTTTATTGTGTGTGTAGCTTGGCATGCTGTGATTCACCGTTACCACCAAAGACTTTAGAAAACATTTTCAATGAAAGCGTTGTGCTTAAGGAGCTTTTCTCTGTGCTGCTGTCTGAGACAGGAGGTGTTAAGAAGAGCTAGCCTGCTGGGAAAGGTTTCCTGTTGAAGTACACACATGGACAGATGGGCATGGATTGGGTGAAAACTAAAGAAGACAAAATTCTGAAGCTACCAGAAGAAAACGGGGCAAGAAGAAGAAACTATTGAGTTTGTATAAAGGAATATAAAGACAATGAAAATATTTAGGATGCCAATATACCTACTGATACACTTTCTAGGGTCCAATATTCTTTGCACTGTCTTTACTTCTGACAGCTACTCCCATCTCTGTCCTCTGGCACTAAACTTATATATGCTAGGGGTGTTTAAACTCTCTCCATAAATGACTCGTAAGCTTCCAGTCTAGCTATTTCCTCTGCCCATTCCACAAGAGATTGTGACTTACCCTAAAACATTCCCCAAAATCTCACACCTACTCATCAAGGAAAAACCTGGCAGACACATTTTTATTTTTATTTTTAATTAGTGCTCCTCTTCATAACAACTTTTAAGAAAATATGTTGTTCAGAGATGCTGGATTGGTCATCTTGGACACAGAAAGCCTGTGCAGAATCAGGAGGCACGGGGCTGTCTGTTTTGGTGGAGGTTCCTTAGGAGCTGAAAGCATGGAGCATTGAAATGTGTTTGCATTTTTGTAGGAATGATAGTACAGAAAGAAATGAATAAAATGAATAAGCCTTTTTTTTGTTTGTTTGTTTGCTTGTGTTTTGTTTTGTTTTGTTTTGTTTTGTTTTGTTTTTGTTTGTTTGTTTGTTTTTAGGTTTTGTAAGAATTCTCTGCTTCCAAGCATGTTAAATGACATTAAAAAAAAAGTGATACTTTTCTCAGTTTATCTTTTTAATTTTATTTTTTTTTAACTCATTAAGTTTCAAACATTCTGCTAGCTTCATTTTTTTAGTTCAATACAAGAAAACGTCCCCAGTCCTTTGGTGACAACTACCTGTGCCCCAGTTTAAAAAAAGGAATTGGTCCACAGGGATTCAAGAAGAGGCTTTCTCCCTGTCTCTCCCTTCTCTTACTTCTACCATACCCACACATTTACAAAAAAACATAATTTTGACTTTTTTTTTTTATTATTATTGTTTACTGTCATGTGGTTGCATGGTGCCATTTCCAAATTTGTAAGCTGACCTGGCTCATTACCAGTATTCCTAATAGTGCTGCTGCACTGGGGAGAAAAGCTTCCCCATAAACCACATACACGCACAAAAATTCTCTTTGGAGAAGAAGCAAAGAACTGAATTGGGAAAGGATAAAGGTCAAATCCGTAGCACATAATTGCTCAGCAAAACCATTTGAGGTTTTGTGTTATGAAAGTGACAGTACTCTTTTTTTATAATACAATGGTGCACTGATGCTGCTGTAGCTTTAGAGATTCTTCTTCTTCTTCTTGACTCAGCACTGACAAATGACCCAGAAAGCAACCTCTAAAGGAAAAAGCAAGATCCGTGTTAACTTAATAGTGGATGACAACTATTTGAGCAATCTGAGACACGCAGTTTCCCTGCCACAAGGCTGCCACCAAATGCCATTTCTTGTCACCCCATGACTCACTTAAGAGTCAGCTATGAAAACCATAAAGCTCTCTTACCCCTGAAGCTTGGATCCATTTATAGAGAACTTGGATGATAGAAGAACTAATATTAAGTGGTTTATAGCATCAGACTACTTAGGAAATGTAAACCAATGCTAGCTTCCTCTGTTCAAAGACATTATGATAAAAGTTTTAACATAATCCTCATTAAAGCTAGAGTTGTTCCATGAACAAGGGGGACTGGGCATACCAGCAGTTTCATGCTTGCTGTGTGTGGGACTTGCAGTTAGTGCCTGGTTTCCAAAACACACTGTATTTCACATCTTGTTTTTCTACAAAGCAAAAGAAAGGAACAGAGATTTTTTGTTGTTGTTGCTTTTTTTTTTTTTTCCTTTTGTTGGTTGGTTTCTGAAATGAAGCAGTTGGTGTTTCAACAGAGGATGAAGCACTTGCAGAAATATGGGGATGTGCACAGTATCAGGAAATAATATTCAGGTTGTTGAATTGCCTGGTGTGGACCTGCTGCTGGATTCTAGGCCATCTCATCCTGAGGGGTGCTGCTCTTACCGAAATCTTGTACATTAAGAAAAGACTTGTATGACTGTCATGTAACTTGTTTTGGGAGGTTAATGAGATCAGATAAACCTCTCTGCAAGCAAAAGCAGCTGCTGCAAACACTGTCTACAATAAGAAGAGATTAAGGCACGAAAGTCACTGGACTGGGGGCTTTAAATGCTCAGGTCCTGCAAATTGCACTGAACCATGCATGACAAGAACAGGTAAACACCAAATGGAAGAAATGTTCCTTTTGTCTGGTCTAGTCAAGAGCTGAGGCAAAAGTCAACACAAGGACCTCGTTTTAGTCATAAAACCCCTCAGTCTGTTTCAATGGCTTGTTTGTTTTTGTTTTTGTTTTTGTTTTCCTCTTTCCTGTATAATGTTGTTATTACGTGCAACAAAGAAAGATTTCATGCAGTTTTCTTAAATATTAACTACTTACGATTTGAGGAGAAATCACCAACCATGGGCTTTGAATAAATAACCTGCTGCTATAAGCCAATGAATGACACATACTCTCTCTTCTGCAAGGACATCACAATTATCCTTTTTTATTACTATGCAGAAAGTCACAGCTCCTTGGTGGATTGGAAGAATCACTTTATATTCCTACTAAGAGAGGAACTAGAAAATTATGGAAACATGGAAAAATTATGGAAACAAATATAATATAATGGACAAAAATAAATGAAAAAGAAAACACAACACTGAGACCAAGAACATTAATGTCTCTGTGGGGAAAAATAAAAAATAAAAAGCTTGCAGATTGTATGCAGTGTACATTGAAAACAGTGAAGCATCATAGAAAGAAGATGAATCTCATCTAAACTTCCTTGGGAAGCATGAAAATACATTTCAGACAGTTCTGACATGGAAGTCAGGAGAAGACATCTGAGATTATGAAAAATATCTGTGCTATGCCATTTTCTTTACTTTTTTCAAACTGCAGTAAGGGTTTCTCCTTTGGGCAGTTCATCTAATTCTGCACTTGCGAAACATGAATGAGCATAATTGAAGTGACCTGGTTTTTCATTATATTACCACATTTGCAATCATGTGAGCGGTCAGTTAAGGCACCAGTTCAGGGTCCTTTCTCTCCAACTAAGTCCACCTCTGGTGATTCAGACTACAAAGGCTACAGTGGATACAGAGAATTATCTCCTCCCAGGCGCAGAACAGCTGCCGTGCTTCCCACTCAGTATTTGCTCCCTGACCCCAGTGATGGAGGCGGGCCCAAAGCATGCACTGCATTTTTTATGACCATCAATTTGAGCTTAAAGCCATATGGAAATTAAAACAATCCACCCAGAGTTCCCATAATGTACACAGGAGTGAGTGGGTGAGTGGGTCCATGGGGAGCCACGGCTGTAGGTAGCCCAGAAACAACATCATTGCTCTTTCCTAGGGCTGCATCTTTTGTGCACAGTAAAACTGCCTGAACTTGAAGTAAAATAGCTTAAAGACTACCACATTATGGTGGCCAATCATAGCTATATTAATGTAATTAATGAATATTATTTAACTATTACATTCATCATGAACATATTATATGACCACATTATTGCATGCTTTGGTTTTTGCTTACGTCCTTGCTGTTTCAATACCATGACTCAGCAGTAAATAATTCTTAGCTTCTTTTCCAACTTCTTTGTGGTCTCACTCATTGATGCATGTACAGCAACACAGGGAAAAGACAGCAATGAAAGAGCTCAGACCCTGCCACCATACACAGATCTGAAAGCCAAAACTTTGGTCATTTTTGTACCAAACGTCACTCACTGATGGGAACTGTGGTGCTAAGAGTTTGGCCCTGGTCTCTCTTTAAGGTCTGCCAGAAATGGAAAACTGGAGGCATTATAAGGCACAGATGCTAGAAGAGTACTCAGAGTATCCTGGACAAATCTCTACATGTTCTCCTAATGTCAAAATCTAGTGGCACATTTGAGCTGTGTCAACAGCTCTGTGAGCTATCACGAATGAAGTGACATGTCTTTCCCAGGCTTTGTATGGACACCAGCTGTAGTGTCTCCACGAGAGAGACCTCAGGATATGATGCACCCTTCCTCACACAGACTTTGACTTGGACATCCTTACCCAACCAACCCCTGATCAAGTATTACTTCTCCTGAGTCAAGTCCCTGATGATTAACCCCTTCCTGGACCACCATGCTGACTGGTGAGTTTTACTCCTTCCTCCGTACCCACCAGCTTCATGGTGCATTCTCATATGCTGGGAGTAAATGGTGCAGAGTACATGCAGCTCACCATGGGCACTGGGCACAAGGTGGTGACTTGGATGCCACAGAGGTTGAGAACAGTAGATATAAATCATTCCTGGGTCTCTGATTTTTATTGAAAGATTGAATCATGCCTTTGTGCATTTTTCATTACAAGATTTCCCCAGCGGTGAGCTTCTTGAATCAGGCCAATGCACCATTTAATCCCATTTCTTCAGAGCTGTCAGCTGGGTCACTGAGACTCCTCTACAAACAAGCATTTTTGAGAAGATCTGTGTGTGCTTGAGATAGCTATCAAGCTGTACAGTCCTAGGTGTCACTGACGACAGGAAGAAATGGACAACAGCTTTCCGGGCATTTTGAGAAGAGAAGCCTCTTCTTTTTGGTATGATTGGAACTAATTTAACAAGCAAGGCAATTAAAGATAGTTCCCTTCTTTCAGATTGCTTCAGCTTTCACATATTGCCAGACAGCTACATCATTTTCAGTAAATTTAATAGTATCACACATACTCTAATCCTTGAGGTTTTAAAGTCATTCAGACAACTGCCTCAGGTATGAAGACTAAGAAAGAATTTATTGCAACAATGCTCTTCAAGGGTTTTACAACCTGCTTGGTTTCAAGTCATTTACTTGGAGCATATTTTGGACATATTTCCTCCATCTGTGATGGCTAGACTAAATATTAAGTTGTACAGTAACAGGAGCTATGAGTGGAGCGCAGGAAAAAAGAGCAGCTGGAGTGACTACTGCTGCTGAGCAGCCATCCAGCTGCACTTGCTGGAGGCTTCTGTAGCCTTCCGCCTGGGGAGCAGCAACCACAATCAAACTAGACTCACTTCCTGCTTACGGAGAAACCTCACAGCAATATTTTCTATGCTTCCCTCATGCCAAAAAACCATGAAGACAATAGGAGGCCATTTTATATGGCTTTTAAAAATATATATTTGATTGTTAGTGAAAAAAAGTCAGAAAATTGCAAATATTGAAACAGCAACTTGAGAAGAGCATCTCGGAATCACAGAGGTTTAAGTCATAGAATCATAGAATGGTTTGGGGTTGAAGCAACTGTAAAGATCACTTAATTACAACTCTCCTGCCATGGGCAGGGACACCTCCCACCAGACCAGGTTGCCCAAAGCCCCATCCAGCCTGGCCTTGAACACCTCCAGGGATGGGGCATCCACAGCTTTTCTGGGCAACCTGTTCCAGCACTTCACCACCCTCAGAATAAAGAACTTCTTCCTAATATCTAATCTAAACCTCCCTTCTTTTATATTAAAGACCTTCCCCCTTCTCCTGTCACTATACCCCCTGAAAAGAATCCCTCCCCAGCTTTCCTGTAGGCCCCCTTTAGGTACAGGAAGGCGTCTCTGAAGGTATCTCTGAAGCCTTCTCTTCTCCAGGCTGAACAACTCCAACTCCCTAGCCTATCTTTGTAAGAGAGGTTCTCCAGCCCCTTGATCTACCTTATGGCCCTCCTCTGGACTCACTCTAAAAGGTTCCTGTCCTTCTTGTGCTGGGGGCCCCAGAGCTAATCACAGGGCTCCAGCAGGGGCCTCACAAGAGCAGAGCAGAGGGAGAGAATCCCCTTCCTCGCCCTGTTGGCCACGCTGCTTTTGATGAAGCCCAGGACATGTATGGCTTTCTGGGCTGCAAGCTCGCATTGCTGGCTCGTGTTGAGCTTCTTGTCAACCAACAAGGACTACAAGATATTGCCAACATCTTGTTTGATCTGGATGAGAACAACTGTACCCTGGTACATAGCTGGTTTAAGAGAGAGATACAGAGAGAGAGAAGTCTCCAAAACCTGCTACATAGTTTATTCCAGAACTTATGAAGTTCTTGCCAAATCTGCAGATGTATATTGATCTCTACACATATATGTCCTGCCCATAAGGACATAGAGGACAATTTATCAGTCTTATCTTTGCAAGATCTTTTTCATGTGTTCAAAATCTGTTACCAGACAACTTAATTTCTTTCACATAGGCTAAATTTGTTTCTTCAAACTTTCTTCATTTTCTATGTAAATCTTATAATCTGTCTTGATCATTCCAATTTATCTATCTTCACTAAGTGTGGTGCCTTTGTCAAGAGATGTTTGGAAGCATATGACTCTGTGGATACATTTTTACAATGTCTTCATTTTGTTAAAATTTGAGACCGCAATTTGGGGAGACTGTTTATCGATGAGGAATATTATTTCTCATCTAACTGCAGATTTGAGTTTCTTTATAAGCCCATCTCACATTAGAGTCTCTAATAATATAGTTATTTTTGTTACTTCAGGTTGAAATTACTTTTCTTCTTAACAGAATACATAGCTGTCTGTGCAGACAGGCTGATATGCCCAGCAAGATCTTAACTACACCAAATTTCACATCAATTTTGTTTGCTCAACACAACACAAGTCAGCAGAGAGATATCACAGATTAATGTTTCCACTATTTAAGGTGTGTGTCTAAGTTGTACATCAGCGGACTGGGTGTTTATGTGATGTTTATTAGTGGTGCTATAACTGAGTTGCTGTCCACAGCAGCGGCAATTCCTTGATTTTCCATACCTCTATCTAACATGGAGTGAAACGGGACTAATGATACAGGCATGTTGCAGAGATTTGCTAATGATTATGAGTATTTCTTTCATCCTCATTCTTACACAGCATTTGGGCATCTGTCAGTTGAAAATATTGTGCAAGTGTTTGGCAACACTGTGTTAACCATCCCCTCATGCAGTAAGAGCTATTGGCATTCTCAGTTGTAGTCTCTGTTTGTTTAATGTAGTGATCAAAAGGCACATTGTATTGCCACCAAACTCTGAGTCACCCTCCCCAAGGAACAATCGCCCTTTCTTTCCGTTTGGGTGGAGATAATATATTTCTTAGGGAGTGGTGCTCTCAATCCCAAATTTCTTGATAATATTTAGTAAGCTGAAGCAGGCTAATTTATATTGAGGAGACAGAGAAAAGGAGGCTTATTGCATACATGCTGGTAAGCTTTTGTCATTTCACTACTACGATGACAGCAGCAGTTAGTGTGTCTTATTTTTATTTATTTATTTATTTATTTTAATGGAGGGAGAGGGAAGGAATTTCAATATAAGTGGTGTAGTGAACTTTGCAGAAACATCTGGCAGACCCTGGCTTTAGTAAAGGGATAGAAACATTTCTCAGTCTTTTGCAGATGTGTTGCCTGTGCATTACCTCACTTTCTAATGGGGACATTCTTCTGGGCTGTCTTCTTACTTTTTAATGTTAAGAAGATACGGTGATATCAGGGTAACTTCCCTGATAGTGGCTGTGTGCCCACTGTGGACCTGGTAGCTGAGGGAAAGTGTGTGTGTGGGGGGTGGGGGACAACGGACCATGCTGCCTGTGCTGGACTAGGAGGCAGGGTTTGAGCATGGGTTATCCTCTGGTAGAGAAGGTCAAGCAAGACTTTGCAGCTAGACACCACTTTCTTATGCCCCAAGATCAAAAGGAGGAGGGAGGGAGGAAGGGGTGGAAAGGAAAGGTTCAGAGCCAAGGTTTTGACAGAAAAAAAAACCTGCTAACTCCCCATTTCTGTCCCATAACTACCATAACTCTCTCAGCACACTGGACAGGCAGGAAAGGGAAAAGAGGAGAATCTGAAGGAGAGCACAGGGGAATATAGTGTGGCATATTAGAAATTTGCTGGAATAGGTCAGTTGGACAGGAATGTGCCTGGGCTCTGGAAAGTTAGTCATGATACGAAGTTTCGAAATATGTACAACTCATACTCAAAAAAATGGCTTGTGTCTGAGGGTGGGGAATGTTTTTCCCACCCCTTGCTTGCAGGACAAATAGGAAACTGATGGAAAAAATACTGCCACTGGAGTAAACTGTTTAAGTAAAGATAATTGTACTGAAGTTTACTCAGGTAAGGATCATTCTTACTGTGTGCATCCTAGAACCTATCCTGGACAGGTACCTGACAGCACGTCTGGGTGCTAGTGGAGTATAGGCACAGGGTAATATGCCTGAATGCTTGAGACTGAATTTTGTAAGACCAATGGTGAATTTAGTTTTTTTTGTTTGTTTGTTTTTATATGAATCAGGAAAAGTGGCACTTAGTACCAAAAAATGCCTTGCAGTTGGCTGCAGTCAGAAAGACTGCAGACAGTTAATTGATTTTAGCTACCCGGGGACAGGAGCTGGTAGCTGATAGTTGCCTTTAGCATATATTTTTTTCTTAGATGAATTTTCAGTTTTGTTTCTGAACCACATAAAAACATGAATCTCCTTATACACACACTTCTGTACTATCTATATCAAAAAAATAAAAATAAAAAATCATTACTTAGATCAATAGCAGTAAATTCTTCTGATGTCCCATATCCAACTTCCTTTAAAAAAATCATTGAATTTTACAGCTGGTCCAAATGCCTGTCTGTGCTAAACTGAGTACCAGTGCCAGTGTTTTACCATCGCTGACCCAAAGTGATCCTCTCAGAGCCATTTCTGAATAGACACCTCTTGGGGACTGCAGATAATTTACTTGTGACAATCATTGCATGAGTGTGGTGTGACTGAGAGCCACCAGTTTTCTGGATTTCTTGTGGTTGCAGGAGACAAATGACAGAATCGTGTTTAAGCCTGATGGGAGGAAAGCTTCTTCCCAGCTGGTCTAACTATAAAAAGGTCTTTGCTTGTCTCAGCTGCGGATTAAGTCACTCTGACCTGCTACATTTACATAAATAAAATCTAAGAAGGGAAATATTTGCTCTAGCTAATGCTGTGGGAAATTACAGGTCAATTAATTTATCGTACTCATCAGTAAAATAGAACCCTTGGTGTGCACACTATTCCTTTGATTATTCTGAGCATTGTCTTAAATCACATAGTACTCAGGACACATTCCTACAGATAGCAAGAACCAGCAAGTTCAGGCTAAATAAGGGACTTTAAATTTACTGTCTCTGTCAGTTACACTGGCAGCTGTGAGGAAGCTTAAGCTATGGTGAAATGGGCTCTAGTATTCTCATCAGCATAAAACTAACCTCCAGGTAACATCCAGATTAGACACATGCCAGGAACCACTGCAGGCTAATCTCATCTGAAGTGGAGATGCAAAGTAGTGAAATGTTTTTGCCCCTTGTGTCTGTCTCTCTCCCTTCTAGTTCTTTCTACCTTCACCTGAAACCACTGACAAGATTTGTGGTACCTGCATTGCCTTTTCTGTGGTTACCACCCTGGGAAGAAAGGGATAAGAAGCAATCAGAAATTAGCAACATATACAAGGAGTTTGCAGCTGGCCTACACAGCAGAGTAACTAAGAGAAAGTTGAATAATAGCATAGCCAGACACATCTTTATATGTTTTTTATGTGTTTACAAAGATTAGTTGTAGTGAACATTTTGGTGGAGAGAAAGAATTTCTGATGTTTTTTAGACTTTTCACTCTAGAGCCCTATGAATTTCTGTACAGTCTATGCACTGGCTGAGGTCAAATTAAAAAAAAAATAATAATCCTAAAAAACTATTTAATCTATTTTCCACCAAAACCCTGTCTTTGTCTCAGTAAGGCAAAAAGCATTTGCTACAGAGATCCTGACAGTGCACTCACGCTGGATACTTACTTAGATCAACAATTGCACTCATGCTGGATACTTACTTAGATCAACAATTCTTTAGCAAATTAGACTCATTTTTGAGAGCATGGTGTCTAGCTGCAGGAACATATCAAATTGAAAGAGAATATTCAACTGCTGATTGATTAAAAGTGTACTTATATACTGACATAAGCATATAATGGAGAAAACTAGTAAAATGTTGTATAAATAACATCTGTTTTACATGTCCTCCACACTTTCAAAATTTCAGTGCACTGCAAAACTGGGCTGCAAACTTGTAGCTATATTGCAGAATTATCAGGAGGGGAAAGAACAGGAATAAGGACAGCTGCTATGAAGGCATGGGAGGCAGCACTGAATGGGGGTGATAAACAAGCTACTTGGTTCCTCTTCCTGAGATCTACCAGTATTTCGTTGTCATCACGAGGCACTAACACCCGTATACCGCTAAGGTGAGCAGAGTAGCTCAGAGTGCCATTTTTCAGATAATAAATATCAATGTGTCAGCTTTTGTTCAGGTTTCCTTGAAATCACAGGGATTAGAAACTAATTTTTAAATAAATGAAGGCTAATTTCTAGAACAGATTTTGCACCAAACATGAATGCCATATTTTGGGGTCAGAGACATTGAGCAGCATGCACAGGTCTCGCATGAGAAGCCTGGCTGATTTGTTTCTGAGCTTTTTTTGAGATCAAGAAAAACACACTCAGTGTGTGGGATGAGGGACCAGTCACCAGAGCTGCAAATCTTGGCAGGGAGTCCTGCTATCAGTGGCACAAAGCACCACAGGGAAAGCAGTTTCTCTCTCTGCTGACAGCATTCCTGTTTATAAGGTATTTTCAGAGCTCCTTAGGAAAGGTATTTCAGATGCACCAAGCTTTTTGGGGCCTGCCTTTTGTCCCCAGCTCCCACTGTAATCCCAAGTATTGTTACTCTGTTTTAGGTCTTTTCTCCAGACATAAGATTTTATTAGTGACTTCCATCCATGAGAGAAGGCACAACACTGCAGTTCGTTGCTGATACAGCTCCTGTTAATTCCCCATGCAATGTAAGCTATACCAGAGACACTTCATTGCTAGTACAACTCTGTCTGCATCAACATTTTTGCAGCCATAGTTACCCCAGCTTTCCCTCCTGCATTTCCAGTTGAGACATGAAACAAAATTTTGGCAAAGTAGCTCAAGTCTTGCTTTCAACCTCTCTTCTTTGCGGGACTGTCCCCTGGCATGCCTTGAGTTTGGTTTTGTCCCCCAAGAGAAGCTCAAGCAAGTTCAGCTAGATTTTGGGTTAAAGTTGACCTAAAACACGATGCCATCTCTTGTACATTGAAGTGTGTTAAATACACTGTTAAGCATTAAGAAACAAGTGGCTCCAGTTCCAGGATATGGAAAAATGAGAGCCAGTAAACTAAGGTCTCACAACAATACTACAAACTTGATGCATTTTCAGGGCACATTGCAAAGAAAGAACTAAACGCTTTAATTGATTACAGTATGAACAGGAGATACTGTATAGTTTATTACTGTTCATATAACAGCAATAGCATTAATAGCAATAGTATCAAGGGTTTGTTGCCATAGCATAGTTTCCCTTGTTCAATTTCCTGGAGTGAAAAGGGTATTTTCAAGATGATGAGGCTTAGTCAAGGTTTAATCTCTAAAAGTATCTCTTAATCTAGATATTCCTATGCACACAGGAGAGGAACACAAAAAAGGCAAATATGCTAGCTAAGAAGAAAATAAAGGAAATCAGCTTGTTTAGTCTAGCAAAATAAAGACAAATTAGTGCAGCAGAAATACAATAACTATGAGTAAATATGTTGGAACATAGCACGAGGAAAGGAAGAGAGCACTTCAGCTATCAGACAATGTTATCACAATAAAAATAGGTAAGAACTAGCCAAGAATAAAATTGTGCTGGACATCAGGTTTCCCAACCCTAGAGGAATGAGAATTTAGAGCAGCTTTCTCCTAGGGGCAAACTCCTAACTAGTTATAAAAGAAGCGAGATATATTTGCAAAAAGGATACCTGTGATGAACATGGAATATGCCTGATCACATAGGTGATACCCTCTGCTCTCACATTTTATTTTCATCCCTTCTTTTTGGACACAACATGAAAATATTTCAGAAAGAGCACAGTTCAATGTATGCCCTGGGATGTCTTTGCTACATGGTTGTAGGGCAGCATGTAAGCATGTCTTCCATATCCAACAGTAGCAGTTTCAATGTGGCCTTACACAAGCTCAGAGCACTGAAGCCATTTTTCTGCATTTTCAATGCTTTGAGCTTTATTTCAGATGTAGAATCAGCAGCCTTTCCATTCTGGGTGTTATCAGCCAAACTGAGAAAAAAACAAATTTTCAGCAAGTGAAAAAAAAAGTCACTTGTTTCTCTCCATGTTGTATTTTGTTTTCAAAGGAGAGAAATCAGGAATGCACTCTCACAGGAGGAAGGATAAAAAGGAAAAACTTTATTGCTTTGAAAACAACCTTGATGAGTTCCTCTAAGATAGTATTGTTTTACTTTATTTTATTCTTTTATCCATTGGAAAGGTTAAATTATTAATACACATTTATAGAAGCATAAACAATCCTCCCTAGTATGCCTGGGCAGCAAGGAGATAGAGGAAAAACAACTTAATTTTAACTGAAGCTGGTGAATCTGAATGGCAGAAGAGTCAGTCAGAAATCAGGCCTGCCAAACCTTTGCTACACCAGACTGTTGAGGTAAACCATCTTTTCCATTTTTCTGCTGCCAACATGATTCCCCAGGCATCAACTCTTGTGAGATTAGTAGCCTGAACAAGGTATCCGTCTCAGCAGAATTAAGTAACAATCCCCCAGACATTCAGAAATAATGAGTCAGCACTCTTAATGGCACAAGACTTACCTTTAAAAGGCCTTAGATTTGTTAAATACATGTCAGTCTAATCTGATAAAACTTTAAATGCCATTTTACCAGTCTTTTGCATAAAAGATCAGGATAGATTAGGATATGCCTAATCCTTAATGTGAAATTCTGACCATGCTGCAGGCAATGGGAGTTCTGCTGATGACTTCAATAGACCGACCAGATGCTTCTTTTACTTTCATCTCAGGACCTCTCACTACTGGTGAATAAAAGACTTGTCTGTGAATTACAGAGGAAAAAGTAGTTCTCTTCCTTTGTAATTGAAGAAATTGGTGACTCAAGGGTCAGTTTGAAAGAAATTGTTACTCTGCACAAAAACAGAAATAAAAACTTCCAGCTTCCCAGCTGCCATTAAAATTAAATTAAGCCACCTAAGACATAATTTCTTAGATCCTATGGAAACAGGGAACATTTGGAGCATATTATAGGCAAACAAAGAAGCAATCCAGGAGATGTTTCTTGATAAATAAGATGATTGTGATTCATTTTTATGCCTATTGGACTACCTTACTCTCTAATTCGTTGGCCAGTGGGCTGCCTCTCCCATGGAAGATCAGGTAATTAATGCAAATCTACCAAAAGACTTAGGTATTTCCTGTGATGAATCTTGATTTTAATGTGAACATTCATATCCCTGAATGGGGAACTTCTCCACTACTTCAATGCTGCAAAGAAGCCAGGATAAAAGAAACATTTCAGTGCAGTAGGATCTTGAGTAAAAGGTCTCAAAATTGAAAAGAGTGGAAGATTATAAACTGTATGTATTTGTCTCTTTCTTGGTATTTCTGAAAGTCTGTGTAAGTAAGACATGGCCTTTTGGGTAGCTGGTTTGAGTATCTCAGATACTTGTGTTTGTAGTTGAGAGATACCATCATATCTAAAGGGTACAAGGACTGTAGTGGAGTGATTTTGGTAGTAATTCAGTTTCAAAAATTCTTTATGATCTGCAAATGGAAAATTAATGACAGAAAATAAGCAGCTTTTGAAGCTTATGCCAAGGTCTGAGCTCTTGATGTATATGGTGTTCCTGTGAATCACCAGAGCATTAGAGAGCCCAAGGGCAAAGCCATTTGGGAATGATGTCTGGGATGCAAAATTAAACAGTGTGGCTCTGCCAAAATGTGTTCCAAAGACTAGTATCTGTCACTGTAGACTGAACAGAGTTTCCGTGGAGAGTGGGGAATACAGGTTTCCAATAGTTTCTAGTAGGACCCAACAAAGTTCTGATCACAACTGTCTCAAACCCAAATTTGGGTGACAAGATGATAAAGGTTAGAGAATCCAATGTAACTGCAGAGTCAGATAAATCAAGGTAGTTTCAAGGTAAATGCTTGTGCTGCAGTTAAGTCACTGTGGTTGTAAGCAGGAAAAAAAATTACATTCTCCCAGGCTGAGCAGAGAAACTTTTTGCTTTAGTGCTGGAGAAGAATCCAACGGCACCTTTGATCTCTCTCTGGCTCAGGATTGTAAAGCACCCCAATTGGCTGTAAAAAGCTGAAGCTGAAGGCAAGATTTTGTTGCCTCTGAGGTTGAGAAATGTTTTTAAGCTTTTTAGGTCAACTTGTGGCTGCAAAAAGCAGAAGTAGAAGGAAAAGATGGAGACGAAGTCCATCCTGAGTGTGGAGGCTGAAGACTGATCAAAATGGGTTGCAGAAAAGCAAACTTGAAGGTGCCCGAGAGAAACTGAAGAATGGAGAGTCTGGACTACCGTTCCTGTCTTCAGGGCTTAAGGAGCTGCTATACATGTTCCTTAAGGCGAAAGTCTGAGCTTGGCACACGGTGTGCACATATATCCACAGTACTGTGCGGATTGACATTGACAGGTTTTCCATTTGCTGCTTTAAGCTATGATTAGTTATTCTGATTGCTTTGTTTTTAACATAGACAGCTGAAGCACAAACAGCATCACAGGTTGTGAATTACAGATGACATTTGAACATTTCTTCTCAGATAAAACAATTGATGTTCTTTGTTCAAACTATTTGTGTCATTTCTTGTGTTGTCCCTCACTAATTATCACTGACATGCTAATTAAGGGAAAGGAACAACTATATACATTTTCTGAAAATTATTACTCATATACAGTTTCATATTTTAATCTGATATGTGGAATATTAAAACATTTAAAAATATTACAATGACTGACTTTTGCTTGTTTATAATTAGCTACCTGGTTATTGCAAGCTATTTTATGTTAACAAGCTCTCCTGTGAGTGTTTTCATAGTGTATCTTAATAGAAACATGAGGTTATTGGATTTTATAGCTAGGGATAATATGGAAGATACCTCAAAACCTTGCAAGACAGGGATAAGTCAGCCTAAATTATAAAACTGTGATATAGATTTTCAGAAGTGTTGGTGTGCTGGCTCCATTTATTCAGTAATCTGCTGCCAAACTGTAATGTCCACATATTTTCAAGTGAGTTTTCCCCCTGTACTTGGCTCTTCCCCCTGTACTCGGCTCTTCCCCCTGTACTCGGCTTTTCCCCCTGTACTCGGCTCTGGTGAGGCCGCACCTCGAGTACTGTGTTCAGTTTTGGGCCCCTCGCTACAAGAAGGACATGGAGGTGCTTGAGCGGGTCCAAAGAAGGGTGACAAAGCTGGTGAGGGGCCTGGAGAACAAGTCCTACAAGGAGCGGCTGAAGGAGCTGGGCTTGTTCAGCCTGGAGAAGAGGAGGCTCAGGGGCGACCTTATCGCTCTCTACAGGTACCTTAAAGGAGGCTGTAGCGAGGTGGGGGTTGGCCTGTTCTCCCACGTGCCTGGTGACAGGACAAGGGGGAATGGGCTAAAGTTGCGCCAGGGGAGTTTTAGGTTAGACGTTAGGAAGAACTTCTTTACCGAAAGGGTTGTTAGGCACTGGAACGGGCTGCCCAGGGAGGTGGTGGAGTCACCATCCCTGGAAGTCTTCAAAAGACGTTTAGATGTAGAGCTTAGGGATATGGTTTAGTGGGGACTGTTAGTGTTAGGTTAGAGGTTGGACTCGATGATCTTGAGGTCTCTTCCAACCTAGAAATTCTGTGATTCTGTGATTCTGTGATTCTGTGAATGAAGGACTCTTTGCTTTGTCTGAAAAGTTTACATACTGATGAGCAGTCACTGCATCCCACACTGAAGTTAGCTCTTCAGTAGGTTTAACTGCAATGCTTCAAGCCTCTGCTCTGCTCAAGCACTGCTTGATCCTTCAGGACTGAATTTGCAATTTGAGGTTATCATCATCCTACTCTCGCTTTCATGATAACCATTCAACTCATTTTCTTAGACCACTCGCTTCCATTCCCCAACTTGCAAACCAGTTGGAATGAATTATACCTAGAAATGAGAGAAAGAAACATGATGAAGAACAATTGGCAGAGCCAATTCCTAGACTGGCTTGTTCATAAAGATCCTAAGATCAAAAACCACTTGAAAACATGACAGATTTTGACTCAGTAAATATCTGGAGAGTGGTAGGAAGGGCTTGCCATGCCCCATCTCTCCAAGAAGTTATTGCATGAGGAGCTGTAGGCAGCTGTGTGCTCCGCTTTCACACAAGGTTTGCTGCTCCCACCCCAAGTGTATGGTCCCACCACTGACTGCATGTCATCTCTGGGTACCCTGTTTCTCTGCCTGGCGAATTTGAATAGCTGAAGTGATGGAGCTTTAGCCTGACGTGCTCCTGTATTTCTACAGGATGCCAGTAGAGGGCAAAGGTGACTTTAGGCTTGATGTCTTGATGTGAGAAATAACACGAGTTGCCCTGTAGAGCTGAAACATTGCATGAGTTAGGAGAAAATGCAAAAATAAGTGGGAGTTTGAGAAAAAAAAGAAGTGTCCCAGGACTGCTTTCTTAGCACTTTAACTTGCCTTACACCCACAAGTTTCCATGTGACAGAGGGAGGCACTCCACAACCTGGGCTTCAGCCTTGGCCAGGAGTGGCGGTGGGCAGCCAATGAGCCCCAAGCTGACAGGACACCAGAGGCCCCAAGGGCCATCATCCCCAGGCCCCAAGCACCCTGTCATCTCTCAGCATGCCACGCACATGGATGGAACAGGCCCTACTGAGAACAGAGCAGCTCTGTTACGCTGCTCCAGCCCTCGCTTCTCCATCAACTTTCTCTTTGCCTTTCCTGAGCAGCCTGCTTAAAATGGAATACAAGGAAGGGTCTCCCAGCAGTAGCACGTGCTGGCTTGTGGCAGCTGAACAGTTACCCCCCTCCCTTTTCTTTAACAGGAAAGCTTACATACAAGAGTAAAATTATTTATTTATTTATTTATTTATTTTTGTCTCTAGTCCAGGGAAATGCAATTTGCTGTAATATCAACAATCTTTAAAGGTCTCATAATCCGAAGAACTCAAGAAATTAAGACTCAGAAATGTAGATCTTATTTAAATCCTTTCCTCAAGCTGAATAGAACATAGTTTAAGTCACAAAGTGTTTCAGATAGTCTCTAACATACCTGAGTAAAGCAAATTTTGTTCTCTTTTCCCTGAAAATTCATGTCCATTGATTTGTTACTTCATTATAATATGTTACTCTTATATACAATCAAATCCTAGGTTTCTGAGAGGACTGTTCTTCTGCTTCAGAAACAGAAATAGCTTAACGTTTTGTAAAATTGTAGAAGTCTCTCTCAGGAACTGATGTAAAACCTTTCACACACAAAAATAAAAAAATAAAACAGGGATAAAATTGGAATTGAATTGTAAATAAGCTCCTTGTTCTTTTTCGTGAGAGAACTGCTTTTATAAAACTTCCCAACAGTCAGAAGTTTTGCCAGTTCTCTCACCCACGAAGAGAGTGACGTTCTTTTCAGATACCAGTTGCTACTTTTTAGCTGTGGCTGTGCAAAGCATCTGTGCTATGCCAGAGTGCAAAGCTTTTCACAGGATTTGTTACCTCTTTATCCTTCCCTTCTGTTAAACAGTGGGGTAAATGAATAGAAACCTGTCACACAGCAGTGGAAGGATACTGAATTCAGAATCCAGAGGACTGTAATCAAGACACAACATTTATACAGGCATGATAACTGACATACAGTACAAACATTTCATCCAACTCACAAAAATAGATATATGTGGTTGAAAAGCAATGGAAGCTGAATAAGGACTGAGAAGAAAAGCTAGGCAAGGAGAACAAATTGTTCAAGGAGAAGCTGCATGAAGAGAAAAATCCTTGTTTCTTTTCAAGAAGAGAAACATCTGGAATACACTGGCCTAGGCACAGCAAACTTAGCCTTAACACTATGATAACCAAACACTCAGCAATGGAAAGGGGAGCCAGGCAATGAACTAGAAAATCCCATACAACATCATTTTCCAGGGGCCTTCACTACAAATGAAGCTTGGGAAGTAGAACTGTAATGATGTGAATTACCCCCATTTTCTCATTATTTACCAAGTTTTATTTTTTTTATTTTAGTACACTTGAACCATGTTAGAGCAGCCAGTTAATCTTGGTAAGTGGACAAGAACACTTTATTTCTAAGACACATATGAAATATTGCAGACATCCAGTGTACTGGCTAACACTAATTATAGAATATAGGAATAATGTTACAGAAAGATAAAAGTGTAACAGACCTTTTAGAATGAAACTAAAACCCAGAAATGTAAAACTGAACGAGATTACTGAGTATGTCCTTCTATACCAGGCTCAGCAAATGTAGCAAGACCATCCTTGACCACTGGGTGCCTAAACTGCTCTCAAATTCTCCAGTAGTTTGAAGTCTACATCTAGAGAATTTTATTGCTCTTGCAGTTAGAAAATATTTTGAAGTTCCAAGCTCAGTCTTGTTTATTGCAGTGTGGAGTGATTTCTTATTTTGTCTTTCTCCAGAGTCTTCAGGAAACAATGTGGTCCCCCTTTAGCACTCTTCAACAGCCTTTTACCTGTCAGAAAATTTATATATGTCCTAGCAGTTGTCCTTTGTTTTTTTCTTTCTCTCTTTTTTTTTTTTTTTTGTTGTTTCCTAGTCCAAATGAACATTTCCAGCCTTTTCTAACAGTTTTCTCAAAGATCACATTTTTTAAAAACATTCTCTTTGTTGCTGTGATATGGACTTATCTCATTTTATCTAAATTACCCTTAGAATCTGATAACCTGAGCCCATATTATATTCTCCCTGTCCTACAGAGTGAATAATACCTCCCATTTTTTAAATATGCCAATTCTGCTTATATATTCCAGGATAACTCTCATCTTTTTTGAAGTCCTGTTTGGTATTGGATCTCTTATACCTCCCAGGTCATTCCCTGTATTAGTAATTCCAAGCCAGATCTTTCATTTGATTGAATTATCTTTATAGAGTTTGGGATGACTTTCTTGAGGTAGGAGGGTTAGATTTTAAAAATCTCCTTATCTGGGTTCTATCCTGACTCATACTGCTTTTTTCTAATTAATTCTGTTTTTAGTTTCTTCGTATTTTGCTGTCCAGAGGCCTCTGCACCCAGGGTAGTAAAAAAATTAAAAATAAGATGAGAACAGGAACTAATTATTTCTACTTGCTAATGAGAAAAGAAAAAGATCATGAAATTAGGCTTCAGAGTGTTGCATATTGCATATAATAATAATTAAACTAACTGGAAAATAAACCTGTCAGTGGAGGTAGTGGAAGCATCACCAGTAGATCTCTCCAAGGCTAAGGCTAACTGACTACTTGTTGTCAGCACACAGTTGTATGGGTTTGCAAAAAGTTCTAAGTTACAGAGGAAAGAGATCTGCGCATGCTCTTTGGCCTTCCAAGGCTATAAATAGCACCGAATAGGTGAGGAAAACTATGTTTTTTTAAGATCCTCCTGTGAAGGAGACCTGCCTAGGTTCTGGTCTCATCCTGAGGGAACCAATACCACTGTCTCTCCTGTGAGAAGGTGGGTGAGTGGAGAAGCAGCAACAAGAGATGAGACACCTCATCATCTGGAGCAACAAGGAACAGGCCATCTCCTCAAGTAAATCTCAGCTGTCCTCTTGAAGACAATCTTCTCAAAAAAAAAAAAAAAGAAAAAAAAAGAAAAAAAAGAAAAAAAAGAAAAAAAAGAAAAGACTGTACACTTCTTATGAAGAATATGCACATCAGTTTTGATTTAAGTTTCACATAGTGAAGACCTTCATTCAGAAGGTGTAGGTTTAGCTCCTTTTAACCCTTGAAGATCACTGTGCTGATTGAGTGAAAGAGAGGGTACATTTCTCCCTACTGCTTGCTCTTAGTGAGTAGATACTAATTTTTGCTCCCCGAACTCCTTTCCCACCAAGTGGCATATGGCAGGATGTGCTCTGTCCTCCTCCCTTGCCTATTTGTCTTTATATAGCATGACACATCTTTTGTGCAGAGAACCTCGAGTGTGTAGATGCTCAGAAGGGAGGGTCATTCCCCTGTTCTCCTCTTTCTCAGAGCCCTAAATGACTTTTACCATCTAGCCCTTCTTCTCATTCCCAGGGTTACAGTTTTGTATACAAATACAATTGTCTTTGCTAGTGCTACCTATCCCTAGTACTTAAATATGACTCCTCTCCTTCTGTTTGTGACTAGCCAGCCAAGAGGTATGCAAACTGTGTCAATGCCATGGGTTACTCTTCTGGGTGCCAAAGGTCCCAGATATTCATGACTTCTTCTTCCACGTCTGTAGTGAGTTGACTGGCCCTATCTAAAAATGTTCCATTTTCACTTCATGGCTCTAAATGCACTTGAATTAAGCTATGGTACAAGGTTTCAGCCACACCCACGCTATGCTTGTGCTTTCATGCATGACTACTTTTCCATAAAGTCCTTAATAAGACAGATGGTAAATCTATTGATGGGGGCTTCTGTGCAGATGTGACATGAGGGCCCATTTTTGCTCTTGCCCTCTCACTAGCATTTGTGGGCCATTTACATTCAGGTGTTATGAAATACACAAACTGTTCCTGACATTGATCTATGATATTTCTAAAGTTGAAGTTTTGGCATTTATTGGGAATAACTGTAATTGGAAAAGTAGCACATATGGATTTCTCTAGTGTTCAAAAAAATTCCACCGTGGGAGTTTTCTGTACCCTGAAGACTCAAAACGTAGGCTCTCTAGGTTATATTGGTTGCCATCTGGCTGAATCCCACTCTTTGTTTTCAGTCTCCAGGCCATTATGCCTTTAGTAAATAATCAAACATATTTTGTTCTATTCAATATCTTTTCTTCAGTTGAATTGTTGGTTAGGAGCCAAAGGTTTATTTAAACAGGTGATAACTTTGCTGCTTACTTGGTATTACTGGAACATAGTTTTAGGTCACATCTGCATGACAAATGCAGTCATGTCAAGTAATCTGAACACACAGCAACAAAGTGAAGTGTTTCTAAGGTTTTGAGAGCCTCCTGGAGAGTTCCAGTGAAAGAGGGCCAAGATTTCACTGTGCAGAGAGGTTCACAGTTCGTGGTCATGAAGTGGGATGGGGGAGTTTAGGTGTAGTGGTAGAAGGGAAACAGGGTGGGAAGAAGGAGAGGGGCAACACAGAGCTGAAAAGGGTGCAAGTACAACAGCTCACATGAGGCACAACCTCTCCCTGAAAACTGTTTCAAATTGCAGCCTTATTAACAAGTCTCTGCAAGTGTTTAGATAGGCTTGCCTAGCCCACTCTGTGGCCCACTTGGTGCCCTGTGGTGGAGCTCTACCCTTGCTCTTCCCAAACCACATCACTGCAAGGCTAAATCCACATCAGATGATATAAATAGCACAGCTGAAAAAGTGCAAAAGCATGAGCTTCTTCACGGAAGCAAGCCATGATCACTCAGCTGGGTGCCTTGGTTGTTCAATCGCTAGCTGTCTCTAGCTCGAGCAGCTTGGGCTGGCACTCTTTGAGCCAGGGAAGCAAGATCCATCTCCCGGCTGTCAGCCTGGAATGCCAAGTGGCTGCCGTGTCCTGCCTGCAGGCAGCCGTGACGTTCCTAGGGGCCACAGGAATCGTATGGGGTGGATGCAATCGAGCAGAGGAAAGGGAAAATTAAGACATATAAGCAAGGAGGAAAGTGGTGGGAGCCAGAGGAGGCAGACAAAAGGGGTGGAAGTTATTGTATCCTTCCATGAAAAATGAATTTGGTCATTATTGCGTAGGTCGGAGTAGAAGATTCACGCTGAATCTTGTTGTTTTAAAGAATGGTCGCTTTGCAGTAAATAAACTGCAATAACCCCAAAGCCTTTTCCTCCCTGTCTGTGCCAGAGGAAGCTAAGTTTATCCCGAGTGTTTCCAAAACCACACAGCATTCGAAGGCACAGAAATATATCGTGTCAGAAACTTTTAAATGAAAGTCAGTTAGAGCTTCAATGCCTTTCTACCTTATTTTTTATTTTTATTGCATTCTCTGAAAGAAAAAGTCTGTCTCAAGCCTACACATTTTAACAGGCTGCCAGTTCTTTCCTGCAGCTTTTTCAGCTTTCAAGTATTCATGCCCCCATAACATTACATTTCTTAGTTACTGATAAACATCATAGAACTAAACTGCCTCAGAAAATTCAGCATCACTTAGCTAGACAACATCTTCAGAAAAGTGTTTAAAACGATCTGCCTGAAAACTTATTTCCTAGTGTTTTAGAGCAGATCTATGGGTCTCTGAATTCATCCTGCACTTGATATGAATTGTGTATTTTGCCCTAAAAAATTGTTCCCAATTCAAAACCCTCTCTTTAATTTTGCTTGAACAACATGTGCTGGAGTTATCAGAGTGGATGCTGAATACCGGGCTCTCTCTTCCACTTAAGCTGCTGTAAATGGTGAAGAACTTGCACCGCAGAACTACAGAGAAATAAGCTTGAAGTTTAAAAATAGGTATTCACTTTATTTTGCCTTCATCTGATACCTATCTTAGAGACTAGCCTGATATTTTACATTAATTTAAAGACTTGGGAGCTTCAGATTCTGAAAAAACGCAGCATGGAAAAAAAATCTTAAAGCCTGTCCCGCTTTTCTTTTGTAAATGCCCTTCTTGTAAGCCTTTCTCGCTTTGAGTTAAGCCACTAGATTTCTACTGCTTATCTAAAAACTGACAGCCAAGAAAAACAGCCAAAGAGGGCACTGTCCCCCCTCAAATGTCCACAGCAAGCTGCATACTCCTGCTCTTGTGTTCATTTCCCATTCTAATCAGCAATTAAAAAGCAGACCAATTAGCTTGCTATTTTTCCTTCCTTTCCCATTGTGCCAGAGATGGGGTTGGCAAGAGTCCCAGGCTGAGAGGCATAGAAAGTATCAAAAGAGGTTGTCTGTGCCTCAAGTCTTGATTTGTTCCTTTACTTTTCACTAACTGCCAGTGTACCACAGGTAAGAAGCAAATATGAAGGCTGCCAGGGAATGACAGCACAGCTTTATGAATACACACTTATCCGCCAGCTTCAGACGTTTGTGGTTTCTATTTCAACCTGAACAAGGATGAATTTCACATTAAGAGATGCACATATTTTTCACTTGTGCTCAGCAACCAGGAGTACTTAGGAACAAGTGCTCCCCTGCACCCAGTTTATTTCGATCAGTGTTAAGTAGGGCCCAACCCACAAACAAGCACACAAAGGGATTTTCGTCTCTGATCTTAACAACATTAAGAATTAATTATGGTACTTCCTTATACACCCAGAAACTTAACTAGATGATAAACAAGAATGTGATCAGCAAGAGCACAAAGCCGTAAATCCATAAACCAGTGCAAAGCCTTCAATAGGATTTTTGTTTTCAGTGCAGGACAATGTTCATTCATACTGTGTGGTCATTCACCTGAAAAGGCGTAGCATGGTGCCACGTGCCACTCTTACATTCCAGAAAGATTAAAAGTGTGTGAAAGGACTTGCTTTTTCCTGAATAACTGCTGCATAGATCTAATTGGAAAACACATGTGCTTCTGTTCAGCATATTTAGGGAAACATCAAAAAGAATTTTCCTACAATTTAGTATGGGAAATTTCAAAAAATGTCTATGGGGAAAAGAAGAAGTTAAGTTCGACATCAGATTCCTTGTGTTTTAAACCCCTCACTCCAATTTCAAAATTAGTGTACTCAGATTTTTTGATCTTCTGTCGCTGTCATTCAGAGTCTTACCCTAACTTGGAAAAAAAAGGGGACAAAGCATATTTTCCACAACTTTATCCTTATATATAAAAAAATAAATAAATAAAGGTAGCTTGCAAAAGATGTGAGTTGTCAATGCATCTCCTCTTATAAGAAGCTAGGAGAAACAATTGGGAGGCAAATCCTGGCACCCCATAAAAATAATTCTAAAAATAAAATCTGAAAATATTCTGTTCATGGTTGCTTCAGTTCAGTTTGTAAATTCTAAGTGTGGTGTTTTTTGTTTGTTTGTTTGTTTGTTTTGTGATTTGTTTTTTTTTTTTTTTTTAAGTATTTCCATCAGAATATTTATCATATATGAAAAATCTTTTTCATATGTATATATACACAAGTATATATACTTAATAAGAAGGAATTCTGGCTACAGGCTGTACTTGGAAACAAGCAGATGAGAGGAAGCCCTTCTTGCTAGGATGTGTTACCTGGTTTTCAGAGCCCTTGTGATTTGAAATGGCAAATTTCCTTGGCCAGTGAGCTGAAACTTTGTGTGCATTTTGTTTTGGACCTCTGCTCTCCACTCAGTCCTGGTACTGTTCTCTATGGTAGGATGGCTGTATAATCCTAAAAAATCACTATGTGCATTTGGTTTCATTCCAGGACACAAAGCACCTGCACACATCACTGTGTTCCGACAGAACATCATCCCCCCGCATCACCCCTATCAGTCTAGTTTTTTTGGGAACCAAGGCACAAATCAGGGCAATAAAGGTTGACAATACACCTCTGAGCCCTTGCCTGCATGGTGAGAGCTAGCAGACATTGCATTAGCTGCATCTCAGCAGAAGGTATCTACCAACATTAAAGTGAAAAGCAATCCTTTAGCAAGCTCTGTATTTCATGCTGTGCAAGAACTATAGGTGACAAACACGTCTGAGCTGAGAGGTAAACAAGGCATTGGCCTGCCAGGAAAAGGCAAGGCTGAGTGCTCACTATGAGGACATGGGTGAGGTGTGCTGGAAAGAGCAACAAATCCTACTCCTAAACACCCACAGGCTCACTAAGCCCCACTCCTTGTAGGTGCCCCTTTTCTTCCAGTTATCTCTGCTCCCTTCCCACTCTTACTCCTGCTCTTTTTTACCCCTCACCCTGCAAGGAGACATGTAATAGGACTGGTAATGGGACTGCCTGAAAGTTTGCTGTGGGGAGCGCAGGGCCACATAGATGCAATGTTGGGTGCTGCAGCAGGGCTGGGGTTGCTTCCACCCACCTGCTCCCTGCTCCCCCTTGTTCCTCAGGCATGGAGTACAAATAAAGCCACAGCCTGCTATAGGGCTGCAAAGCTCTGCAGGCTATGTGAAGGAAGCACATAGCTCCATATTTTTTATTTTTTGAACAAAAAGAAGCCAACATCTAATGAAAATTTTACTCAGCCCAACCTGTTAATCGTAGCTACATAGGAATAGAGTATTAGTTATATTACCAAGGATAGGTTGAAGCTAAAAAAGGTTAAAAACAAAAGCACAAAAGACGCTTTCTGAAAGGCACAAGGTATAAGTCATGAATTTAAAAGACAATTCTTCCTGCTCAATCTGCAGAGCAACAGTCCTCCCCCGCCGCCCACTAGATCCTTGCATAAGTGTTGAAAAAGAGATTTTACAGAGTCTTCAGGATGTAAGTCTAGCTACGGGAAGCTGCCCTGAAGAGATTGAAGTAGCACTTTCCTGTATAAAATGGCCCCAAACAGAAGCTCTTTACCTACTGTGCCACTGTCTTCATCTCCCAGAACTAAAGGTTCAAGTTCTGCATTTCCTTCAGCTACAGATTGCTGGTATCACGTTGCACCACATATGCTAAAAACTAAATTATAAATAAGTGTTCAGATTTCAATTTTTCTAAGTGTCAGCTGGTCTGCGATTACATCTATTAAGCTATTGTGTTCAGAGGAACCCACAGCCAGGCATGGACCATAAGAACAGGCTCATAACAGATACAGGTTTATCCTGTTTTCCTACTTCTTGCTACCCTACCCCCTTGAAATTACTCTCTACTAAAATACCGAGGGCGGTCAGTGAACAATACAATAGTCTGGGGACTCCAGCCTGCTAGGAGCTGATAGAAATGTTATCGGGTGCTTACCAGACTCAGTTATGTCCTACCACCATGAGGGGACACCACCTCCCTCGCTTTGGCTGTTGCAGGCAGCAGCCACCAGCCAGGCACCTCTTCCTCCTCCACCACTTCTGTGAACTCTTCTGGGGATGGAAGGAGACTGGCTAGCCTTACGCAAAGCATGTCAGCCTCCACCTTTCCCTCCTGTGCCTCATGCATCACCCAGTTTTCCTAGCTCACACCTCAGGGATTTCACTCAGGTGCCCAGAAGCCAAGGTTCAGTCTCCACTCCCCCAGGTTGAGGCCGTTCCAGATGTCTCCACCTCTATCGTGGGCATCGCTGACTCACATTTTGCTACCCATTAAGGCAGGCGGTTATCTATTTTCTAAGACATTTTAAAGCAACTTCTGTAGTTGAAAGACTGTAAATACTTCTAGACCTCCAGACTATGAGCACTGCTGCTAAAAGTCTTGTGAAAATTCATTAGCAGCCACTCAGATATTTCAATAGCTCTGGCATGAGATGCAGACATCAGCTATAAACATCTCTTATTTTATCATAGTACTGATCAATTCTAACACTGCCTGTCTCACTGCATCTTATTTAAAAATAAACAGCCCCTTGAAAAGACGCCGTTGTAAAATAAACTTTTCTACCCCCTTCAACAGCTGTTCCAAATCCTTGCTGCATAATATTTTGCTATGCTGTATTTAACTGCAGACTAGATGCTGCTGGTCACCAATGCTCCATACAAGTGTTGGCATCTGCTTGCATAAAACTGCTTTATCGTCTCCTTACACCTTCAAGCTCTTTGGAACAGGACCAGTCTCATCTGTGAGATGCCTTACAACTATAGGGAGCTGTAAAAAAATTTCATTTCTCGACTGAGAGGGTAAATTGTAAAATTTTTATTGCAAAATATTAAAATAAATTACATTTTACAAAGACTTAGCAAATATTTACATACAGTGTGATTCCAGTGACAATCAGCAACAAAGAATAGACAGACAGGCATATTATGGAGTGATAGAGTCAGAACTGTACAAACTTCAAAAGCAATTATGAAAGACAAGCTAATTTTCTAAAAGGTAAATCCATCACAAGTGGAATGAATCCAACGAGGCACAAAAATCACAAGTCTAGAACAGAACTCTTGGTTTTCTGTTTAGGTCAACAGACTTGTATATTGCTTTTTGCTCTCCTCATCAGCAACGCTTGTCTGTCTCTGCTTGTACTCTCCAAGCTCAACTGGAGAAAAATATCTCAATATATACAGCTGTGTCACCACGGATCTGTTATCAGTCTCTATGGTTTTATTTCTGCATGTTTTGTGACATCTATCGCCAGCAACAGATTCACAAATCATTAGGTTCAGAAAAATTTAACACATCGCTTCTTGTATTTCCTCAGTGATTTCGTACCAGTGTATCAGATGTGTTAGATTGCCTGCCATGAGATATGTATTTGAAAATGATGCCCTTCTGGTAAAAACAGGTTTCGATAGCACAAGAAAAAAGCAAGTGTCACAACCATGTCATAAAGGATGGGGTCACCTAGTCTATAACATTTAAAAGGGCCTTTATAGGAACAGATTTTTGTCACATTTAAAGGTTTATTTTTCTATTTTTTTAAAGTATTGGCTCATCTTGGCAAAATTACTAAGTTACTATTGTGAAGCATAGGTCTGCATTCACATCATGTGACTGGAAATACAAGCTACTTATAGGCAATAGATAGAAAGAAGAGTTTTCACTTCTACTCCATCTTTTCCTTACATGTGCTTTTAAAGATTAAAACAATAAAAAAGACTCCCCTTTCCTCTCTTTCTAGTAAGAGATCTGCCTCACCTATAAAAAGTAATTATACAGGGGTAAGGGAGCTCCTAACATCACTAGTTAGCCAAAAGAGATCTTACATGGCATTCAAAGAAAATGTTTCCAGGTTGACCAGATAATTGAAATGACTACAAAACCTTACCTAATAGCACTAGGGAATTCATTCAAATTAATTGGAGGCACTTTTGAGGCTGAAAAGCTCAAAATCCAGCCTGGACACCCCTCTAACTCACTTTTCTCAAGACATGGAAGACAGGCAGACAAAAAGCTGTCTTGCTTAGCACTTCGGTACTTCTGAGATGGCACCATAATATTAAAACCCTTGGGAAATGGTTCAGTTTTTTGGAGAGGCAGCATGAAAATCATGTGCCAACCAAATCCCTCCAGAACACTGAGAACAAGTAGGGCTTAATTAGACCAATTATGTTGGCCCCTGTATAAAGATTATTTTTCCACCCAGTATTAGAACTGCATTAAGGCACATGGTGGGGATGTCTTGAGAACAGTTTTGTGAGGTGTGATCATGTTTCCCCCCAAAAGTGAGATTTTTTTTTTACTTTGTTTTAATAAGTTTAAACTATTACTTTAAATCCCATGATGATGATTAGACGTACTCATAGTCTATGCTGACTACACTGGGAAAGGCCAAAGAGCTGCATCTAACATGATAATATGAAACAGATCCCGTCCATTCTCAGCTCTGGCATACAAGTGCACTTCACAACGGAGAATGGAGAATCTGGGTTCCAGTGTGCAACAACCCTCCCAATCAAAGGAGCCCAGCCAAGTATCTGGGTCATATTATTTCTGTCTTAAAGAGAAATTTATTTACTTATTATTTTGCAATTTAGATCAGACTTTGACTATGCTTTTCCATTTCATACTATTTCAGCAAGCATTTTGTCTCCTTACTGTCCTGTAGCTTAACTGTTGGTAAAACTTTTGATCTTTGCATCAATAATGGAAGACAAGTTGGAGGACAACAAAAGCTATATGGAGTGCTTTCTCATTTTCTTTCAAACTAATATAAACATTTTTAAATTAAAAAAAAAATGCAGGTTAGACTTGTTATACAAACACCCTGTGTATCAGGTATGCCAACTTACCTAAAATTTCTTAGGGCTACAAGGTACAGCTGTCAACCACAACCCTTCAGATACAAAGAAGTAGTTGAAGAAGGGCTCGGAGTCATTTTAAAACAATGCAGGTGTGTGTGTGTGCATGGTGGGGGAGTCATTTAAAAGTAAGTCAGAATCTTCTTGATAGTCCATCTCCCTCTTTTACTTCAGATGCAATAACATAAAGCAATTGAATTTGAAATTAGAATCTCCCCATAGCAATATTATCAAATACATATTAACTACTGATTCTAATGATGTTGATTCCGCATTTTTGTCAGTATAACAGACTTGGCCGTAGTTCACTTTCTATTTGAAAAATCTCATACGTGGAAGATGCTGAAAAGAAATCAATACAGACAATCTTGCATTTCACAGTAGGCAACTTCAAAACTTCTTGTCAAGAGGACATCCAACCAACCAGACTGCCAGTTTCCAAAGAAGAGACCGGCAATTGAAGCTGCAGCCCATATTTGCAGTTATTACAAAAATGCAGTAATTCAAGATTAGCACTGTAAAATTCCATAAGCTCATTTTACAGAACTAGTGAGTCGGCCAGATTTACACTGAAAATGAGAATGAAACAACTTAACTGTTCACTGAACTTTGGAAACTTGAGGACATACTGGAATGACTTAAATACAGCGAAACTATACAAAATAACAGAACTTGAGATGTTAAGGTTCAAAGGTCTTGGCTATTTTCTGTTCCAAGTAGATTAGATACAACCAAAGTCAGTACCTTTTGCCGATGCATAATCAACAGCCTCATTTGAAAGAATTGTCCAGGTTAATGCAAGGATACGGAAAAAGAAAAATCATGGTATAATTTTCTTTGTAGCCAAAATGTCTTGGGATTAAACGTTATGAAAAAGACATATTTCCTTCTCAGTGAGAAGCTCATTTCCAAGCCACATATAATACTTTCAGGAGCTTACAGCCAAAGTCCCTTTTAGAAAGTGCTTTATGGCCTTAAGTCACTTGATCACATCTCAGCTTTGCACAAGATTTGACATTGTTCAGCCTTCTTGAAAGTGGGATATAATAACCATTGTATATGCACATAGATCAGGCTTTAAAACAAAACAGACAAGCAAAGTATAATCAACTGTTTCAAAAATCATCTCTCATTCAAGTCTAGTCTGAAGTACCAAGGCAGGGAGGAACATCAAACAACAATACTGACTAACACACTGCACAGGTCAGCAGCAGTGCTGCAAGTCCCTTCTGACAGGCATTAGGGCATTTAGAGAATATCTGTGTCTCCAAATGCAATTTTTTTTCCCCTCAGAAGAGCAGTGTCACTAAAACTTCACCTGTACATAGATACTGTATAAGATTCATTCAAGTATTTCCTCTAGGAAATGGACAGTGGAAGGACACTTTCAGCATTAAAAAAGTTTGTTGCATCCTGCTTGTGCTCGTGCATGCTTTTATCAATAGGTTTTTTAGTCACCTTAATCTTCAACAGTTCTGGGGATAACATGCAGTTTAGCAGCCCAATTGGTGAGCTTCATCCCAGAGGATTTTTGCCTTCTCAATCCATTCCTTGGAATTTTAAATTTGAATATTTTGTTCACAAAGCTACAATTATAATTTGACAAGCACTGACATATTCCAGACAGATGTTTTAAAAGCTTCCTCCTCTCCTCAGTCTGCCAGTGCACCTCAGCTCAGATCTGTGTCCCTGGTATTCCATCTAAAGTTTCTCATTAAGAACCACTAGTGGTTGCACAATTTTTTGTGGTACAAACTTAACAATGGGTAGTAAAACAAAAACAAAACAAAAAAGCAACCCTTGCTTTCATTTTTGATCAAAGCAGGATTCAAATCCACGTTTTCAGAAGGGCTAGTGGAGTAACCGAACACATTTGATGCCCAAACCAGTCTCTTTGCAACAGTATAGTTACACTCCCAAACTAATTCCTCAATGAAATGCATAAATGCAGAGCAGGTCCAGTGTATTAACTAGTCTTTTTCTTGTCTACTTTGTTCAAGAACCATAAAATCCCAAGACGGAGCAGGACTCCTGATTCAACTGTTATTTTACAAGTCTCTTCAGATAAGCAAAGCTGATGGGCTCAGAAACCAACTTAGGATAGGAAAAAGACACTGGAGGTCATTAGTTTGGGTCTTGCTTTTGTTTTCAAAGAGATAGGAGAAGTTGCAAAAACATGCTTTTCTCCTTGCTCTATTAATTTGTTCAATATGCACTGACCATTTTCAGAAAACCACTGTCAAGCATGCTTCACGTTGCAGCCTTCACATTGCTTACTGTATTATATTCATTCATCAGTTGTTCATAAGGCACAGAAAGTTCTAGCTCGTTGTTGGTAAAGGTAGATTCATCAGAGGATGGGAATTTTACCAGTTTTTTTTCAGTTTCAGGTTCCTCTACAAGATTATCATCCATGGAGGATTTTGAAGTTTCTTCATCATCTGAGATATCTTCCTCTTCATCATCATCCTCATTTACAAATGTTATATTGGCATTCTCAAATATTAAGGGTCGATAGTCTCTGGAATCCCATACTTCACCTTCTTCTTCACTTATCCTGTCTAGCTGGTTTACAAACATGGTTCCTTCTAGAGGGCTGTCTCCAATACGTTTATCATGGAGGTGCCTGAGTACATGACCATTTTGAATGTCCAGGGAAGACTCATCATACTCAAATGACTCTGTCTTTGTGTAAGTCACCTGAGCATCTTTACTGGCATTCTGCATATTTTGTTTGGTATTTTCTACTTTGATTATCTTGTCATTGTTTGTCTTCAGGGCCTTCTTCCCAATTTGTTTAATAAGATCATTGTAGGTCTCTTCCTTCTTTGAAAGGAAGCTGAAAATGTTCACATCCTTTGAGGCACCCATTTGAAGGGGTTTTTTAGACCTAGGATGGTTGTCAAATGACTCTTTTCTTTTTTTCCTCCGTTTCTTGATTGCTTTGTGAACTTCCACAAACATACTGACCTTCCAGTTGACAAAGAGTGAAAGCCAAGCTAGTCCCAGATAGATCCATAACTCCACAAAGTATCTGTAAAGGGCATGATAGTTTGCATCTGGATTTACGCCTAGAAAGAATTAAAAACAAGAACATTACTGAAAGAGGACTCTCAGATGAGAAATTTTAAGTTATTACCCTGAGAGGTACTCCATTCTGTATAGTCTGACCACTGGGCTACAACATAAAATGGCAGCATGTGCTCCTTGTAAGCTATAAAAGTAGTTTCTTCTTTTTGAAAAAAAAAATCTAAGCATTCTCCCAGCCCTTAAAGTATATATATAGGTACTTTCTTTGAGAAAAGGATCAGCCTCAGAATTCCACTTACCAAGGACCATCTCCAAAGCCCCAAATAACATAGCAGATTTTAGAGAAAGACAGGATTTATGAGGTAGACACCAGTATGTTCAGCATTTCCTGTTGACAAGTTCTAGACAGCTGCACAGAGAGTATCACACAGCGCCAATGCACTCTGCTTAGGTTATGTGATCTCCTTTAAAGATGCTAAACTGTCATGGTGGATAGGAAAGCTCCATGCCTGAAACAGGGACCTGGGGCAGCTGGAAGGATGACCAACTCCAGAATTCAGCTCCAGACTAAGTCCAGTAAAGGTCTTAGGTATCTAAACTAAGATGGAAGAGCCAGATGCAGTCCATTGGAGCAGTACTCAGATTTTATTGAGCCTTATATTCAGAAAAATGTTTTTAAAAAGCTTAGAAAATAGTTTTTGGAATTAGAATTTAGAAACAGAATTGCCACACACTGTGCATGTAGCAAAATAATACATAAAATATAATTACTTACCAGCAACAAAATCTCCAAACCCTATGGTGGTGATAGTGATGAATGAGAAATAGAGGCCTTCAATGTAATCCCATCCTTCAGTCACCATAAAGACAAAAGGAGGAATAACTAGATGGACTAAGACACCCCAAACGATGAAAATAGCTGTGCATGTAATTTGTGCTTTCCTCTGTAAAAAAAAAAAAAAAATCAGGGAAAAAAAGATAATTTTCTTTTCCTTCCGTGGCATAGAGTATCATTTGAGAGTATCAGTCATTTTGGAGTTTTGTTCTAACAGTTTATCAGCTGTAACTGATAGTCACTGACTGAAGTGAACACAACTGTTTCCTACAACGGTTCATTTGTGCATAGAGGGTCAGGACTGTTTGTTGCTTTTCTCTTATTTATGCTTCCTACCTCTTTTGGCACTCATCTAACCTCTGCACAAACCCTGCTTCACAAAGCTGCAAACACACACATTTCACCATCATTTTCTGTACCTTCTTGGGTGTTGAACCAAGGAAGTCGGTGCTGTTTCTGAAACTAGGGCCCAAACTAGTCCCACCCTCCTCCATACACTCAGTCCTGCATTTGATCCCACCTCTGTGCAGTTAGAACTGAGACAAAACTTGTCCAACACCAAACAAACAAACAAAAAAACAGTAACAGAATAAAACAGTGTTTTACTATTATGCAGCGAATCAGCTGAAAGTGCTTATGCTAGCACACAAGCAGGTAGGAACAAAGCAGGACAGCTTATTTCCATGCCAGAGGAGCTTGTAGGGAATGTTTCTGAAATTAGAGCGTCACCTATATTGATCTTATAGGTTTCTCATGTATGGAGATATATGTCTTCAAAGAAATTACAGTATGTATTACCAAATGCTTCTGCAAGACCTCATTTTCTTAAAACTTCTGGAAGAATTAACATACCCAAAATACCTCCCGGTTATTTCTATGCAACAACCATTTGGGAAATTCATATTTATACAAGTGTTTGTTTATTACTACAATTAGCAGATGAATTAAGCTTATACTTTATGCATCAAAAATACACAGTAGGACGATAAACAAGCAGAGGACCTTACCAGGCTTACTCCTCTTTTTGTCAGAAACTGGCCTAGCCTCTTTGCACGTCCTCCAAAGAACTTCCCCAGAGCACTGATCCATGTCAAGCAGAGAGGAACTCCAAAGAGCCCATAAAATATGCAAAAGAGACGCCCAGAGGGCGTCTTTGGTGAAACATTTCCGTAACCTAAAAGAGATAAGCATATGCACAGTCTGTCTTTGTTGTACAGAATTCAAGGCAATTCTACCTATACATAGAACAACATTGCATGGCCTTCTGCTGTATCAGATGCTCCTTATTTCACTGTCTATGAGAACATTAGCCTACTCCAGCTGATCTTCTGAATCTGGATGCCTTCCAGTGCTACTTCAGAAAATGTGTATTCCATTACTGCAGGCTGAGAGGAGGACTACATTTTAAGTGTTCCCTGGATAGCGTGCATCTTTTTCCTTGACAAGATGAGATAAATATGAACTAAAACTCATTTCAAAACCTCTAATAAGATTCCCCAGCCTTAAGCAGTAATGTTAAAAGCTCGAGTTTGAATCAATTTTATGAAATGAAATCTCAAAATTTACCCTGAAGTTAGCTTTCACATGAAAGATCCATTAATGCATATTTACTTTCTGACCTGTTACCTTCCCAGGGTAAGGGTTTGAGAGTTAAGTGGAAGGTGAGTTGTGACACTGCAAGATATTTCAATTGAATTTCATTCCTTGCTGGTCACAGAACCCAAAATGACATTACAAACTCAAAATCAGAACCCTTTCTGAACTTGTGCCAGATTTTTCTTATTTAGGTTCCTGACTTCTTTGTGTCACAACCTAGATTATAAGATGGGTATTGTGAGTTTCAAATAATTAAAAATGCAGTGCTGTATGACCTAACAGTAAGGCTTCCATTTACACGTATCTCCAGTCTTCTCTGGTTATTTTGCCATATATATTCTGTGTTTGTTTGTTTGTTTTTGTTTTTTTTTTTATGTTGTAGGTGTAGCCAGGGTGCACCGATACCTTGTAGCAAAGATTACTCCCTAAAAGATGCCAATGTACCTTCTGTATGTCAATGCAAAGGGTTTTATAAGCACAAATCAGTAACGAGATTTATAAGACCACACTTCTTGTTCCTTATATTCTTTAAGAGATTAAAAATAGCCTAGATTGTTCTGTAAGCCAAGAACACTGCTAATTCAGTAGCTGAAGAGGATGAATGTGAGCAACAGGACAGTTATACAAAAACCTTATATGCACGTGCTTTAAATATTAGTTTAATGAAATGTCTGGTAATGCTTTCAGTTAGGGAACTTTATGATTTGTTAATTTAAGTGCATTAATGAATGAAGAGAACTAGAATGACCCCAATTATCCCCATCAGCACATTGACTCAGTTACTTGTTAGAACGACACGTTCTTATATACACCCATGAGCAAAGTGTCCTAAAATATTTTTCCTCTACAAACCTGTGTATTCTACACAACTCCAGCCATAGCAAGCTTATTCAGTGACTAGCCTGACACAGAAATGGAAGAGTACAAGCACAGTGGATCATAAGGAAAACTACAGTTAGGACAGTTGATGTAGCAAATGCTTACCGATTGTAGTGATTACAGTAGCAGCAAAGATCACAGCATTAGGCCAGTTCCAGTTGTTGAAAGTGTTGTTCCCAGTGATGGCAACCCCCTGACCAGCAGCATTTGACACAACCTGTAGGAAACAGTTTACAGTCATTCTTGGGAAATCCTGAAAGCCTGAAACAAAAATGTGTCTGTCCCTCTGGGATTTTCTCCCTTTGTTCACACTTGCAAAATGACTACGTAAGGATTTTTTTTTTTTTGTTCCAAAGGCCGGCCTAATAAATTAACAATTTTATGAAATATGAAAAATTTGCTTCAGCTAGTAAGAAGTAGTGCAGATGCTCTGACATTTAAATAGGGGCTTTAATCAGATAAGCTCTTACTTGATTTACCAGTTTAACCCAAATGGATCTCTTCCAGATGCTCAGCACACTCCTCCAGGCTGAGCTAGCATTTAACCTTCAGTGTAGTTCCTGAACTTGGTTTAACGTTTGGGACATCGTCAGAACTACTATCCATTTCAAAACACTGTTACACGTCCCAGCTTGACTTAGGTATGAACAAGACGTCACAGAATCCTTGGCAAAAAGTGTGTGATTCATGTTAATTCACCTGCTATCCCTGGCAAAGTCAGACCATCTACAAGCCAATATAACATTGTATTTTCAGTGAAGAAAGACAAATTAACACTTTTCCGAAAATTTAATGTAACAAGACTAATTGATTTTGAATTTGGTCCCTTTTTCATTCGCCGTCTTCCCCGTAGGAAGCGACTCTGAACACAGCCTCCCCTGCCTTTCCAAGACTAGACTATATAAAATACAACAATACAAGAACCTGATGATTTAACACACAAAGTCAAAACTTCAGATCAACATTGTACATCTTGCTGATTTGGATGTGTATTTCCAGCTCCCTGAAGTAAAAGAGAAGTATGGTTTACCACATTCTCTCCTGAAAGTCCCTAGTTATATAAATCTTTTCTCTGTCATATAATGCTGCTATTAAAGCCTTATCAACTTGCTCTGCTTTTTTCCCAACTGTAAACCAAGGTGGTCTAACCTTGTAAGGCTACATCCACACACAGAGAGCTGAAGGTGCCACCAAAAGATGATTCAGAATATCTCACTTTCCATATCTCTCCCTTGATAAGTTTGAATACAAAAACTAGCTTGAGCTAAATATCTAAAATTAGAGGGTTCATATATATATATGGGGGTTCATATATTCATTATATAAATATAAATATAAATATAAATATAAATAAATATATATATATATATATATATATATATATAAGCACATTCTTTTAACATGACAGGTGAGGTTTACCTTAAACTGGTAATATCTTATATAGGTGCCTACAACCAACCCTTCCTTCCTTCATTTGCCCCTTCCTATTTGATTTAAGATCTGATCTTGGACCTAGCAAAGACTCAACACAAAGTTCAATCACTGTTAAAAACATACACAAGTTAACACAAGTTTTAATTATTCTTGAGACTTACATATCACCACCCTTCTACTGTAATAAAAATGCCCTCAAAGTGAATATATTGAGCATATACGAGATGCAAACAATTTAATTAAAAAAGCACTTTCAACACACAAGCTATTATGGAAGATAAAAGGAGGAGCACTGGAAGTGAATGAAGGTACAGAACTAGACCTTTCTGCTGGGAATCTGAAGGTATGCAGAGCTGCATGCGGTCTTTCCATAGCCTCCAGGCTCTCAACAGAAAAGGATGCAGAGGGAATTCTCACCAAGGCAGTTATTTGTCAAAAGAAAATAGCACTTAAGAAATAGCCCTAAAACGGGCAGTTTGACAGCAGGCAAGTAAGCCACCCCCTTCCAAAAAATATGAGGCAGCTATAACAGATCACAATGTTCTGTGATCTGACCAAAGTAACTTCATACATTTCTGTCACGCTCTGTAGACGAATTTCCTGAAATTCCCAAAAGATATCCAAAGCACCCTATAGACACAATCCGTGATCTATCATCCCTGAAAAGATGCCTTGACTTCTTCCACTGCCCACCAAAACTGCACAAAATGGTAATATCAAGTTCTCCAGTTCTTTTCTGTGCTATAAACTCACTTGGATTTCTATTTTTTCTCACAAAGCAACTGATCTCATATGAGGCGCACTGAAGTATGTTTCCATTGTCACTGGGCCATTATCTCATTGCATTACTCCACCTTCAGTCCATGAGCTCAGTTTCCCATTAAGTATGTACAGTTACTTCAAGGTCTGCCAAGGTCTGGAGGTGGCAAGAGGGCCCAGATCCAAGGGGAAGAAGCTGCTGGGATGGGTAGCACATGGCTGCCCTTCACACCCAGTCAGCTGGCATTTCGGACAAGATAGCAGCTCTCTGAGCTGTGTTAACACTGGGAATCACAGCTACTCTCCAGCCAAAGCTGCCACCTCCTTCTTGTCCCTGTTAGCACAGCTATCTGCTATTAGCATATGATTGTCTGCAATTTTCAGTCTAGCCTTTTCAAGTTACTTTTATCCCAGCTGCAGAAACAGAGACAGTCACAAAACAAGCTTTGATAGCTTTGGTGCAGGAGGGAAAATGTAGCTGCTTTCCAAGCAGGAAAACTTTTGCCCATACTGAAATGATTAAATATTTTGGCTTCAACAAATAATACATGTACAAGTGGACACTGTACAACTGAACAGCAAATATGTTTTCCCCCCCTCTTTGGTAAATGTTAGGCACTGTCATAGATTATCATAATCTAGGATACACAATGTCCCGGGTTGCCTGCATTGGAGTTCTTAAACTATGGAAAAATTATTTAAAAGGCCTTCACATACAAAAACAGAGGGTAGGGAGGGAAAGGAAGAAGAGAGCAGATTGTTTAGGTACTCTCAATGCCCTGAGAGATGTCATTTAGAAAATACATTTTCAAGACGCCCAATTTCAAAAGTTGAAAATGGTTTGCTAACTCGGAATTTACGCGTCTCTTTAGACCCCACCTCATGATGGTTTGGTATGGAAAAAGTGAAGAAAACTTATTTACTGTCAAATGACTTTTGCCTCACATCAGTCAAACCTCCTTCTCTCCTCCCTCATTCCCCACCACCCCAAATCTGTACTTTGGCAAGTGAAAAAGGAAAATAAGTAAGCGCCAGTCCCTAGAGCTATTGCTGAGAGTAAACAGACATTGCAACTGCAGAGCGATTCTTAAGATGCGAATAAAAGTAATGCATCTTCTGATTACATTAACACAAGTAGAAACAAGGAGGTCATCTGAATATAATCAAGCAGACAATTTGCTCCATTTGCAGGTACATCCCCAACAGATAAACCCCAGGACTGCTCCACTACAGGTTTGTGTGTCTCCTGGGTTTGGTGACATTTTTACAGGCTCTCTGATGATCAACTTTGCTCAAGATTTACCAGAGCACACAAGAACTACTTGTTACATCTCCTGTATCTCAGGCAAAGGAAAGGAGCATCTCAGATGCTTTGGGAACATACCACTTACATCCCTCTGTACAAGTAACAATATGACTGAAAGTTCTCAAAACCAACTTGAACAGAGAGAAAACAGAAAGGAGAAGCCTTGACCCACAGAAATATAGGTATGTTCCTAGTTCTGTTTGTATACGCAGGAGGCATGGCGAGTTTGAAATTTGATCAGTAGCACTTCAAGGTAAAATCAGTCACAGCAGAATGACATTCAGTCCCTCTAGAAGTAATGCAAGGGTATAAAACTAAAGGAATTGGCAAATTGGAGTCTGTCTGCATGCTTAGGAGGGAGTAACTATGTGGAATGTGCCATTTTACTTCAGCTTCTTGAACTTCAGAAGAAAGGAAAATGGGACAGGACTATCACCTTCCACCATTTGACGTGTGAAGAAATACACAAATACACAAATTTTCTTCTTTCTAGGAAACGTTTAGAAGGTGGCTTCCATCCAGTATTAAGTCCCAAGTAAAATGTGCAATCTGTTAAAAGTCAGTTTTACAACTCCATTAGAAAAATATGACTTGCAAGTAAATTCTGATCTGAAATCTCTTTACAGTGGTATCTTTGTTCACTTCTAATAAGAAAGAGGTTGCAAAGAAGTCTGTGTATATACACCCTTGTCAAACACCAGTACTGATTTTTGAGCTAATTCATCATTATCCAAACCCAGTCATATTTCATAATGGCTATAGTCAGGTTGTTATAGCTGTAGTTCACACAATATTATCTGAATATAAGTTTGAATGCATTTGGCTTCTCTGTCATGGACCATATTAAACTACAGAAAATTTCCTTTAAAAGGCCAAATGGACCATAAGGCTACCTTTGCTACAGCAAAAAATGACTTCTGCAAGTACTGACGGTTATTCCTGCAGTCTTTGGCACACAAGCAATTGCGTACAAGTGAAAGAATCACAGAATGGTTGAGGTGTGAGAGGACCCACATGTGGTTAGTGATGTTATACTAAGTTAAGGAGTACAGTAAAGCTGTGATACAGGTTTTGCATATCAGGTAGGCATAATTTTATATTTTATATATCCTAGACACTTCAGTATGGATTGCCTGAATCTGATAAAAATAAGCAATAGGAAAAAAGAAAAAAAAAGAAATTCCAGGGGTGCTTACAGCAAAATGAGCTAAAGACACAGAAAAATAAAGGGGCTATGTATACTAGAGCAATAGATCCTGCCCACAGGCACCCTATTACATACAAAAAGAACAGCCAGATACTGCTTAGTGCCAGGTCTCCTTTGAAGAGGCTGAAGCCTGTGTTATTCAAAGCATTCCCTAGAGATCCAACACATAAGCCTAAGGGTAGCTTTAAAGTTCTCTCGGTGGTATGAACAATTCCCCTTTTCTCCATAAGAAAGGAGATGTGATTGAACCATTAAACCCGAAGTGAGAACCGCTGGCTTTCATTCTACTCAGGAGTATTATCGTGTATTTCCTACAACATGGGCAATCACAGGTGTCTGGTGCATCCAAAGCAGAGCATTAAAGCTCTGGTGCATACTTTCAGGTCCCCTGGGCTTTATCCCCACTTCCGAAAGACTGTGATATCACCTTCCTTCATCTAGATGTGAGCATTTAAAGCACAGATAAACACTGAGAACTACAAATCTACCAAGATGATCTTCCTACAAGGCATAAAGCTTCAGCAGCAATCTCATTTTTCACGTTGACATCCAAATCTTTTACAAAATTTGAAGAAGTCTGGAAACTGTGGAGTAGTCATTTAATCACAGGTATGTATCATACAGACAATTTAGCCAAGCATAATAAAATTGTCCAGGGTTGAAGGGTTTAGATTTACAATAATCAAATGAAACTCTATATTGCTGTTCCTTTTTAAGCAGTTTTTAGTTTTAACCAAATCCAGCAGTAAAAGAGTAACATAGCAGGATTCAAATCCACTGGCAATCACAGCACTGCTTTGTTGTCTTTGATTTACACAAGGGATTTGAGTGATTAAGAGTGAAAGCTACCTGAAAACAAATAGATAAAGTGGTGCAAGAAGCTGTATGGATATTTTTCATGGCTTACAGAATCAAGAGCGAGCTTTGGACTTCTTAATGACTTTAAAAATGAATAAATAAATAAATCCATATAATGCAACCTTCACACCTTTCTTAGGCAACAAATTGCTTATGTTTTTTGTACTTACCTGGCTTATCTGGCTAGAGCTATAAAGTTACAGTAGCAGGCAGCTGTTTACAATAATCAGATTTTAAACGCAATCAAAACATATTTAGTCGTTAATGTTTATCTTAGCAATATTTTTTTTTAAGTCTCTTTTTTTTTTTTCTATGCTCCCATGCCAGATCTACATTACAGTTTGGCTGACCTAGATATTATTGTCTTAGGATTATGTGCAAATAGAGAAAAGAAGGCCACTACATCAGTATTCTTTTTCAAGGGGAAAAAAAATGCCCATGTGTGGTCAGACCTACACTGACAGAAGAACTTCATCAGACTCCTTGTGCAGGCAGGCAACACAGTCGCCATGGCCAAAAATGTCCTGCTCTGTGGGCATATTGCACTTGGACATCTGTTTGCATATTAAAAGCACCAGAAGCAATTTCACAGGCACAGCCTGAATTTCTAAGTACTGTAGAGCTAGATCAATAGTAGTGGATTCACAGTCAAACTAGGAATATATGCCATAAATTAAAAAAAAAAAAAAAAAAAAAAAGAGCCATAATCTGTTGTTTTGAGTTGTAGTTGTTAAAGAAGGGGGGGGAAATAAAAGGAAAAAGATTCAAGGCAACTGCCTTCCTCCTCCCCTTCCCTGAAGTGTCCTCATTGAATGGAGGTTAGTGCACATCAGAGAAAATATTTTCCTCACTAAAGCCTCTTGGCAGCATGAGGTTTGGGTAAGGAAAGGGAAAGAGAAGCCAACTATGCAACTAATGGTTTTACCAATGAGTACAACTCAGAGAAACTTTTTCCCCACTTTTCATGTCTGTATATACGAGGTATATACATGTAATGATTTATGATTTTTTTCTGTTTGAGTTCTCCAAAACCTTCACATTAACCTATATATTCTTGAAACTACATATTTCAAGCCAGCCTTCACTTCCAAAGATAGCTGCACTACTGCTACAAAAACCTTGCTATGCCACGATGCTCGCTTTGGTAGCCAGAGACGCAACGTGGCAGAGCTGCAGAAAGACAGGAGAATACACGTAAATAAGACTAAATGATCTAGGTAGCTCAAATGGCAGCTCTACCGGTGTCACCTTTAGGAGGGCTGCTGTGTACAGAGAAATCAAAGCTCATCACTGCTGGGAGACATGAGAAAGTCTTCAACAAAAATCCATGGCCCAAAATACAAAACAGCAGCACCCCGGTTGGACTGGTGCATTTCTGACAACAATTTAGCATCTGGCAAATTCTGTACGTAATCCACTCAGCTCAGGAATTCGCAGGAAACTGTGTCTGTAACTGTCGATGACTCCAGAAGAGTCACCAGGAAAAGCACAGACCTGTGGTTTCTGAAATCCTTTTTTCCCCACTCCCATCTCTAGTTAGGGACAGGCTTGTTCTGAAGCTCACTTGGACTCCTAGTTCCCAGCTGACTGAAATACGCTGACATACAACCAGGGCCAACACAAAGGGCCAAGAGAACAAGCCTTTCAGACTGCCTTAGCCACTTTACAGTCCACGCAGGACTATGCTAACTAGCAGGACTTTGGATGGTTGACCTTTCATTTCCCTCTCAGCATTATCTGTGTTTGCAATATGAATTTGATGTTTGTCAGGACAAGAACGATGCCAGATGTGAAAAGAAGACTTTTAGCTGAGTCCTGGATTTCCTACTTCACTTCTGTGGGGAATGGTTTGCGACCTTTTTTGTAGAAAGAAAAATAAGACAAGTGAACCGTATTGTCTCGATCTAACAGGCAACACCCTTGTGTCTTGCTAACCTGTCAAAGTTTTACTGTCCTTTACTGACCTATGCAGAGAGTAGAGTTAGAAGGCGGTTGGGGCAAAAGGTACAGGATATGAGTCAGCAGCACCTGCATGAGAGAAGGATGATGAGGGTGAATAAAACAAGAAAAATTCCACATTTGTTAAAGAGGACATTGCTTAACTGCACAAGTCTGGTTCCAGATGAACTGAGCACGCGTAAGTGAATCCTCAGTTAATTCTGCTGCTGTGTTTGGCATTTCTTCCAACCTGTCCTCCACTAAAAGTTGCCAGGTTCTCCAGACTCATGCAGATCCTAGCACTTGTACAGTCTGTTTTAATGAGTGTAAGATCCAACGTTGAAACAGGAAGCTTTTAATAGAATAATGTGATTATGGGCAGTAGCCACCTACCACAAGTCAAAAGTTGAAATTTGGTCAACCAATGGGAAGTAGTCATTGAGGGAATAATGTCAGCTTACTTCTAAAAGAATAAAAAACTCATATATTTGCAAATAATAAACCTAAGCAAAAACATACATTAACAGCACCTGAAAAGCCAGAGACCAATATTAGCATACAAGATTCCTTCCCCCTTATCTATGAATTGAGCTAGAACAAAAATAAAATCAAACCCTGCAAAGCAAGTGTTAGTCCCACTGTTTACATTCCTGCATAGAACAACTACAAACAGCAGGGGACACAATTTTTCTCCTTTCTGTCATACGCTGCTTTAAAAAATGGTTTATTAAGTGTTATTGCAAGTAAAAACATATTTTGCATTTTTTAATCAACAGTTTAATCTTAAAATACTGTTCCCATCAAAGGGCACACTTTTGAAAGTTACAGCTTAGAAAAAAAAAAATCCTGGCAAAATATGCGTTTACATACTTGAGGGGAGGGGTTTTCTTTCCAGCAATGCCAAAATTTAAGCCTGAACAAGATGGTATTTTCACACTCCTACTGACACAGTAGATAGAATGTCTTCAGAGAAAGGAAAACTAAGTTCTCCTTAACTCTTCTTCTTACTTGCTTCAATATATCAGTTGGCTTTTTTAACAAGCCAATCATAAAAGTTATTTAAATTGACTAAAGGTGACTTTAAATGATCTACCAGTATCTTATCATAGAAAATAGAAAGGTACACATATAGGTCAAATGCACTGTAGATACCACATTTTAATCAAAAGGATTATTAAAATAAATAAATAAATAAATAAGATTTAACTTGCTCTGCAGAAAAAGTTTAACTCATCTTGTTGATTCTTTATTCACCCAAGCAGCTTCTCAGTGTTTCATGCTATTTATGCAATGGTGATTCCTTACGCACATACAAGTTGCAGATCCAAGACACTTTACAGTTGTTATTACTTTCCCTTCATTAGGCTTAACTTTGGTCTGTCAGCAACTTGGACTTCCATCTAAGCATACCTCTTCTTACCCAATAGAGCCTCCAGCACATGCCACTTCATACAGAGCTGTCCCTACATCTAAGCCCGATATATAAAGAATGCACGTAAATACATGCCTGGTTTTCACTTTGCATAATTCAGTTACATAACAGGACAGCAAACCAAACATTGTTTGGATCTGTTAATATAAAATACAGCGCACCCAGAGGGCTCTCTTGATTTACTAATTAGTTTGTTTTGTCACAACCCTTTATTGAAAATACTGGGGAAATTCCTGTTCCTAGACTTCAGTGTGCCTAGCACTAATTTATTTGTTTTAGCAGACGTACGGGTTTTATTTGCTGGTGAAAGCAGAGTGGGTTATGTTGTCATGCACTGGACTTTGAAACCAGACAGATTCCAATGAAAGCCTGCACTACGAGGAGAGCCGTGGATTACAGCTGTTGATTCCTTTACATCTACCGATCAGCCCAAAAGCAGAACAGGCTATGCAGTTAGAACACCTGAAGATCATGGTGCTGGACACAGGCATACAAAATAAAACAAAGCAGAATTGGCCTTTAGCGGGGGAAAATACTCTCATCTAAGGGACTGCTTTACTGTGCCATAAAGAGACTCTATGTACGTCCTCCAAAGGACATGAAGCACTGAGATTGAAGACTAGAAAGCACTCTGATCTAAGCCCTACATACTTTCACACTAGAAAATATTGCTATTTGGTGTAGTTCTCAGGAAGCTACATATGACATTTATTTAGGTGCTCAGAACTGAGGAAGAACACAGAAATACCCCAAAGCAAACAGGAATTGCTGAACAGCAAACATTAAGCTGCACCAGAAGCAGCATGGACAGCAGAGTGAAGGAGGGGATTGTCCCCTTCTGTTATGCTCTTGTAAGGCCCAACCTGGATCCCTGCATTCAGCTCTGAACTCCAGCACAAGGATAGGGACCTATTAGAACAAGTCCAGAGGAGGGCCACCAGGATGATCAAGGGGCTGGAGCACCTCTGCTATGAAGACAGGCTAAGGGAGTTAGGGTTATTCAGCCTGGAGAAGAGAAGGCTCCAGGAAGACCTTAGAGCAACCTTTCACTGCCTAAAAGAGACTCTTTATCAGGGCACGTAGTGATAGGAGAGGTAGTAATGGTTTTAACCTGAAAGAGGGTAGAGTTAGATTAAACATCAGAAAGAAATTCTTTACTGAGAGGGTGGTGAGGCCCTGGCACAGGCTGCCCAGAGAAGCTGTGGATGCCCCATCCCTGGAGGTGTTCAAGGCCAGGTTGGATGGGGCTTTGGGCAACCTGGTCTGGTGGGAGATATCTCTGCCCATGGCAGGGGTTTGGAACTGGATGATCATTAAGGTCCCTTCCAATCCAAACCATTCTGTGATTCTAAGATTCTGAGAGACAGTTTGTCAGATAAGCCAATTAGTTCCTACTTGCACCCAAGTTATATCATGTTAGCTGTTCTTTTCAAATTTTACACTGCCCACCCCCAGAATAACCTGTATGTGCAGAGAGAAATTAAACAAGAGCATCCTTCCTACAGCCTAGTACACTCCTGCATACAGGCTCTAGGACTTTTCAAGAATTTGGGGAGTAGAGTTTCTCAAAAGCACTTGTTTTTCTATGCAACACAATCATAAGTAAATCACAGGAGATAATACTGTTACAGGTCTCTACCTTTATTAGGGTAATGGCCTAAAAATCCATTCTGCCCTTGCAGATGGGACCTTCTCTATAACTATTCTGCAAGAATGAAAGGAGTTGTCCCCCATCTCCTCCCAAGCACTGATGGCAGCTTTTTCCTCCCCCTGTGGCATTGCTATTTTAACTCACCACCAATTATGCATATAAAACCAGGCAGGAAGTTCTCAGGTAGATTGAGTCTCAAAGGGAACATGGCACAGACTTACATCTGGGCACTGGATTTTGTTTTCCTTTCTTGCAAGTGCAATGTATGTGTGAGAACAGTATCAAAAAGTTAACATTTGTAACAGAGACCAATCATCAAGCTTTTTAATCCAAAACTACTAGCACTGACAGTGTGGAGAAGAGGGGAAATAATTTTCTCGGCTTGCAAAGGGCATTCTCAGTGAAGACAGCATTTCAGGCACAAGCATATTAAACCACTGTTCTCTTACTCCACACCCTACCTAGCTGGAAAAAAGAACCAGGGTAAAGAATGCACATTTGTCACAGATAGGGACACTTGTTACTTCATTCTTCTAAGTGCTCATTTGTTTTCTTCTTGTTAGCTTACAATTTAACCAGATTAAGTGATCCTTTGAAAAGACAATCTGTTGATTAACCCATATTGTGCAGAACAAGTCATGCTCTTCAAGAACAATCTCAATTTATTAACCAAAAATAGCTCTAATTGGTCAGAGACCAGGAGGGAGGAGAGAGGAAAGAGGTTTATACATGTAAAATTAAAAAATATATGATTTAGTCTGGCTTCAGCTTGTTATCAGAAGGCCAGGCAATAAATCAAGATTTTAGAGGAGACATAAAGAACCATCTTTGTACTTGGTTGAACCTGAAAGACTCATAAAAAATTCAATTGTAGCTAGTATTTATGAGTCCAGAGGCCTCAAGACACAGTCCAGTGGAAACAATTTGTGAGTCTACGGTCAAATTAATTCCACATTATTTCTTGGGTATAGAGAAGTAGGTAAGCAATTGTGCCAGCAACTCCCTGCTTGGAAAGATAATCAAAATTAGACAGAGTATGAGCAGGGATTAAATTCATAGGATACAGAAAAAAAAATAAGAAGTAATGTCTTGGGCATTTCTATAGTGCCAGCATTAGGTCTTGTGAATATTCCACTCTCCTCCCTCTGTCTGCCCATCCCCAAATTAAAGCCAGATGTTCGTGAGCTGACCATTCCAGTAGTTAATACAGATGTAAATGCTGATCTCTGCACTGAATTCTGCCCTACCTACAGCTAGCCCGTATGTTGCTTCTATGTGGAAAAAGTGAGTCTTAGTATTCCTGTAATGCACTGCAACACTACCTTCCCAACCAGCCTTATTTACCTAGTTAAACAGCAACTTTCACTGCCACCCTTTAACTAGAACCACCGCCTCTTCACTCCCACCAGGGTGAGCATCAGCTTTGCAAAGTTTATGCTCCGCATGGAAAGTTACAGCTCAGTAATAAATCTAATTGGGAGAGCTTGCCTGAGGACAGGTTGCTTCCCAAGATGCAAGCGCACTCTTAACTTTTGTCCTTTGGCATGTGGAACAAGGACTAATAGTTAAAAGAAATGGAAAATATCCTGGGAAATGATCACCACTAACATGACAAAAGAATTGTCTTTTGTGGGACAAACAAGTGAGAAGGGAGTAAATGTACCACTTAACACCCCTGACTTCCCAACTTCTAAACCTGCAAAGCAAGAGAGAAAGTAGTTCCAGGAAAGGGCACTGATTTAACAGGAACATACACAATATGATTGCTTGCCCATACAAGAGAACCACTGGAAAGTCATCTGATTTGGCTGAATTACATCCTCCCACAAGAGACAGCAGGCTGGCAAAATGCAGCTTAACATCTGTCAAGTTGGTACAAATTCCTTTTCCAGTCTATGCTATGGACAGAGGTTCTCCTTCAATTAACCTAAAGAGGAGTGTTCCAGAACTTCTGTATCTTGAAATTGGACCTTATTGCCCTTGAAAGCAATATAGGTTTTGTAATTGATTTTATTTAGAGAAGATAAGGTCTTATACAGGTAGAACATGGGCTGCGATAAGCTCCAGCAGTGCTGTAAGCACAGAAGTAATGACATAGAAGTAGTGACAAAGCAGTCAGCAGGCAGACTGGCCATATCTTCCACAGTTCCAGTTTACTGGCAGCATCTCAGTACTTATAAATGAAAGGTACGATGCCACCCTTGCCGTTACCTGTGGACTTGGGCACCCTGTAAATCTGGTGACATTATAGACTTTGACACGTCTTAAATATACAAACATCTTTTTCAGATATTTATTGCATGGCTGATTTGACAGGCCTGCAAACAGTCCTGACCAACTGTACACAAGTAAATCATATTAATTTGTTGGCTTCAAGGAAAATATATCTTAATGAAGAACTTTTTTCAAAACAAACAAACAAAAAACTTGGCAATTTAAAAGCCTGAGTTAAGACGTTCTAGACACCTACCACAATTTATTGTGCCTTTCCTTTCCCATTCCCTGACATACACCAGTAGCAGTAAGTGCAGGTGAAATACCTGTTTTTCATTATGTCTCATGCACCCAATCATAAATTTTAGGTATTTCAAAACCAGAAGCACATCAATAAAGACAAAACAACAAAATGTTAAATGGTTGAAATCCCTTTCCCTTAATGTATTACTGTCATTCAGAAAAACATTGGTGAAACTCAGCTGTCATGATTAGCACACTTCTAGTCATCCACCTTCAAGAAATGGGAGCAGAAGATGACGGGATAGAAAAATGAGGGGACTCTAATATGGGCCAGTCAAAGCAATTTGGACAGCAGAATTGAGAGCCAAGAAAGGATGGCAGTGCTGTCTTTGTACTAAATCAGAAACAGGAATGTAAGACTGTAAATAACAAAAGCCATTTAAATGAAAAACAGTGTCAGTAAAAGAAGAAAATAAATTGAGCGTGAGCAAAATTAAACTGTAAATTAAAACAAGTTCTCAACCTAAGTAATAGTTTTTAATCAACTCATTAAGCGTGGTAGTGTAGATGAACTTCCCCATCTAAACCAAACTCCAGCTTAACAGTGGTTGGTTAAGTTTAATGAAAATATTTCTGTGATGTGGTGTTGCAGGTAATATTTCAGATTTGAAATCTGTATTACAATTACAATGCATTGGGAAGAGTGTTATTGTCCTACAGTAACATCCTCTTAGTAGCAAAGAAAAGGAATTCTTCTAAGGCTCTAAGAAAGCAAACAACCATCACCCTTTTCTGTTACACCATTCAAAGGCATACAGGAGTTTATTCTCAAGGACTGGCATAGACTGAGATAAAGGCTGAAGAATAAAATAAGTTTTCATGGGAAGAAACAACCATACCGATAAATAGAACAATAAAACATCAGCAGCACCAGCATGACTTAGATATTTATTTTTTTTTGTGGAAGTCTTCTAACAAGCTTCAAGTCTCTCAATAAGGCCCAACCAACATAAAATACTTGTTTCCTTTACTAGGTACACTAATGTTCTACAAGGTGGAGACAACAACTTCCTGATTTTGTAAAGCCTCATCACAAGATCTCACATTTCTGAGTAGCACAAGTCAAGATTACTGATTTTGTAGTGATAATTCGCACTCATTACTTGTGCTGTTTTACTGAAGGTTTACAGCTGGCTGTTATGTCTACTGCTATCGGACAGAACACAAGAGCTGTCCTCTTCAGATTAAGCAAATTTTGCATGAAAATATTCCAGCTGATAATGTAAACAGAAGCCTAATCAAGGACTGCAGTGGAAGCACTACACAACTCAAAGAAAAGTGGAAAAGAGTAGGTCTGCATCTTTTTGTTTCATTAAAAGCAAGAGTTTTGTTTGCCCTTGCAGCTTTCATTTATAAACAACTATTTTACAAAATAGTAATTTAAAAATAGACAGCTTGAGAAATTTTCAGTCAAAAGGCACATAAGCATTTAAAAAAAAATATCACATTGTGTACATGTGTTTGTGGAAACCTACTGTACTTGGTCCAACACAGATTTGGATACTGCTTATTGATTTCACGGTCTGCAACAAGTTCTGTGTTTTGCCGTTTTCTCCAACCTCGTAGAAACTCCCAGTTGTATTCCCAAACTACCTCTACTGAAAAGAATGTCAACGTCTGAGGCTTCAGTTTTCACACAACAAATTCAAGAATGAGGCCACAAAAGGAGGTTCAGCCCAAACAAGGCTGGACCTAAGCGCAAGCCCTTTCTTCCTTACCAAGGGGAATGAGGCCAAGCAAGCACTGCTCATGTGATTTTACAGAAAAACTGAGTAGTCAGGTCTGTTGAAATATCTCGTGCTGTTTCTGTGTCTTAAGTGTGTAATAGTGAAGCCTCTCATGGCTACATTGGCAATTTTCATTTGTAGATTACATCATATAATCACGTCGCTAAGAAAAGCATAGAAAAACTTAATGCCACTGTTTGGTCAGAAATCAGGTAGTCTTAAGCTGCTACAGGGTGATTTTTTATTTTTTTTATTTTTTTGGCAAATTGAGCAGTTATTGTTGAATAGCTAAAGTTTCCCCTCACTACCAATGCCTCTCAAATGCAGCACTGTAGAAACTTAGATTTATGTGTCTTTTGCAGGTTTTAAATGGTCAAAATGACTTCATTTGCCAGTCCCAAGGAACTACAAAAGACAACTTTCACGTGCAGAAGTCAGCCAGCAGATCCCGCTGCTAGCCTTCTTTTTGCATTAACATTTAGCTAGCAGCACTCTCTACTAGTGACCTCCCAGCCCAGATGCAAGAAAAAATGAGACTAATGGCAAAGTACTGTAATGAGAAGGAGAATGAATTCCCCTGCAATAAACCCAAGTTCTGTAATATTTTCTATTTTAGCACAAATAAAATCATATTGATACTTAAGTGGTAAGACCCTGTTAAAAAAAAAAAAAGAGCTGTACTTCCATTCTGCAGTAAAACTAGGTGTTACTGTTTCCTCTGGAAAAAAAGTTCTAATTTGTAGGGATATTAACCTCTTGGAGGCATGTCAATATTTTTACAGCATGCACTGTTTAAGACCTGGTTGTGTATCATGTATAGCATGGACAGTTAATTTTCCTATAAGTCATAATTCATAGGACAAACAATGTGAGGGATATTAATGGAAAGAGATCAACAAGGTTATTTCCTTTTGTGGCTTTCTGCAGAGTTAAATAATAAGTGAAACTCATAATTCAGCAAATTAGTTAACTGGAACGATTTTGTCATAGCAGAATTGAATGCTAAAGCTTACCTAATTGTGATACTTGCAGATCCTATGCTTGAATGAACCAAGTGCTCCTTAACTTTATTTCCCCCTTTCACTTATGTGCAATGGACTTAAACACCGACAGTTTTGAAAAGGCAACTGGCTTCTTTGAAAGATCATGACTACAAAGTTTGACATTTCGTATGGATTTTTCCCCGCTATTAATTTCAGGACTAGATTCCAGTTAAATGAACTAGTTAATAAACTATTTTGATGAAAAGCACATTCATTGCTTTGCCAGCATTCCCTTGCTTTTGTGATTAATACAATTATAGAACTGTTTCCTCTTCACTTTCCCAAGTTCCACATAGACATGTTTTGAAGACAAATTAACTAAAGGTTACTGCTGCATGAGAGCTGCAGCTGTTCTGCAGATGCCGAGTGCCACAACTTTTCTTTGGCCTCAGAAGATTACTGTCACTCAGAAATAAAATGTATCAGAGGATTTCATAGCTTTCATTAATACAGTTTAACTTTGAGGGCTCCTGTGCAGATAGGGTTATACCACTCCTTTCCTTGGTTGGAAAAAAAAAGGTATTTAAAAACTCTTACTGCTTCAAGAAGCTGGAAAGCACTAATAGCAGATTAGGCTTCCTTCCTATCTGAATACATACATGGTGACTGATGGAGCCAACTCCCCTTTAGAAGGGCTTTGGAAAATGCTGTTGTCCCCATTTTACAGATAAGAAAGTGGAAGCAGAAGAGTCAAGAGTTTAATCTAGCCCTCACACCAGTTGGTGACCTATGTTAGAACCAGACCACATTTACATGAGGCTATTGCAACAGAGCTGTTACCACTTGCATAAATAGATGCTAACCCGCACAACAGTCTGAATTTCCAGAATAATGCTTTTCTGTTTAGCTAAAATTAAAGTACATTTAAGTTAAATCAAAACAATAATTTTAGTGTCAATGAAAACAGTTTATAGATATTAATTTACTAGCTGGAGAGAGGTTGGACCATATTTTCGTAGTACTGCTTTTTATTTTTATTATTTTCTTTCTACAGGCAAGGCCTCAAGACCTAGAGCAGCAAACAGATCATTCTCTGCAGATTCTACCCACCTATAAAATGGCATAAACTGGAATATTTCTACAGAAAAATTTTGATATTTCACAAAAGAAGTAAAAGGGGAAGTCGAGTTTAGTTCGAGTGAAGCTTCATTCCCACAGTGCCTTCAGTGTAAGAATAGTTCATTAGTACAAGACAAACACAGGTTATCCAAGCTTGATAATCTTGCTTATAGAAGCCTAAAAATGTTTTTCAACTCATTGAGTGAATTGCAGCATAAAGTAATATTGCATTAAGAAGCTTATTATACCACCCCCACAACCCCCATTTATAGCCATGTATAAGAACATGCATCAGATTAAGGAAATCCCAACAGCTTCTAGGATCAAAATGTTACAGGCTTTTAGATTTCATTCCCCGAATTTCAATACAGCATTAAAAGTTTTACTTCTCTGAAGATAAACTAAAAGGTGCTGCTGGAGAATGCTGGTAGCTTCACACATCTCATTTTCTATTTAACAGCCTAGCTTAAGGAAAAAGAAGGAAAAGAAAAAATGCAGGTTCTAGTAAAACAACTTATGCTGGTCTGACACTTCAGTGAGCATACACATGCTCGAATAAAAATCTTATTTTTCTTCTGACAGAATCAACTCAATGAAACGAAACTAAAAGTGAACAGACTTAGGTGGAGCAGAGCACTTAGTAAAATGTCATTTTTTAATCAAGCAGACTTTTGAACTACACAACAGGAGCAAGAGCCACGCTGTAACGCTGTAGGCCATTAACTCTTTGGGGGCATAACCTTTTCTAACTCACCTCATTAAGCCAAACAAACAAAAAGGTTTCCAGGGTAGTTTTAAGTCAACCAAAAACTTTACATAACCTCAACCACACTGATCTCTCTCCCTGTATCATTCCATCAGACAGCAGGAGGAGGCAAGGCAAGGCAGGCTTCCAACATCAACTTGGACAGGATGCTTTGTAAGAATAGCGAGGTGATGGGTTTATGTTAGAGGAGTAGCAAGGGAAAGAAACTGCCACAGAAACAATATTTGCTTCGAGACTTCTGTCATTATGTATTTAGCTTTATCTATGGCATAACTTAAAACAGAATTTGGTTATGTACTACAAACACCCCCATCCATCTCAAAGATCAGTCTTGAGCTATTCTAGCATTGAAGGAAAGGAGAAGTGGCTACTCTGGACAAATGTTTTCAAATATAAATACAGAGATCTGCCAGCACAGTTACGGCAGGATATGAAGTGTGATCAGTAACTAAGATAACTGTTCTGGGGAAGGGCCTGATCTAGACACTCTCAGACCTATAACAGAGTAAATTCCTGAGTGTATCTTGTTCCATGAGATGGGGGTGTGAATTTGACTGGTAATAACATCACTTTGTTAGTAAGAGCTGCCTAGGCATCAGAATATTTCTTAAACACGGCTATATCAGCATACATAAAACATGTTTTTTCAGGAATAGCAGAACATTAAAACCACTTGCACATGTACACTGGAGCAGTCTTTTGCTATTTTATTATGTTCAATGCTACAGTGTTATGTACACAGAAGAGGATCTTCCCATGTGAGCTTCTAATCTGTAACTTGGACCAAAACCAAAATAAACAACAAAAAAGGGTACATACAGAACTAAAAGATTATCAAATTTTTTTCGAGGTAGTATCACATTTAGTTCCTGAGCAAAAACTGATGGCAAAAAAGCCACTACATATATCCTGTATAATGTGTATTGAAAAAACAAAGTTTTTCAACAGAAATAAGCAAACTTGTTTCACAGTTTGAATTTAGCTTGAAAGTTTATAATTGTTTTTGATGTAATTTTAAGCTAGCAGCTCTTGGTGATTAATTAGTCTTCAAATTGCACTTTAGCAGTACAAATTTTTTTCATGCCATTTTTACATTTTTCACTTCCAGCCACCTCAATATCAAACCAGCTTTGCTTAGACGTTGCAGTGGCAGCATCATACAAGCTAGTTCATTAACTGTGATAAGGACATTTGCCACGTCATTGGAATGCTGTTTTGCATCGTACTACTGAAATCAAAAGGAAGATGGGAAATGCTCTAACAATTCTCAATATGAGAACTTCCCCACTAAAAACAGAGAAGAAAATGAGTTTATATGATGCAGAACTGAGAAGGTAGGGGAGCCCACAAAGCCCAGCTTCAGCCATCATCTACACAAGGCATAGGTGACTTTGGAATGAATGAGGACATGGCTACTTCACCTACTGCTTTTTACATATAACAAGTTGTATTCAGTATTCACTCAGTTTCAGCAGAATTACTGCACAGAAAAATTCTGCTCATTTGGTACAACTTTAACCCTACCTCATACTCAGCATGCCCCCATTATCAAACTACCAAACTGCACACATCCAGATTCAAAATTTTCCATATAATTGCAGGTCACTCTTCTGTGGTTTAGCCCCAGCAGGCTGCTCAGCACCACCCTGCCACTCACTAACTCTTGCGGGGATGGGGGAGAGAACTGGAAAGGTAAGGGTGAGAGAACTCAGGGGCTGAGATAAAGACAGCTTACTTGGTAAAGCAAAAGCTCCATGGACAAGCAACACAAAACAGGCAATCCATTTGCCACTTCCCATCAGCAGGCAGATTTTTAGCCACGTCTAGAACAGCAGGGCTCAGCATGCATCATGGTTTCTTGGAAAGACAAATGCCATCACTCTGAATGTCTCCCCCTCTTCATTCTCCTTTCCCCCTGGTTTTATTGCTGAGCCACATGGTATGGGACATCCCTTTGGTCTGTTGGGGTCGGCTGTCCTGGCTGTGTCCCCTCCCAGCCCCTGGTGCACTGCCAGGCTGCCAGCAGACATTGCAGCTTAAGGAGCAGGAAAGGCCTTGGCCCTGTGGGAGGGAGGTAATAAATAGTCTATGCCCTGCTATTTCTCAGCTGCCCCACCCTGGGGATGTACAAAAGCCAAACCACCCTGCTATCTTCTTGATACTCTATTACTGGAAGAGAATCAACTTCCCAAGAACGGCAAGCTGTTACCAGTTCCTCAGAAGCTGTAGGCAGAGAAGAAAAACCTCCAGCTTAAAAGCTGCTTAGCGTCCAAAACGCTCAGAAAGCCATCAAAACCACAGGAAAACTTCAGTTACCTTAAATAAGTGAGACAGTTTAAGATGCACAAAATTCAGCTGTAAGCACCTACTCAACACAGTGTGAAACTACTTGATCCTCAGTACGAAACAAAAACACAGCTGTGGGGACATCTGCCCAAATTACCAACTGTCTACACTGTAGCAGAGCTGAGCAAACAAAGCCAAGGCACGCTCAAAGTGTGAACTGTTATCTTAGATTTAAGAGGTAAAACAAAGACATCCAGGTTCATTTCACTCATCAAGTTGACAGCTTTAGGACCTTGTGAAGACTATGTAGAAACTCCATGAGAAACTGCCTTTGTGCTGCAGATACAACCAGCTACTACTTTGAAAATCTGGTGCCACCATAGTAAATTACATAGGGACACCATAGTTAACCTACTGCCGTGCTGCTCTGATAGAATCAAATTCAAAGTTCCGTATTCTTCCTTTCCTTCTCCTTCCCTCCACCTCAAAACCCAACAAAAAATAAGTTGTAAACATGGAAGTATTATTCTAAAAGGGCAATTGGCAGTGATCATTTGAAAGAGGTGAAAAGCTTTCAGACTGCACTGATACCAAGGAGAAAGCGTGATTTTCTAAACATGAACTCCAATGCCCTTCAAAAACCCTTGTGCCAAGGTGAACGTTGATTACAGAATTGCCCTCGATGACTCTGCAGTCACGTACGCACAACTTACACAGGCCTGAAGGCTGAAATTCTAACTTAACCAGCAAGTTATCATAGTCCAACTATTTAAGTTGGTTTTAGCACATTAGCATCCCAGTCTGCAGAGCTCCTCAGCAGTAACTGTAACAGCTGCATCTGTAGTAGAGTATTGCAGCCAGACAGATGAAAGAGAAGCTGTGGAAGAAGTCAGTACCAGCACTAAGACCTCCCTGTTCCTCGGGTTCCTGGAGGAGGCTCATCAGCCTCACATCCCTTGAAGGCCAGAGAAAACTGTGTCTCTGGCAAGGGACCATACATGATTCTTGAGCAACTTTCCTTCAAAGATTTATTTTATTATTATTTTTTTTTACTCCCATAGAGTAGGTTGGGAATAGGAGCACTTGGAAGTTATGCACATTATTCATCACATTACAGCATTAGTGAATAGGAGAAGAGCAACTGACATCATCCACTTGGGCTTGTGCAAAGCATTTGATGCTGTCCCTCATGACATTCTTGTCTCTGGAGGGAAGAGATGCCATCCTGAGGTACCTGAGCAGGCTTGAGGTGGGCCTGTGCGAACCTCAGAAAGTTCAGCAAGACCAAGTGCAAGGTCCTGCAGCTGGGGTGCGGCAATCCTAAGCATAAATACAGGCTGGGCGGAGACTGGATTGACAGTAGCCCTAAGGAGAAGGCCCTGGGGTTGTTGGTTGATGAGGAGCTCAACATGAGCTGGGAATGTGTGCTTGCAGACCAGAACACCAACCATATCCTGGGCTGCATCAGAAGCAGGGTAGTCAGCAGGGCGAGGGAGGGGATTCTCCCCCTCTACTCTGCTCTCATGAGAGCCCACCTGGAGCCCTGTGTGCAGCTCTGGGGCCTCCAGCACAAGAAGGACATGGATTTATTGAACATGTCCAGAAGAGGGCCACCAGGAAGATCAGAGGGCTGGAGCACCTCTCCTATGAAGACAGGCTAAGGGAGTTAGGGTTGTTCAGCCTGGAGAAGAGAAGGCTCCAGGGAGACCTTAGAGCAGCCTTCCACTGCCTAAAAGGAGCCTACAGGAAAGCTGGGGAGATACTCTTTGTCAGGGAGTGTAGTGATAGGACAAGGGGGGCTGGCTTTAATTGCTAAAGAAGGGAGGTTTAGATTAGACATTAAGAAGAAGTTCTTCACTCAAGAGGGTGGTGAGGCACTGGCACAGGTTGCCCAGCAAAGCTGTGAATGCCCCATCCCTGGAAGTGTTCAAGGCCAGGCTGAATGGGGCTTTGGGCCACCTTGTTGGGTGGGAGGTGTCCTTGCCCATGGCACGAGGTTGGAACTGAGTAGTCTGTAAGGTCCCTTCCAACACGAACTATTCTGTAATTCTATGATCACTGATGACTTTGACATTTTAGCCAGACCACCAAAAATACTGTGTCATAAATGACTATTATTTCCACCTTAGGATCTTCACAGACCTTTGCAGAATTACTTTCAGGTTTCATTATCTATGCCACTTGTAAGCCACCATCATCCAACAACTTTATGCCTTCTTCTGGAATCCAAACTAATGTTAAAGAACATATACATATACCTTTGCTATTGAGAAGGGTCAGAGTTCAGAGACCTGCGATAGGTCCAGCTGAGACTTCTTTATTTGCACCTGTTGTAACCTCAAAGAGGTTGTTGCTGGGTTTTATTTCTGAGCAGCTGTAACTTGCTTACACAACATTTGCAAGATGCTGGCACAGAACAAAGTCAATTTAGTACTTGCCAATTTGCTCAATACTATCTGCTTCAACCTTTTTGCTAAGGCAGAAATATAGTCCTACAGATGGGTACAGCAACAACTGGTTCCACAGCAAGGATTAAAGGCAGGTCAATCATGAGAAACAGTACCATTGTTCATGTTGGCAGAAAAGGAGCATGGAGTGTGATTTCAGATTCAGCAGAAGCTATGATATACCACTTGTTACTAGTTTCTTACTCCCTTTTCATTACTCATATTTCTTCTTAAGAAAACAGTGTACAAGGCTTGAGTTTAAAACATTTCATAAGTTACTTTGCACCCAGCAGTTCCTTTGATCCACTGGAACTCACACAACACATACCAAAAAAAAAAAAAAAAATATATATATATATATATATATATATATATATATATATATAATCATTTCCTTACTCATTTGACTGTAAATGTAGCTGCTAGGAGCTAGGATAAGGCATGCCTGGGAGGGATTTCTCCTGCCTACAATTAAGACGTTGGTAAGTACATAATTAATACTGTAATATCTAAGACCTCTAATATAAAAGCATGATAAAGTAAGATAGATGGGAACAGAAAACAAACTGCATGTCCGAAGTTCCTTGCTAAAGCACTTAGTGTTTTACAGAGAGGATCTAATAGTACTAGGTCCTGCTGTTGAGGAACCTGAATCAGAAGACAGGAAACAAAGCAAGACAAAGTTATGCCTACAAACTTATGCCATCCCTTCAACAAACAGATCTAGTAGAAACAAGGAGTGCATATCACATGCCATGCTTTTAGGGGTTTAATCTGACTTCAAGTACGGCTCTCCTAAAGATGTCTGTAGCAGCATACAGAACTTCAGTATTTTAATTTAGATGAAGAATACAAAAGAGCACAAGACTCCCACTTGTCTTCTATCAATGTCACGCTTCTCACTAAGAAAAAGGATCAGAGTATATAAGCTGAACTCATTTTGGACCAAACTAGACCTGAAGATGTACTCCATGAACAGATCTAATACACGTGACCTACTTGCTCATGAGCATTCAATCCATAGAATCATACAAGAGTCAGCACAAAGTAAAAATCTCTGCAAATACACTCAGCATCACGTCCATAGCACCAGAGATTTTGTTCTCTGGGTCTGCTCTTATTGAACTGCACTACCTGCTGATATAGACAAAACATTAGAGCACTTGGTTTATAGTTTTTAACAAAAGATCAAACACAGAACAAAATGAGAAGAAAAAACATTATCCCAGTGGCATAAAAACTAAATAGATTTTATAACCTTCCAAAAGCCCTTTCCGGATATAGTTGGTTCATTTTATATATATATATATATATATATATATATATATATATATATGATTTTATATATCATTTCAAGCAATAGCATTCTTTCTGGCTTCCCAGCTAACCAAACTATCAACTGCCACTTGCAATCCAGCTTGGCTCTGGTTTTACGCCACTACATTAACATCTATGTGTAGTGCCAGCATGAAATGTGATTGCTTTGAAGGTCAACACCACCCAAAGAAAAGCACAGCAATTCATTTTGTTTAATTAACATTAATAGCAAAAGCAATAAATTGTTTTAAAATGGAAATCTACACGAAGTCATCATTACACTATTTTCACTGGGTACGTAAGACATCTTGCAATAAAAACACATACAGCATGAAGCAAAGCAGGGGTTTCATGATCTTTTAGGACAACAGGCTGTTGATAATTGACAAATCTACTTGCACACCATGCTCTCTAGAGCAGAGTTTGCCAGAAAACACACCTAGCAGCAGAAGGAAACATGTCAGGTAATACAAACATTCCATCCCCAAAAGAGCAGAAGGACAACATACTAGAAGCACTCAAGGATTAAGTCCATAGCAGGAAAACTGGAACTTCTGATCGATGGCTATTGCTCCATCAGCAGAGAGAGTTGCAGCATATGCACTATCAGGTTTGTTTAACTATGTTCCAAGAAAGTTTAAACAATGTAATGGTTAAACAGGGAAAAGGCTGGAGGGACAAACAAAACACAACAGACAAGCATGCTTGGTTACATACAACTTTGCATGGGGGTACACAGAGAAAAGCTATGGCATGAAGGATTACTGGCCTGTCCTCAGTTTTCCTCTTCTAATGCTGCAGCAGCAATAACTCACAGGCTGAGATGCCACAGATACACTGTGGGCAGCAGTCCTGCATTTTAATCTCCATTCATCCCTGCTGAACTTAGAGGATGCAGAACTGAAGTTACACATTTGGAAGCATCTGGCAATAGCTATTTCTCAGGCATAAGCCTTTGCTTATACTGTCGAGTTTTCACGTGAGAGGTATTAGGTACTGCTGTTAACAGCTTTGCCGTTAAACATTTTAACTGGCAATCACTTGCCCTTGTTGGGTAGCTGCGCATTTTTACTTTGTTCAGCCCATACAAAAGTCTTTGGAGGACAGATTGTCTGGCATTTCAACCAAGAAATGCAGTATACAATTAGTCTCCCTCACTTTCAATACCTTAGATAGAAGGAATCAGGAAGTAAAAGCCCAAACAAACAAACCCTAGAAGCCTGAAACCATTCTAATTGTATTTGTGCACCTCCTGAAAAACAGAGGGGAAGGGAAAAATTATTAAAAATATGCCTGCATTAACTTTACTCATGTGACCAAATCACTCTACAAACAATGAGGAAAACCTATAGTCCCTTTATTGAATGTTGAACTACTGAAAAATATTTCAAACTTAGCTTTTTTTTTTTTTTAATTTGAGTTTGGAAGTGCACCTGTCAGTATTTGCAAGTGGCGAAGATATCATGGCTTAAAAAAAAAAATCAGAAGAGAAACTACTATTAAGCCACTTGAGGTTATTTCCTTTAGCATAATCCTCCTGTGTGCCAAGTATATCCTAGCAGAAGCTCTCCTTGAAAGTCTTCTAAATGTTTGTTCACAGCACTGGGCTCTAAGTCTAAACATTTAGTTTCCTAGAGCTCTTTGTCAGGCCTGTTTACAGTCATGTCTATTTTTCAAATAAAGACCTCAATTTGTTCTTATTCTCAGTAAGTTTGTGTGCTTCTCCTAAATTAAGACAGTTTCTCTTTTTTTATTACTTTTTTTTTTTTTTAAGTAATCACTTTCATTTCTGTTTAAGTTCTTCCCTCTCTTTTCACCAGCCTTGAGGTTTATCAGTGGGAAGCATTTAATTTATTGATGACTCTGGTGGGCCAGTAAAAGAGACTTCCCAGTAAACAAGATGTAGCTCAGTGTTGCAAACCTTTGCTCGTATGAATAGTGACGTGAAGGTCAAGAGGGCTCCTCCTTGGATGAATAGCTCCTTTATCATTAAGCTGATGTTTCACAATCAGGATGGAGCAATAAAGAGTAAAAGTAAGGAACTAGAGAAGAGGGAAACGACTGCATTGCCTTACATTTGCTCAGTCGTCAAAACTCATTCCTACAGCAGGGTAGGCAAAGGTGTCATCATTGTGGGTCTCACAGCCTTCTTCCTCTTCCTCCTCCCAGAGTCCCAGGACAGACTCTGGGCCACAGCAGCAAGGCAAGGAAAAACCGTAGACTTATATCAACCAGCCTCTACACAATCCAGAGTCAGTCACTTTTAATATAAAAATTTAAGTAGCATTACTCCAATAAGAGTTTAAGGAGGACTTCCATTACACATTATAGTTAGGGTAAGTAATATGGCACTTAAAATAATTGAAAGCAAACTGATTCTTCACATGACTTCTAGGTGATATTTTTAAGCTTACTTTCAGACTTTTAGGATTGGGAGAAAAAAAGGCTTTCTTTCTAGTATACCCTAAAACACTCAGCTTGTGAGCTTTGTGAAAGTGTTTGTTAAACATTTCAATAAAAGTTTATTGCAGTGTATTTGTACTGTAATCAGGTGTTGTGAAATCTTCTATTACAGAATGCAAGCTTTAGACAGTATTTGACATAATACAGCCCCCTTAATAATCACTTGAATTGTTGGTATAAACATACCAGTCCGTACATGAATTGAGTCTGTGCTGATAAAAACAAAAACCAAAAACGAGTAGGTTAAGTGGTTAAGATCACCCTACACATCTAACTTTGCAGCCATTCCACACACTTTCCATTACACTTACAGCTAACATAAGGCTGAGATGAACACATGAGCTAACCTGGGTGGGGAACAAGGGCAGCAGAGATCTGTCTCTGAATAAGTCAGTCCTTGTCACCTTTCAGCTTGCTTCTGTAAACAAAATTGAATTGTTAGTTCAACTTGAACATTTCTTGGCATCCTTGCATTTTACCAACAACCATTAAAAGTCTTATATCTGGTGATATTTGCTAAAAAAAAAAATCTACTGTGTTTTAAATTGGGATATTAAAGAGATTATCAAAGAAGTAATTAGAAGAGCTGAATGTGACTCCACAGAACATTAGTGGGCACTACAAAAAGAGAGATAAAAGGCTTTGAAATGAGCTGAAGGCCATGAAACAGGAGGCAAAAGCTGAAAATGGGCTAAGTCATGCAAAATCTCGGGAACTAGTTTGGGGATTCCATGGAAGAAGCTAAGAAGAGCAAAACAGAAGTGTGGATTAGGAAAAAACTACATGTTTTAAAATCAACAACATTCTGGATGAATTGTAAGAGAATACATTTGGGGGGTTAATATGAGAGGAGGGTGATCGGGATTTGCCGAAAGAGAACAGAGATTTATAATGTTTAAAAGAATTAGCAGAACCCAAGAGAAAAAGCATATAGTACTTGACAAAGGACTGTTACAAATGCTATTTACAGTATACTTCACAGCTTATTCAGGATGAAAACCTGATGCCCTTACATGATTTTTTTTTTCCTCCCTTCTTTGTATCAGCTGGGCTAGATTTCACCCTGCTGTTCTCCTCTGCAGGAAATGCTACTTCCCTCCTCACTACTTCTCACACAAAACAAGAACAGCAACAAAAGTACAAGTCTAGATGAAAGCAACCAGTGAAGTTTCCAGTTACCAACAAGAGTACAAGAAGACCAAGCTATGTTTTATATTTTAGCTAAACTGGGCTTAAGAAGACAACAATATCTAAAAGTGATCATCAGACCAGCAAGGTCAGACATGGAAAGTAAGGTATAATTGGAAGCAGTACACAGACAAAACAGAAATACACCAGAAGCTAACATAACACACTGAAGAGGGAAGGCCCTCCTCACTGAGGTGTGCAGAGGTACTCAAAACAAATACTTTGATCTGCCCACAGTTTGCCTTATACTACTTCTCCTCACTAACTCTGCACCCATCACCACTCTACAACGCGCTATAGTCCATCCTAATGAACTAACCTATAACTTTTTCCCTGATCATTTTATATTTTAAGAAAAAAATCTTTCTGCAACTTCAGGATCATTTGTGATAAAGGTCATGGAAAAACACTAGCTAAATGATTCCCTCATACCAACGTCAATTTCATCCCAAACTGAGCCAGGGTCTGGATTCTGAATGATATCTACAGCAAGTCAAGCACAGTAGGTTTAAGCTACACCTCAATCCAAATAAGGTTTTTCTCTCAGGGATTTTGGACAGTTTTAGGACAAACTAGACTAAGATTTCAGTGAGATTCCAGTACAGCAAAGGCATCCTCGAAAGCACAGCACGTCTTTCATTCTCCTGACATCCTTCCACAATTTCAAGCCTCCATCCACCATTCCACTCTATACCACAAAATTGTATTTAATGGGGGTACTGAGATGGTAACGACAAGGACACTGCCAACAGAAAGCTCTGCTATCTGAAGCAGACAGAAAGCAGCCACCAACCGAAGGATGAAGACTTAAACCACAAACTTTTAGAACGGAGAACCATACCCTCTCCTAAGCTTGCACAGTATCGATTACGCCAACAGTCATGAGTCATTTTCCCCATCTTCTGTATTTTAGCATTTTAGTAGACTTTTTAATGAATTTAAAAATAAAGTTTTTAAAAAATCAGAAACACAAAGAACATGAGGTCTAGTCAATATAAACATCTCCGAAATAAAGTCCCAAAGGGCTCATTTTCACTGCTGGGGCCCCGCGTATCTGGGCAGCCTATTTTCCACAGTTCACCGTTGCTGGCCACCATCTTTTAATGGACACCACGTCCATAAAAAGACGCCAACCAAGTTCATGCTACTCTGCAATTTAATACATGCTATTGATTAATAATTAGATTTGAAGAGGTGTTCTGCCAGATAAGAGGGAGAGGACGATTAATCCGCCCCGCATGCTTAGAAAGAGGTCTTTAGGCTGAAGTGGAAGACGGCTGCAAGCATCCCTGGGTGCGAGGCGCTCACCCCTGGGGGGCCTGAACTCTCCTTCAGCTGCCCCGACTGACCCCTCGGACCTGCACTCAGCGCTCGGACAACTCACAATGAGAGCATTCAGTACGGGGGGGGAAAAAAAAAAAGAGAAATAAATACGAGTCCAGCCCAAACAGAAGAGGCTCGAGGAGCTCTGCTTCACCTTTCCCTCCTAAGACACGATGGAGCCCCCCCGGGTGGGGCAAAAGCCGCAGCGATCACCTCGGTGCTGGGCTGGCAGCGAACCGGGGGCTCCCTCCTCGCCCCGATCGCGGGCCCCCGGGGCTCGGAGCTTTCCTCGGGGCGGCTCCGAGCCCGGCGGGGACGGGACCGCCGCTGGCTCTCCCCGGCGAGCCCGGCACTGCCCCTGCCCTGCTCCCGTACCCGCTCCCGCTCCCGGTCCCGCTCCCGCCCCGGGGCGCCCGGCGGCACCTGCTGCCGCCCGGCCGCCAGCCCGGTACCTGCAGAATCTTGTCTAGCCCCTCCTGGCCCAGGCAGGGAAACTGCTTGAGCAGCTCCGTCTTCTGCCGCTTGTAGTCGTCGGTGGCCGAGCGCCAGTGCGGCTCCTCCAGCACCTCGAAGATCGCCGCCCCGATGGACAGGTAGAAGATGATGGCCGAGGTCAGCAAGGGGCCCCTGTCCACCATGGTGCCGCCGGCGGGGAGGCGAGGAGAAGAAAGAGGAGAGGAAGAAAAGGGCCGGGGAGGGAGGGCAGGCGGGCGGAGCGCGGCGGGCGGACCGGGGAGGTTGCCCCGCGTTGCGGCCGTGGGTGCCCGCGGCCGCCCCTGACACCTCTGCCTTGCCCCGCCGTGCGCCGCGCCGCCTCTCCCGGCCGCTGCCGCTTTCCCTTAGAGCCTTCCACACTCCCCTCCCACTCTCCTCCTCCCTCGCTTCTCCTCCTCCGCTCCGCTCCTCTCCCCCCGGCTTGCCTCCTTCCCCCGTTTTTGTTTTTGTTTTTTTTTTCTTTTCGTTTTTTTTTTTTTTTTTTTTCTTTCTTTTTTCCCTCCCCTCCCTCCTCAGCAGCGTTTTGAATTTGGTGCCCTCCCGCTTCCTCCCCCCTTCGCCCAGCCCCAGCGTGCGCATGCGGCCGGGGGAGAGGCCGGCGGGGCGCCCCGAGGTGCTGCCCCCGGCTGGCCCCAGCTCTGGTCTCGGTCCTGGCCCCTATCCTGACCCCAATCCCGGTCCCGATCCCGGCCCTCACCCGCCCATGAGGGGCCGCACCGGGGAGAGGAGGGTGCGCGACCTCCCCGCCGCCGTTGGGAGCGGGTGTGGGGGCCGCCGAGGTGAGCTCGGCCCCGCTTCCCTCGGTGACTTTTTGTTATCGTCGCTGTTAACTTGACTCATCCGGCCAGGTTCCCCGGAGGTTTTCGTTGTCGACGCTGAAAGGTTGTGAAATGAGGCGTTCGGCAAAGCGCTGGAGGAGAGGCGGCAGCTGCTCTTGAGGACAGAAGAGGGGTGATGGGCAGGCTTTGCCCTTGCCCTGGGATGTTGTCCCTGGGTGTTATGGACCCTTCATCACAAGAACAGCATCTCTCTTTGGATCATGCATTTTGTACACTCAATAAATCACACATTTCTGTATGCACCCATGTGTGTGGGCCTGGGAGTTTCATGAGATGTTCAAACACACTGGGGTGAAGTTCGCCAGCTTGCCGTACTCATGGAGCCCTTCCCAAGAGTCTCTCAAAGCCGCACTCCTCCACAGTCGTACATCAGGGCTGCTGGAAGTGGAGTTGAATGGTCATAGAAAGATCAAGTCAGTGACAAGATAAAGCTGTGTGTTGCACGACGTGGCAAAGGGCTCCTGGTGTGCATGCAGTTCGTGTTAGGAATGCTGTTATTGTGGCATAACTTAATTCCCCGATTCCCCTAACCCTCTTCCCCCTGGACAGCAAGAAAATGGTCAAAAATGCAGAGATGTCCAAAAGATTTTAAGGTGCTTAGGTATGTCAGCTGGAGTCCACACACCAAAGGGCTGAAGTTAGTCCGCTGAAATTCTCATGCGACCCTAATTGAAACAGGAGGAAGGAGAATGGAGAAAACTGGAAAGAAGAAGGAAACAAGGAGAAAATACGCAACAGAGTATGAGAAAGGAAAAAGGAGAACATGTGGAAGGCAAAAGAACTGCCTCGGTTAGGAGGTATCCAGAGACACCTATCTGTAAAACTTTGACTCATGCCAAATGGATGCTCTTGTGAGACTGCCCACAGAAATTTACATGGCCCTTAAGCAGTCCTTCCTACTAGCTTGTACAATGCTCGATGAAAATACATCTGCCAGAGGTTCCTGGCAGCTTAAAAAGCAGGACTGGAGAAACCACAAAATCCACAAGCATGTTACGTGATCAGCATCGCATTTTTTTTTTTTTTCATGGGATTCCCCAGTTATGTAAAGGCAACATTAAGAAGACAAAAGGATTGCCAAACTGTAGTAGTAAAAAAAAAAAAAAAAAAAAAAAAAAAAGTAATCGTGCTAGAAGAGAGATCAAGTAGAAGATGGTAGAAGGTGGCATAATACACATTTTAAAAATAATGAATGGTATAGGGAAACTACAATAACTTATTTTAAAGCAAAAATGGGGGGTGTTTCGTGAAGTTGTAAGGCAGAACTCTTAATTAATAGGAAAAGAAGGGTTTCATGATGCATGATTATTGCAGGAAAATTATTCCCAGGTGCTATCATTTGGCTCAAGAGCTTTGCAAAACTTGAAAAGCCATTGGCCATATAAATGAATAATGTGAACATCTATCATTGCCTTACTTAAGGATTTAAAATTAAAGTTAAAAAGGGTAAGGTATGAAAAAAACTCAAAGCAAGTGACTGAAAGCATTAAGCAAGAAGTTTCCCATAGGGTGAACTATGATATAATTCTACTTCTGGTGTTCTCGCACCTTCTTCTGAATCACCTGCAAGTGGTTAGGATATTCCAACAGCAGGAACAGTAGTCTGACACGTTATAGCAGTGTTTCACTTGTGTGTTCCTGACCCTGAACATCTGTGCTTCATAACTGGAAGGTATTTGATTAAATTTTGAAACTGTACTCTTCTCCATCTGTCTCCGAGTCTCTAAAGGCCCATTTATACCATTGAAACTCTATCTTAAAGGGATGAGGAATGACACAAATGACCCTGAACCTACTGCAATTATATAAGCACGGATGAGAACACTTTCAGGCATATTATAGAAAGTTTGTTTGCAATTTTGATTCAACATTTCTGCTTTCCACTCTAAACTCTCAATCACTGATTGCTTAATTAGTGCTCTCAGTAACTGAGTCAGTCAGTGTTTAAAAACAAACAAACCTGTAGATCACACACCATTTTTCCGCGTGTTGAAATGCTATTGCACTTGTTAGACTGTCTCCTTGTGTTTCTCTAAGTTCCAAAGAGATGATCCCGGTAAGGATAATACCGTCTAGAAGAATAGTTTATTCCCCAATGAACAGTAGCCAACTACTGCAGTTAGTAGCGATCCTCTCAGTATCAACAAACTTCTTGCATTAAGGTGTTTTACTTCTTTTCTGCAGAGCAAATTACAAGGCATTTTTTCATGCTGCTATCCAAGTGAGTGTGGTAAGAAAGAATGTTTCTGTAGCTGGCCTCTCTTTGCACCTCCTGATTTAAAATGCCTCTCCTGACCTCATAAAAGATCCCATATCCTTTTATTCATGGCCCTTTTATACTCTCTGTTTCCCTTGGATTAAACAGTACCCCTATTGTTAACCCACAGCACCTGCCACATAGGCCCCACAGCTTTTCATGCTAGCTAAATTAATGAAAAGTCTAGGGTTATTCACTCAAAGGCTTTTAAATCTCATTAAAAATCGGGGGAGAAACAGCAGATAGCACTCTGGTGAGCAATACCACAAGTATCAATCATTTGTAGTATTTGCATAGGTCATTATTCAGGCTGTCCAGTCCAAAAGGAAATCTCTTTCATCCAAGCTGTATGTCTAAGACACATTTGCTGTACAGATGTTTCCTAGAACAGCCTGAAATGAATGAATAAATGTCAAAAAATGTTTTAGATGGAGCAAATAGAAGACATTATTTGGGCAAAGGGAACCTGTCATGTAGTGTCAAAGACTGTGTTGAACTGAGTACGAACAAGGAAAAACGATTAGGTCTCTTCAAGCCTGTGCTATTTTTCACTTGGAAGTCTATTTTTGGCTCGTTGATGCCCCTGTTCTAGATGATACCTGTCAACTCTGCGTCTTTTGGTTTTCTTTATCCATCGCAATTTGGGCACCTCCAACATCGCTTTCAAGTGTTACACATCTAGCTGTAGTTTTAAGAAAGCTGAGGGGTGTACTATCGTGACTAGCAGTTCTGCTTCTTTAGTACAGTTGGGTGTGTACAGAAAGGGTAAGGCTGGTCTGCAGATGATGCAGAATTTTATATGAGACATTTGCAGAAAGTTCAAAAATTTTTCCATGCGTTCATTCACACCTTTTGAACTAAATATTTATACATAGCACATTTTGTGCCCATGTGTGCCATGAACGCACAGTAACATATTCTAAGTATGAAAAAGAATGAAAACCTTACCAAAACAATGCACATACCAGTGCAACAGACTTCTTCACCCATGGGCAGATAATGAGTGAACAAACACCACATGACAGATGTTAGTCATACTGCTTAATGAATAACTGGTGATGAGTACAATACCTGTGTGGAATGGCTGTAATGTGTTCAAGGAAAAATACACATTTGGACCATGTCTTTTGCACTGGGATACCCACAGTGTTTGAGAGAAATGTCTTCATCAGGAAGTCCAGATATTTCAACATTTTTTCGGTGTGTACTTCCTTGACTGCCTTGCTCCTCAGCCATCCACAGCAGACTTGGGATCTTCACAACTGGATGATGAAACCTCATTTCCTTCAAAATATGTTACAAAGACTCTGGCCTTGTATTTTGACTTTCCCGTGCCCTGAATCTTGTAGCTGAATGCTGGTAGTACCAAATGCTTCTGATAGTCCTTGACTCGGACATGTATGCCAGTGATCTGGAAAGTTCAGAGTACAGCTTTATATATATATATAAAAAAATAGTTTGGATAGTTTCAGTCCTGGACAGGGTTTCATCATCACGATACCTGGAGCATGTTAGTATTCTAGATGGTGTGCTCGAGGCTGGCTGAGCACCATGGCAACAGAATAATGCAATGTTCTGTGATTTTGTTATGTAAAACATCACTGCCATGTCTTATTTTGGAGTGATTAAGAAGGAGTTAAATTCTATTTGTGTACAGTAATATAGATGTAACATTCCTCTGAGACTTGCTTCCCAAACCAGTTTAAATTTGCTTGCATCAATCTTGTGTCACAGCACGAAAAGACTTCTCCTGTGTTATGGTGAATGTGCTGGGCAGACCACAGGACAGAATTCAAGGAGCTGTGACCTCCCCTGTCCCACAGTGGGGTTGCTCAGCGGTATGTCTGTATGCCAGTTTGTGCAACGGAGGCCCTTGTGCAGGACTGGGCAGTTCCCACATCCACACCGGGCTCCATTCCGTGGCCGGCATGTAACCCTCATGTTTCGTTAGTCAACGTTACCACCTGCTACAAGGAGCTGTTCCCACCTACATCTTCCCTTTATAGAAACAGAAGTTGCCACATTAATTTTAGCAGAGGAAAGGCAGAGAGGTTGATGGCTTTTCTTATCCATCTTGAGCGAATACAGTCTTGTAGACAAGTGAGGACAGTTACACACCTCAAAAACATTGAAAAAGAGCACATTTTTATCATATATTCTATTTGTCCAAATCAACAGCCTGTTAGGTTAGCCTGGGTCATAGCTGGGGAAAAAAAAAAAAAGTTTGAATGAGCTAGTGAGAGAGTTGGTTATGTGCTGTTAAAGAAATATATATTTAAGAATTTTTCTATATGGACATTTGTTGCTTTTGTGTGTGGTATCTTGTAATGGAAGAAGGGTCACGACCCATGCTGTCTCCAAGTACATGCTTCTTCCTTTGAAGCTGAGTCCCTGGCATAGTCTACCTCTGCAACCTGTGAACCTCTTCGCTTGTCACATTACATTGTCCTTTCTGATCCCTCCTCCATGTGTGTGGTATCAAAAAAATGACAGCAAAGGCTGAACCATAACACCCACAGCTGTCCTGCATGAGAGTCACTATGCAGGCTGCTTGTGGTTCATAACTTACAGTTAGTATACTTCTGGACCATTACTAGGAAGGAAGTACTGAGGAAGTTGTGGAGGGAACTTGGATTTCAGTGCCTGTTGCCCTCCAATGGTGCCTTTCACATGCCAAGACCCAGTGTAGAAGTAGCAAGAGCCAGGTCACCAATAGATATGACTTCAGGGAAGCAACCTAAAGTTAGAACAGTAGGAAAACCTCCACCTGGTTCTAGTGCCTCAGTCAACAAGCTCTAACTTACACTGGGCCTTGTCTCAAGATGAGCACCATGCTGTTGGCTCTCAGTGGCTTTGCCAGGATGCATTGCGGGGTCACAGTCAATTACAAGATAATCCATGACTGGAGGCAAGTCAGCTGCTGAAGGTTTTCCTCAGTTTGTGTAGCAATTTAGTACTGCTCTGTTCTTTCTGTCCAGTGGCCCTGTTGGTCTCAGAGCAGAGCAAAATCTGAGGAAACTGGGAAGCAGTGTGTGAAAGGAAGCAAATTAAAACCGGCCACGCTGCTGCATGTGACAGCGGTGTGCCCTTCAGGAGCTCTTGGGGAATTCCTGGTAACTCAGATCGGAACAACCTGTGGGAACAATGAGGTGTGGGAGAGGCCTGACAGGAGTCAGAGTTGAGGAAAAGCAGACAGTATGTGAATAGACAACCTTTAACAACACCTAAGGATCTGCTAAAATTGTGAAAATCTTCGGAGCAATTGGTGGGGAAGGGGGAGAGAAGACAAAAGGTCAAGGAAACTTTAAGATGAACTGACGTGGTGCTCTGTAAGGCACCCAAATGGAGGTGAATATCTGTACCTGCTTCTTTCTCTCAAGAGGAGTGTCTGAGCTGGCCAGAAGTCCCCAGCGTATATTGCATTGCCAACAAGCGTTATAGAAACTAATGGTTAGCAGGCTGTTAGAGGTTTCACAACTCACTCCCATTGAATATTAGTTATTTATTTTGCCAAAGAGAGAAGGGGAAAAGGGGAGGAGGAGGAAATAAAAACTACATAGCGTGGTTCAGTTATTTGAAAAGGCTGAGTCAGTTAGGAGATGGGTGAACTCTGTAGAAGTCAGTGCTTCAGTCAGGAGAGAAAAGTCAGTGCCTTCCTTGCATGTATTTAAAATTTCTTTGGAACAATGAATCTATGCAAATAATGTAATCTGTAAACATTTGCACAGTTTAGCAGCCTTTGTTCAAAAACTCTCACTGACAGGGAATACTTGCAACGATAGATTCCCCAGGTTGGGAGCCTGTCTCTTGGTCTGCCTCAGCTTTTCCCCTTGCTTCACTCCCTACTCTCACCCCCAATCTTTTGCAATTCAGTGACAATCACAGTTAATAGAAGGTGTGTCTGTGATCCTATAAAGCAATTTGCATCATCATCTTTTGTGATGAAATTTTCACAGGGAAGGAGGAGCAGCAACATTTTGCCCAAGTTAAGGTTACACTGGCAATATACCAAGCAGCCCGAAGCACTTAATTTTCATGAGAGATCTGATTACAGCAGCCCGTATTTGAGTACAGAAGTTTGTCCTGCAGAATCTGCAGCCCATGTGCTGCTTCCAAGGTAAGTCTAAATGCAGTCTGGAGCTTAGAGTCTTGCATTACAGCCATTGTGTCACAAGCACGGGTACACGCTAGGGTTGCCTTGCTGAAGTTACCACACGACTGCCACCTTTGCCTTACCACAAACACCATTTTTCTTAGCTGGGTTGAAGAAACTGCATTGCTTTCACTAAACACAAGCCACCAGAACCTGATGGCTGACGTTAACTGTGTTGTATGTTATTTCAGTTTGTGTCTATTATAAACAGATGACAATGCAACTCTCATTTTAACTAAAGGAACTGATAATTGACACAGCGCTATTAAAGCATAACAAACATGCAATGTCTCAGCCAGTTGAATAAAAGAACTGTCAGAAATGTCTTTCTTCTGCTGGGCTGCCTAGCACAAATACAGCAGCCTTGCTTATTAAAAGGCCTCATTTAGTTTTGGGCTTGTCTCAACACTAGTTTTACAAGCACTTGGGACAAGATCATTAAACCTGCATATATCAGCTGAAGACCTGCCTCTCAAATTTCCTTCTAATGCTGGGAAAGGCCCTAGTTACACAATAATATATTAACTAACAAACAATTATTCTCAGCAGTGGGAAGTGAGGTATTTTGCAGCTCTCTGGTGGAGTGTTCAGATACCTTATATGAAATCTACAGAGATTAAATTCCTTAGCCCTTCTTTATAGTTGGACAGCTTGCAGGGCATGCTGCAATGTTGGCATCCAAATCTGCTTGGGGAGCAATGTGGAAAGATTAAAATTGGAATACCCATTATCATGATAATGTGTGGAAATCTGGCATCCCTTAACAGAGCAGTGTGGGAAGTACATTACTGGGGCTTACAAGTAAGGCAGAGAACAGATTTTGATACCTAACATCACTAATATGGAAGGGTGGGAAAAGCCTGTATGGTCCTTCATTGGCAAGGCACAGTAGGAAGCATGCTTTAGCAGGGAATGGATGGGCATTGTGAAGGAAGATGGAGCCTACAGGAAGGGTTGTGCATGGGTGAGAGGTCACACTAGCAGCTTGATAGTTTGCCCATGCGTGCGGAAGCAATATGCACCCTTCAGTTAGTCACTGCACTGAATTATGTTTTCAGTTGTACCTTGTGGAGTGAATAGCAAATAACTTTAGACTATAACACTGTCCAATCTGTTCCCCCATATGCACTCCTTTTCCAAAGAATACTCCGTACCATGCAGTAATGAGAGCATTCAAATAACAATGGAAAAAATGACTCTGATATTCTGTTGAACTAGCTTGAAAGCTGCATGTCCAATTCTCTGCCTTTTTTGGTCAGTCTCTTTACACCATTTATGCCTGGTTTTAAACAGACTGGATACGATAAGAGATTCCAGCACACCTGATCCAGTTTTTAAGCTGAACTCCACAGAAAGGCAGACATTATTCAGTCTCAGAGGGAAAGGAAAAAAAAAATAATAGAACTTTCCCTGTTCCCAGCACATTTATATTTCTTAAAACCATCAACATGATATGAGAGTGGGACTCTACACATGAACAGGAATTCAGGACACAAGAGATCATGTCTTTCTATAGCACTATTATCTCACATATGGGAGGTCACTTCCAGGCAATATATCAGAACTCACAAGCTGTCTTCTAAGCACCTGCGAAAAACCACTGAAACCAACACAGGCCACCTGTGAAGTGCAAAGCCATCAGCCAAAATGCCACATTCACAAAGCTGAGTTATAAAGCCCTCTACAGTCCTCCAAATTCTAAAGGTTTATTGTTCTTCTGGGGTGAGCTTCTGGCACACAACTTACTCCCTTTAAGTGCTGAAATTTTCTCATATTCTTTTTCTTTTCACCGTATCCTGTCTGTGGCCAATCCTGCAGCCAGTTTGCCTTCTGGCTGGATAAATTGCCTCCACTGTAATCCCAACATTTGCTGGGCCAATGGAAAAGATAGTGGAGCCAGATACATAGGATAAGAATGGTATGGATATTCACCACAGGGTTGTGCATAGCACAATAACAAGTGAAGTTCTTCCCTGTGTTCATGGCCACAATACAGTTTATACAACACTTGAGCTCTACTTAAACCACTGCTTGGCTGTAGATAACACATAAATCTTACACTTCTGCATGTGGAAGAGTTTTGATTAAGGATTACTGGGGGGGGAGTAGAGATCTTTATTTTTTCTTCTTGCTGGGAAGTACCCCTGAGGTACTTCCCTTGTGCCCACTGAACTGCAAAGATAAAGAATGGACATTGCAAATACTACAAGAGGAGAAAGCTTTTACATCACCCCTCTGTCCTGTTTAAGTGGTCCACCTCCATGCATTGTTCCTGCTTGGGCAGTGCAGTTTCTGTTCAGAAATGTTCCTGCTTGAGAGTTTGCTATGTGCAGCAATAATTAACAGAACATTTGTCATGTTCAGAGCCTGGCATGGTGCATTGTTCTGCTTTTCCAACCTGCCATGAAAGGGCTCAGCTGAGTACAGTGGCTGCAATGACATGGGTCAAGGCTCCCAAGTACACTCGCTGAAGCAAATGTATTTCTCCAAAAATAGTGCTTCAGAATAGGAGAATCACAAAACAGCAAGCATTTCACTGAAAAACAAACTGCCTGTAATTCTTTCAGTTTTTTGTTCTCCTTTTGGTCTACAGAAGAACCTATTTCCTCTGTTGGAAGGAACTCTGTTTATGCAGGGTTTGGGTACAAGTCTTTCATGCCTCTAAAACCCTCCACATCTTATAGACAGACAGGTGTCATACTGTCTTCTCAGACACTTTTTATCCTTGATGCAAAGCAAATCTCACTCAACCCTTTGCAGACCTCTGAACTGTCAAAGGTCTGGAACAAAGAGACACCCCGGTAATTGCATCACGTGAATGGGGAGGAGGTTGGAGGGAGTCATCACTCGAGAATGCATGCCCGCATGTCAGCTCCAAACGGGATCTGGCACTGGACATGTTAGATCACGCACGGAGGAGATGCACAGGGTACACTGCTGCTGGCAGATGCATGCTGCTAAGCCGGGTTGCTTTGAAGGTAAGTCCTGGCAGGGTCTCTTCCACCTGCCCCAGCTCTGGTCTCATTTACGCATGGGGGTGCCACCAGGAGGGATAAGCACAGTGGAGGAGCAGCAGAAGAAGCAAATCTCATCCTAAACACCTCAGGCTCAGCAGGGCTCCTCTTGCCATCTACCAGTGGATCAGGTCACTGCCATCACAGTCACAGAAATAATGACCAAGGTTGACTGTTCCTTTAGAAAATGTAGAGATTTCATTTTGGCATGGACTGAAACACATATCTTTGATGTTGTTTTACTTGCCAAATAGCTGTAACCTCTCAGCCTTCAGTTTCTTTTTACCAGATCAACCCAACACCTTCTGTAATACCCTGAATATGCTGTTTTGTATCTTACTGCTGTAAGGTTAGTCTATTTGTGCTAGAACAGAGTTCTCTTCATGAGAAACTTACCATACAGGTTACTAAATTCCTAGTGGCTTCCTCACAAAGCAAATATTCTTGCCCTTTCCCTAGAAAAACATTGAAACTGTCAAGGGATTAGTGTACATTAAAGAAGAAAAAAAATGTAGTGAGAAGGTTGGAGAACACAGGCACTCTTTGGGTTCCTGTGGGGCAGAGCCAGAGTACTGAAGAACACTTCTCTTCAGGCTCAAACACATAAACTGTGGCTCTCTGTACTCTCAAAGTGGTGTCAGTAATTGCAGAAGTGTGGAAAGGGAGAGGAAATCTGATGGTGTAAGCCAAAGGAAGGAGAGGCATTGAGACGAACAGTGCCTCTTCAACCAGCAAGAAAAAGAGGAACCACCAGCTCTGTTTCTGTGCTCACAGGATGCTCCTCCCAACCTCAACTTCATTTAAACTTTTTTTTTTTTTTTTTTTTTTTTTTTTCAGAGAGGTAGTTACACATATCCAAAGAGAGGATTCATTTGTGCCACAGACAGAGAACCCCTGCAGTCAGGAAGGGAGGGACGTGAGAAATAGCTGAGTTTCATTACCCCACATTTTGCTTTGAATTTGATTAAGTCCACGTACATTCAGAACCAGAGTTTTGGAGCAGGCCCATCTCTGTTCTCAACTCACTTAGACTTTGTTGTTATGGACTTTTTATCAAACAATACTGTGTGCAAGATATCTTCAAGGTAAAAATCATAGAAACAAAGATTTCTGGAATGAACACACAAGGATCATCATGTCCTACTCCTATGTGTAGAAATGTAGAAAAATGAGTTGAAAATGCTGTTAATAAATTAATTGTTTAAAACACTTTAAATAATATGGTTAAGAAAGCTTAACCATGGTTAAAGAGAATTTAACCATGTAGTTGTGCACACTGGTGCAGATAACCATGTCATAAGCTCAAGCACTCTTATGTTAAAGGGGTTAAAACAAGCTGGAGTTGTCAGGAGTTGTGGACAGAATGTATTTCATCAAATGAAAAGGAGTACAAAGTAATTAAGGGCTGAAAAAGCTTTTACTCTGCTCTGAGTTGCAAACAGAGCAAAATTTTCCCCAAAAAAATGCTGTCAGAAGCTCTTTGAAGGAATATAACAGAAATGAAATTACTAAATACTTTTATACCTTTTATATATTGATCCTAAAATAATTTATAAGCATTATTTAGCACAAACTACAGCTTTGTGTTATGTGAGTGCATTTTCCCTAGGTCATGAGACTGAGAAAAAGAAAAACAACAACAACAACAAAAACAGTACAACAAAAGTGGATAGGAAAGGGGAAGCAAGAGAAGGACTGTGAGAAAAAGGCCAGGGAATCCATCAGGACTGGGGCCTGTTCGTGCTGGATGATATCCTCTGTCACCATTATTCTCACTAATTTACCTCAACAGCATGATGTCAGGTTACATATTGTTATGGCTCTATACAATGTCTTTTTTTAGACTGTTAGCTGCCTTCTCTTTGAATGCTCACCAGGTTTACTCAAGGGGGTATTAATGTCCCCCTTCAGAGAAGCCCAAGCTGTATTATCATGCTCTAGGAATAGTTTCTGAACTCAGTTCCAGTTGCTGCTTAGGTACTGTAATAGGCTGTGTCTGTCAAGCCATCCCTTCTAACTTTCCCAAGCAGTGAATGTTTGTGCAGTCTTTTACGTGTATGTAATTACAATGACACATGATTGAGATATGCTTTAAAAAGTCATTTTATAGAAAGCCTCTGTATTCTTACTCAAGAGAGGTTACTTCAGTTTCTCTCTTGCCACGAGAACCTTCCATATAGGAGATATATGGGTCTTTTCATATGGGAGAAAAATTAATAAAGGGAACATTGTAACTAAGGAGATGTTGCGAGATGAGCGACCTTTAAAGGCTCTCTCTGATAAACCAGGGAAATGATTGCCGACCACTTGTTGCTCTGGGAAAGATGTTCTGAGTTTCCCCACCCAATAAAGGCTGGGTCCGAATATTTGTTGTCAGTTGCTAGAGAGCCTGTAACTTGACATAATCAGGCGCTGATGTCAGGGCTTCATGGCTAATACTGAGCTAAGATCTTGCCAGCATTTATAGTTAACCTGTTTGTACTACATATTGATAGCACGAAGCAAACTTAAGTCAATGTTTACCTCTACTGTTAAAGGCAAGGAGACAGAGGACAGTTGGTGGCTCAAAGAGGGCTTGATAGCCAAAGACTAGTGTCCTTGTAAATCTGATAAATAACAGACAGTCCAAATTTTTGTAAGAGCTCCAAGGTTTCCTGTGGGATTCCTTTAGATAAGAATTTGAAGGGCACTGGTCACTTCTGAAGGTACATTCCCCTCTCAAGGTCCAGCATATGAGGAGAAACAACACTTTAAAAAAAAAAAAAAAAAAAAGAGATAAAGGATTTGGCCCCTCATTGCATAGGGATGGATTCTCTACAGTCTCTACAGTAGAAGAAGCATGTCATCAGTGGACGTGTAAAGCAAGAGGAACAACTAAATATGATAGTGGTGAGTAGAAACATAAAAAGCAATGGAACTGAGAGGAAAACAAAACAAACAAAATAAAGTAATAATACAAAATAAACAAAACAAAACACTGAAATATATAGCCTCCTCACTCAGAATCATGCCCTAAATACACAGTACTGTCTGAAACTAGTGTGTGCAGTAAAGTATCTAAACACACTTACTGCACACTTAAATACTTTCCAGATCCAGCATAATATCCTTTAATAGGAAAGAGATGCCAATCCTGAACCTGTGATCAGAGCTCAGGGTGATTGTCTTAGAGAAGCTTCCTGAAACCTTCTTGCCTCAGGTTCAAAGACTGATCAAATGTTTAGGCTCAAACTAATCAAGTTTAGTACATTCTTGAGAGATTATTTTCTCTCTTTCATAGCTCTCCCCTGAGGTACATTAGTCATAAACTCAGAAGAACACCTACATTGCATCCACACAATTTGAGGTAGATATTAAAATTGACCCCCACCTGAGCACATCAACCTAGTAACTGTTCAATTAGTTATCCAATTTACATGTGTAGATCAATTTTGCATTCATAGATGGATGAGAATGTGTATTTAGGAGGGGAATCTGAAAACGGTTCTATTACATTCATTTCACCTAACAAGATTTTATCATGTTAATTTATAAGCCTATGTGTTTATGTAAAGTGCTTTTATATATATATACAACTAGACAGATTTTTTCTGTGTTCACTTTACTCCTGAAGCCGTAACAACGCTTAGCCAATTGAGAATTTGATGGTAGAGAGATGTACAAGACAGTCTTTGCTTGTCACATCTTGGGAAAGTGATTGGGGCAGCAAGACTAGCAACTTCTTCAAACTCTGCTGTCCTGTGAAAATGGTTGCTTCCATACTCTGGGTGTTTGCATTTCAGTTCACTCATCACTGCAACTTTTACTTTTTTTTTTTTTTTTTTTTTTAATACAAATGTTCAGGTTATGCAATGCACTGTTCAGATTTTATATTGTCAGAGTTTAGAAAGGAAATGTGTGATCAGTCCCACTGGCCACTTACTGGCACTGGGTTGTTAGCAAAGCATTGCATGTGTGCTGAGTTTCTGGCACCAATTTTTTGCATTATTTTTTTAGAGAACAGACAAATGCAGTTCTGAATTTTGCAGCCAAATGTAGGAAAATAAGGTGTCTTAACATTTGAAACTGCCAACTCATTGGCAGTACTATCAGTTGATGTAGTATAATCACAAATGAAAGTACTTTTGTGTGATCAGGCCAGGATAAAATTGGGTGGTTACTATAACTGACAATTCACTTAGAAAATTCAACAGTCATTGATGCCTCATGGACACAGGCATTTCCCTACAGTCAGATGCTTTAATTACAATCTTCTGTTTACAAAGAAGATCCCCAATATTATTTTCATTTTCTACATGGCTAAGAACTCCAGAAGAGGTATTTTTAGAAGTCATCCTACATTTCATGTTTGGTGGTCAGGTTGAAGTTTAGGTAGCAGTAATGGCACACCTAGGCTTTTCAAATTCTTCTTAGGAACCACAGAGCTACTACTAGGAGCTGTGAATATGGCTTTGTCTATATGCCTGTAGGCATGGGTTTATAATATAGGTTTATAGATTTATAGATTTAAATATTGCCTGTCAGATAAAGACAATTAGTCAATATAAGATGTTAGGAATTGATCAAACCACTTGACTAATTCTCCAGTGGCATCTCTCCAGTGTCGATCTAGTTTTGGATTAAGGGAAATGTATTTAAATCTAATTATGTTACCACATGGCTTTTTAAAATCTGAATCTCAGGGATTCCCAGCAAATGTTGGGAAAACATAAAAAGATCTACAAAAAGTCCTTCAATCATAACCCCAGAAACATTTCAGTACTTTTTCCTTTTAGAAAAAAGGGCAAAAGTATGCCCCCCAAATTCATGGATCCTCTTTGCACACACATACACATAACAACAGAAATTTAGGAAAGATAAGATTTAGAAAAAAATAAAAATGTACCAGTGAGCAGACACCTGGTGTAGCACTTCAGCCAACTAGGAAAAGGAAACTTGATTAACTGAGGTTTCTGCCTCCTAAGAACACATTTTCATGGTTTGCAAATTTCCAATTCTAACACCCTAGAAGGTGTTAGGAGTCAAAAAAGTCTTTGCTAAAGACATTATGTTTCCTTTCCTCCTATCCTCTCACATCATTTAATCAGAGACTGATGCCAGTAATTCAAATAAACAGAAATAAAAACCTCAAAGTAAAACATCCAAGATTTCCAAAGAGTCCTGAAGGTAAATCAGTCATAAAAAACTAAAGTTGACAATTCCACTTGGCTCCAGATTCTCACAAAAAACTAGAGAGACTATTGTTTTCCCTTTGTAGATCACTTTATGGTCAGGGTATGCTACTTCACTTGAAAATTTCAATTCTAAAAAAGGGAATTGTCAAACAGAGTATTAATCTTGCCCACTGATTATTTCAGAAGGCATGCTGTTATGGGTACTTTCTGTTCTTTTCTGGCTTTTGGCTGCTGCTGGCTGCCCTTGCTTTTATTGCTGGGAGATAGCTTTATCGTAGGAGCTTGCTGTGTTATAGTGCTGCTTCCTACTGGTGTGCTCTTCTTTAATTTCTTCAGCTACTGTCTAATGTTTATGCCACTTACAATATGTGAATGGAAACTGAAACAAGGACATAAAAGATATTGATACCTTCTTTTATTCCCCTACTTCTTCTTTACTATCACATTTATTTTAATTTGCTATAGAAATGTACTGCATTTGTGTTTACTCTGAAAGAGCTTAAAATTTTGGGAACCCGTATGTTAACTAAGGAACTAGGAAAGTTTTTTCTGTTATTTTGTTTTGAGCAAGTGTTTTTCCATCCAGCACTATCTTCACAACCTCATGATGTCTTTGACAGATGAGATTATTCATTTCACTGTTTCTCCAGTGTGGATTACTTAGGGTATATTGTGGTATTTTGGTCAGAGGCATGACTTTAACCAGCACAAACACATAGCTGAAACCTACAGGAAGACTGCAACTGAAAGAAGTATATATGATGTTCTCCTTTTTCTATGGTATTGACATACTCTGACATAAACACTTCACTACCCATATAACTTCATCCACACTTCAGAAGATAGTTGAAGAAGTACAATTTCTGGGTGAAAACTTGGCCCAAATGGCTTTTTCATAATTTCTTTTAAACCTAGTTGGCTATCCTGGTCAAGGCAAAATTGTGATTCAGTTCCATTACGTATATAATTTTGTTTAAGTGTTTTCTTATAAATAAGTGTATTTTAAACCCTGAGTTAATTTCAGATTAAGTGTTCTACTGCATAGGGATTTAGGTAAATGCTTAATAGTTCTGTTGAATCAGAAGCCAGTGAGTTAATGAATCCTTACGTGCTTTTATAAGTTCTTCTTTTAGACTACATATTCTCAGGCTCAAGAACTACTGATGATTCAGCACAATGATTATGACACTTATTTTATACCAGGAGATGCATTGAATGATAGCATATATTTAAAATAGAAGCTATATTATAAAATCCCCCACTATATGATAGGAGGACAGAATCAAGAAAAGGAGCACCCTTGTACTGGGAAGGTAATAGTCTGAAGACAAATGGATAACAAGAATCACGTTCAGAGAAATTGTATATATTTGGATTAACCATAAAATCTCTGGGAGGTGACCTGATACTGAAGGGGAGTGTCATTAGCACCTAAAAGATAATTTTATCTACTCTGACTTCAAAGGAAGAGAATGATGAGAATCTTTTTGAGGGTTACCTTTAATTAATGGCAGCATGTGGCTTGCTTAGAATCCAACTAGCAGGTCTGCAAACCAGTCAAAAACTTGGGCTTACATGTACATGTCTTTAGCTCCATGTCAGCATCACAAGGCTGTTTCTGCAGCTCTGTGTCTCAGGTTTAGCCTCCAGACTCTTTCAGATCCCCTGCTATCAGCCCCGCTTTCACATTTTGTTTCAGAACTAATAGTCTAAAAGTTTTCTTTACTCCCTGTCTTCCAGGTCAAGTCTTGACAGAGACCATCTCTGAGTGTTGCTGTTGGAAATATGAAACTCTGTAAAATGAGGTCTCTCAGCTGGAAAGAACGTAAGGCTCTCAGAAGTGGTGGGTGATCACATTGTGCCACATCAGTATTCCTATTTTAAAAGTATGTGGCACCAAATGGTATAAATGTGTTAGATGCCAATGGTATGAATAATGTTCTTGGCTGTACCAGTCCTATCTGATTGTGCAGCATAGGAAAAATGTTGATATTTGTATATTTAATTTATTTATTGAGTGTAACCCTTTTCTCTTGCAGAATTTATTGCAGCTAACTCTAGTAGAGAGAGATCAAGGGAAACAGGTACTACATATGCAAGTCTAGGCTCTGGTAGATAGAGGAAACAACAATTAAATTAATGAAATGCATGATGATTCAGAAGTTTACTCATTTTCTACTCAACACTTGATGAAGAACAGCAAGTATAAAGAAAATAATGGGAATTTATCTGTGCTAAGGTCTAAGGATTTGTTCCTAGATACAGAGAAACCATCTCAATCGAAACTAAAGTGCAACAGCTACATCTTTCATCCCAGAAGGGGTGACAGTGAAATCAACTATGTGGTTATCAGAGCAAGCTGTTGCTGCCACTTCTCAGCTAAGATAGAAAGAAATTTGACCAAAGAAAGCCCTCCACCACCACCACAAAAAAAAAAAAAAAAAAAAAAAAAAAAAAAAAAAAAAGTGAAAAAAAGTGAAAAAAAGCTGAGGTCTGGCAGAGCAAACAAGGATTTAAGACTGAGATTTCTCATTTCAGTAAGGCATTAGCAATCTGTGTCCAAAAGTCATTTTATTTTCCCAAACAGAGGAAATAATTTTGCAACTAATGTTCACAAAAATCTAAACATATGTCCTCCCTTGTCCTAACACTTTCCACTTCTTGGAGCAGTTCCTTAAGTAAACCTACATTAACACAGCTATAGGTATGTTAGGCAAGTAAGCCTTATACTGGTATAGAAACTGGTGTTAAACCGATGTAATCTGAGTGGACATAGCATTCTCTATGTTGATTTAGCCTCATTTAATTGCCTACTGCCTTAAGCCAAATCCTTAAAGACACTCTTAACTTCTTACATATTGGGGTATATTCTGTCTAATCATTATGCTTTTCTTTTCTTCAAAGAAGCTACATCTTCAAATGTACCTCAGGGATTTAGAAACCTAAGACTCCCTTTAGAAACAGCTTGCATGTCTAGCAGCCTCAGTTGTTTTTTTTCAAGTTGCTAAAACTTAAGCTTATCTTGAAAATACTATTGGCAGTCTTAAAATGGCATGAGTCTGCACCTGCATTATGCAGCTTAAAGCCTTAGATTAGAAAACAAGTCCAAAGTAAATATTTAATTGAGGATAAACAATTAACAGTTCAGAGAGATCAAAAGGAGAATTCACACTTCTGACTATGATTGTTTAAACTTGCCCTGCTGCAGGTTAGGAACAGTGACCACGTCAAAGTTGCCTTCACAGCCAGAAGCGACAGGAACTTTATCATTTAAGCAATCTCAGGTCTCTAGGCATAAGATCTGTGGAGAGACCTGAACTCCATGTTAGCTATACATTTTCCATGCCTGGGGATTTCTAGCATCCCTTTTAATAATGAGCTCCAACCATAAAAGCCAGTGGTGATCACAAATTCTTAAACTGTCAGTTATCTGGTATTTGCACCTCTTGTTGAGGGGAAAAAGCAGGGGAAAAGATGGCATGCAAGGTGAAACTGAAGTCAAAGAAAGATCTGCAAACACAAAGGCTGAAAAGTCAGCTGCTAATCTACCCTTTAATACAGAGACTCAGGAAAAGTTAGGAATGGTGAGATATCTTCTGGTATTGTCAATACACTGAGAAAGGAAAATGTTAACATGGCTTAAGACTGCCTAATGAGGATAACTCGGCTTCCCTGCCTTATACATCCATTTGATGAATTTAGTATTTTCATCTTTTAACTCACTTGGACATGATTGTATCAACTCAAAATCTGAGACACAAATGTACATCATCATACATTCTCTGCTAAACTTAGAGACCTCAAATTTTAACATGAGTAACAACAATTTCAGTATTAATCCTAGCTTTCTGAAAAGCAAGTGTTTTTCAAAAGAGAGACGATGATTTGGAGAGAAAATATCTAAGTATCTACTTAAGAGACTTAGAAGATATCCTTTATCTGTGTCTTGCTAGTGGAACATGGCCAAAAGTGTCAGGCCTTGCTGATAGACTTGGTGGCCTCACCACAACAACCCTTTATATTCTGTGCTGTGAAGCTTTGGAATTATGTTTAAGGCTCCGGGACAGCTGGGCAATGCTGCTCCAGTCGTTGTTCCTCCCCAGTACACTGCCTTGAAAGTATTAACAGCAACAAGCCACTTCTCTGTCAATAGCAAGGGCAATCATACAATAAAATGACTGCTAAAGGTCCAAAAAGCCCCTAATAAAGCTGAAAGCAAAGACTAACCTCTGTGTGAAACAGTGTGAAAAGTACAGAAATTACGTTTTTTTTTGTTTGTTTGTTTTGTTTTTAAACAGTTCAGAATGGAAAAGTTATGCCTCCAAAGTCATGATTAAAACAATGTTTGTGTTCTTGTGCACGTTGTACAGTCTTTATTCCTGGTCTCATTCACTCAGCATATATGCCAGCACGAATGAGAAGACATAATAGACAGCTCCCATGTTTCCCTAAGATTACAAAGTCTTACTGCACTAAGGCTCTACTTCACATCCAGCATCACTCTCCTGTCTCATTGCCATGGCTTTTGTGGCTGCAGGTATTCTTTACCTTTCCTTTTATCTTAGGATAGTTGATGTATGTCAGTTACTCTAAGGTTAAAAAAAAAAAAAAAAAAAAAAAAGCAGCTTTTAGCACTGAGGACAAGCCCTAAAGGAGATACTGACAAGCAATCTGTCTTGGGGGTAATTTCCAGATGGATCCAGTGCAGAAACCACATTCCTGAAACTAGTAGATGAAAGCATGGCAGCTGACACAGCTTAAATTTGTGACTCAGGCAAATCTGTGTTTACCCAGGTAGGATTAATACTCATACCAGCCAGAACTGCAGTCACTTAGTGCCAACATTAATGGTTCTGGGGTTGTCCATCTAAACTGACTACTTGCTCTGCTGACTGCTATGAATACACCATTGATTTCTTCATTTATTTAAAAAATGGCAAAACAAACATTCCCAATACAATCTAGGCTTTGACTTGCAGGAGGACTGAGCTGGTTCAGTCAGGTTATGGTAATTTGTCTGTTGACATTATTCTGATGGATAAAATGCCTATTATAAATATGTTTGTTGCTTCTCCCACTCTAGTGGCCCCTAGCCAAAAGTATGGTCTGATTTGGGCTTTAAGAGTTTGTTCTGCAGATGCAGTGCAGCTCAAAACACTTTCTAAGAGAAAATTAATTAGACATACCACTAAGTAGAACAGGGAATCTTAGAAGGTAGAATCTTCCCACAGCTCAGTAGAAGAAATAGGAGACCTTCATCCTTCTGTAGCTGATGAATTCAAAGCCTATTCTGCTGCATGTACCACTAGAAAAGGATGTAAATAGTCCATAGGCCCACAAGCAGCCTCGGCAGTTTCAAAAATAAATAAATAAATAAATAAGCAAATAGTTAGACAGGTAAAAATAGAAATAGTTTAAAGTTATTATCTTTAAACCAGATCATTTCAAAAACAGATCCTCTTGCAGGCATACAAATATTTGTTCTAGCATAAGGAAGAAGAAGGGAATACAAGGCTGGAAAGGAGAGAAGAAGATTAAGACTAAGGCAGCCCAAACTTGAATCATCTCAATATGCCTGGAACCCTCCTCAGAGTTTCAGCATATGCTTTGAGACCAATGAAAAATGAACTGAAACTGCACATCGTTGTTGAGCTGATCTATCTGTAATTTTAATAGTCATATCAGAGAAGCCAAACCTTATTTATTTCTCAGGGTCCCTGTGCCCTTCAAGTTACATCTATCACCAATGAACACTTCACTCAAAACTCCTTTCCGTGTTTCTTTACAAACTGTTTTTAGGATCAAAGATTGCAGCAATAAGATGACACATGGTGACAAAAAGGAACCAGGAAATTCCACCCATCTCCCTGACCTCTCTGCTTACTAGTGGGAACCAAAAGTAGGGAGGCACTCTGCTGTGCCAGGTACCAAGCAGGTGGTTGAGGTGCTGAAAAGCGTGATAAAAAGGATCTGAAACTCTCATGAGAAGAGAGATTGGAAAGGATGATATTTTCACAGAGTGAAGGATGTACAGGAGAAAAAAAAAGTATGTGTAATAAGGAAAACAATTTGGAAAAGGGAGACTAAATGAAAGACACAGGAGAGTATCTTTGATCTTATACCCCATTATTTAAGCTACTCTGGAGCAGATGGACTTCCATCTGCCTACTACATGCTGCTTCTGCCTGCATCGTGAAATGCTGGTCTGACCTCTATCTCAGGTGGGCTGGGACTAGCTGGATGTTCAATCTGATTTCTCATAGAAATTCCAGTGTTCTTCTAATTGAACAAGGCTCTTCAATCAGGATTCAAATCTGATTGCTGTGGTGATATTTAAACACATGTTTAATGATTTGTTAAACCAGAGGTTATGTTAGTACCTGTTCTGGGCACTGTAGAAGTTGCACCACTCTTAAGAACAGACCTCTGGCCACTCTGGATGGGAAAAGATGCAGGCACATGACTGTTAGCTCTGCCGGTTTGATTAGCATATGTTAACCACTTGGGTGGATGTTTATTTAAAACCATCTGCTCAGTTAATCTGTGTAACTATCTGAAATAACTCCTGAGGTCAGTGTTTTAAACAAAGGGATTGGGCAGATGGTCAGCTTTGCAATGCAGGTGGAACACTAGAGGTTTGAGGAAGCAGATATAATTCCAATATAAGCTTGAATTACCCACTTTTCTTGCAGTTGTTGGATTGTTAGAGCTGTTGCATCAGTTCCCAGGCAGTGCTTCTACTAACCCAACCATGTTAATTCATGCTGCTGGTAAGGTCTACTATCTGAGGCCAATTGTTGGGGTATGTGAATTTGTAAAATAATTTCACTGCTCAGCTTCCAACTACAACCCCAAAGCTAGTGCCTACTGCCCCTTCAGCTGAAAAAACAACAGCAACAGCAAAAACAAAGCACAGAACTATTTGAGTCCCCTTCTAGAGAATGTTTAAACCTCTCTGCTTAATTTGCACTCCTATGTCTGTATGATGCCTGTGGTCATCTACTGTACCTTAGCTGAAATGAGGTGCAATTAGCCTCTGAAGACTGGTAACTCCTGTTGAGCATGAAAATCACAGGAGAAAAGGACAAGCCTCGTATGGATTTTTTGATTACCCTTGAAATCTTACAAGAATGTGGGAGCCAAGGGGAAGGAAATAGTTAAAAATATTTGTTTGGCAATTAGGTTATCTATTCACAGAAACAGAGAAAACCAGCATGGTTTTTCAGTACTTTTTTTTGGTGATCATTTTCATCAGACACCTCTACTAGATGGCTGTCCAAATAATTGGTTTTGTGGCTTGGCAGTTAAATAAAAATCTGGGGGCAAATTCAGCTGGGATCAAACAGAATTCTAATCTTCTTGCCAAACAAAAATTAGAAATTGATTTAATTTGACATGTCATGTTCCAGCTGACACGAAATATTTCATTTGAAGAATTCACACAGAAGTAGAAATATGGAGAGAAGGAGAAGTTCTAGGAACTGCCACTGGGGAGGCAGTTCTCCCTTTATTCCCTGTCTCAAGGGCTGCCCATTTACAGAGGGTATGAGAGATTCAGATTCAGCTCTGTCCTGTGTCTCCATTACTCATTTGCCAGCTGAGTGGCATAATCAGCACATATGGTTAAAGAGCAGCTCTCAGTTATGTGCTGATGCACCTTCTCTTTGCTTATTCATAGGAGCAGGGACTGGAGCTCTAGTTTTCCAGGGAGTTTATCATTCACCAGGTGGAAGCTCATTCTTGGATACTTTTCTGTGGTCTTCCCTTTGTAATATTTAAATATTTTATGCAAAGCGGAGTTGTGGTACTAATACCCGGGTTTCTCACAGCCCAGACGAATACTCTACTCCCAGGCTGTCAGATAAAAGCGATATTTGTTACATCCTCCTTTATCTTTGTGGTAAAAGAAGAAGAGGATCAGGTTCTGGCCAAGGTATCTAATGATTTCAAACTGAATTTGTAAGTAACCTTAGGATAAATATTCTAAAACACTTTGCTGAAAGTTTGTCTAGCTCCAGTAATTTGCTTGCAAACTCTTGGAGAAAGAATGCCTGCCAGATATATTGTCTGGCATGGGAAAGCTCAAAGGATCCAAGAAGATGGATTGTGGTCAAAACGTTTTAATTTTAACTTCATTGAATATACGCAGTATATAGTAGCCTGCATGAATACAAGACTGTTACACAAATTAGATATAAAATATATTCATGGGCTTGGAAAGACAAATTTAATGTAAAATCTGCATTAAACTAACTGTTACTAGCCATTTTTGCACTTCAGATGTACAGTCATATTTCCTTAAAAAAATATTCACACAAATTTGTTGGAAATACAGTGATTCTAGCCTCTAAAATACAACATCTCTGTACTCCTCATCAAATACAATAGTCGTTAGCTAAATTAAAATGGAAGAAACTGTATAGAGAAGAAAAATAGAGGAAATCTTTAAGGGGTTACTTGAAAAAGATCTAAGAAGGCATGCTGTCTCATGTGTTGCTGATGATGCACAAAAAGTCTCTGTGGAAAAGTTCAAGACAGTGTCAAGAATGCTGGCATAATTAGATAAATGACCAGTGCCTTTGGGGCATTGATGTTTTGTTACGTAGAAAAAATAGACAAGACCATCACATGCATTCACATGTAGTAGGAATGAGTAAAATATCTAATACTTTCTTAATCTCAAAAATCTAAGCCAGGAGACTTTCTAAAATATGCTGATAGATTACAAAATAAGGAGGGAAAAGGGGAGCTTAGAGTGGCTTTCATCTTTTTTACTACTCCCCAAATCAATCAGTCAATAAAATGAAGTTGTATTTTAGACCACACTAGAAAATGACTGCAGTCTACTGTCACCAACATTAGACACAAGCTGAAACACAAACTCTGGTCAAAAGTGGTATCAAGACCTTTCTACTTGGATGTAACATCTTTAGAACCAGAGTGTAGCTGTGTGCTGCATATGCCAGGTGATGAGTGGTGGCTGGAAGAAAAGAAACAAAAGAACCAAACCAAAACAAAACAAAAACACATCTTCTGCTTTGTGCATAATTTGTTAACATTATAAGTTGCTAACATTATGCTTTGAACAAAATACCAGTGCCAACTGTTTCCAGCAAATGGAAAGTCACCACAAAAAAAAAAAAGGAAATCCAGTTCATTGGCCAGCCAACATACCTGCTCAGCTACAAGCAAGGAAGCCAAGCAGTTGGCCAGTTCCCAAAGAAGCTGGCCAGCCTGTGAGCCCATCAAGCAGTTATACCATTAGCCAGGCAGCCAACTTGCCTGACTTCTGACAAAAGCTTTCCAAGTAGCATTGTGTCTCCAGGAAACAACAACAATAACAACAAAACCAAGAAGTTAAAAAAAAAAAAAGTGAAAAAAAGTTATTTTCTGGAAAATGTGTTTTGGTGGAAAAATTGTGATCAGGTCAAGAGCCAATTCTCTCTGAGGTGCTCCAGCAGACTCCATTGCCTGAGGCCTGGAATCATTACAAAACATTGTGGATGCCAAAAGGGAGGTACACACTGGAAATAAGGTCCATAGTGTTGAAGGACCAACCCATGAGGTGAGACAGTAGTAGGATTCAAAAGGCTAGCCACAGATGAACAGAAGCCTACCCTCCCTGTAACGGTACTCCACTAAATAAGGAAATACTGTTGCTTATATTCTCATTACCAGCTACTGCTTTTACTCATGGGACTAAAGCACTTGGGAAATTTTGTCTCTAAATTTACATTCTTGCACATGCAAGGGAAAGAAAATAAAGAAAAAAAATATTTGCTAATATTTACAAACATATAAATGGTATGTTTGATATAGATCAGGAGTACACCAAGAATCACATATGTCTTAGGCATAGCTGACTGCCACCGCAGTCCAAGAGCTGGACATTTTATTTCTGTAAAACAAACCCTGTATTATTACTTACCCTTGGCTTGCACACTTGTGTGTCCTGCACTGACCCTCACTGGGGTGAGTGTTGGATATAAAGCTTCTCTTCTTGTTGGCTTCACTGTCATCTCTTTCTAAATGTTCCTTTTATGGTGATTTTCATAACATCATAAAGATCTAAGAGCTCTCACAAGACCTTTATGGGACTTGATAGCAAGAAATAAAAGGGGCCATTGAACTGTGATGGACTACTTATGGGCCTTGAGTACCTTGTGCACTTCCACCGACAGAAGCCAGCAGGAATATACAGCAGAGAGAAGACATTTACTTTGCAGCACAAATCACACAACCATGACAAGTAAGACACTAAAGAGCACTGCGTTACTGAGAAATAGAAACTGTAGATTTAAAGAAACTCTTCACAAGTGCTAAATATTATTCCTGCCCTGATCAGAATTCACAAATCCTGCCAGATAACCAAAGGCCATCCAGTTTCCAGGTCCCAGAGGGTCTGGAGTTGGCATTGGAGCTTTCATTTTAGCCAGGGCAGACCTTGGCAGTATCCCCATTTTCATTGTTGTGTAATAGAAATACTTTACATTCTTCTTCCACCTTTTATCAGTGGATTGATCTCCTCTAAAGACAGTAATGAATCAATGTTCGTAACGCCAATGTAAATTGGGATTTGTTTTCCTTGTTCTGCAGATGGGAAAGAGTGAAGAACAAAGATGATGCAACTTATTTAAAGAAGGCTTGGGAGAGTGAGACAAAGAATTCAGTCTCTGATATCCAAACCGCTGCCTTAAATTTTCTGTCAATAACCTTTCAACTTCATGCTATGCAATAAACATTCAAGCTGGGCATAAATACAAAGAAAAGCTGCAGCTGTTTTTAAAATTGGGTACCTAAGCTCTTGTGTTCATAGGTAGACATGAATAAATAGGTAAATGTTCAGGACATCTTTAGGCATATGATTTCACTATATCTGTGTATTTTTTGATTTTTTATTTCTCATTTTCTAATAAGCACTTCTATGTGGGTATTTCAGTATTACTGAAAAGAAATGGGTCTGTCACTAAGTTGATAGCAGTATCAATGGCAGCTCGATAGGCATGAGCCAGGCCCCAGCACGTTACAATGATTTGTGTTACTTTGGAACTGCCAGAATCATGACACCTTTTTTTTCAAGCATTCTGCCAGTTTTTGAGGATTTTGCCATTGTTCAGGGGTGAATTTCCAACACACTGGGGGTGCCAACTGCTCTAGATGCCTGCCCATATCCACCCATACTCCCTGCCACCCACAACTATCCTGCCTCCGGGCAGATCTCCGGATGAGCTTCATAAGTAGTTGTTTAACTTTAAGCAGAATCTGAAGTGCATTCATGAGGCAGAACAACAAGACTATGGTATTCTGAGTATCCCAATAATATTCAATATCTTGGAGAGCTATTTTGACAAGCTCAGGGGATAAGAGGGTGGTGAAGGAGGAAGGCAGAGTGATCCAGGAGGATACAGGGGTGGTGAAGGAGAAAGGGAGAGTAATCAAGTAAGAAAAAGTATCTTCCCCTTTCCCCTCCACAGATTGACTCTCTAACGGAGAAAAACAATAGGTATAATTGCTAATAGTTCCCAAGATACTGTTTCCAAAGTACAGAGTCCACGATGTTACTGAGTATAAATACCAAGTTAGAGTCATGACCAGATATCTTATCGTCTCATAAGCCATTGCTATAACACTCAGTACCATAATGATCTGAAACCAGGGCCCAGAGAGGATAAACAATACTACAGAGAGCAAATACGGAAAATAATGTACTATAATACTCAATTTGGAAAACAGGCGCAGCAGAGTTGAGATTAAAGCAATCAGCATCATGACAAGTGACTATTAAGCAGGTCTAATCCTTACACCAATTTTAGTTTAACACACTCTGATCAGATCTGTCGTTATCTCAACCTTTCGTGCCCCACGTTGGGCGCCAAAAGGACTGTCGTGGTTTAACCCGGCCGGCAGCTAAACACCACGCAGCCGTTCGCTCACCCTCCCCCCTCCCTCTCTGGGACGGGGAAGAGAAATGGAAAGTGAAGCCCGTGAGTTGAGATAAAGACAGTTTAATAAGACAGGAAAATAATAATAACAAAATAATAATAATAATAATGATACAATGGTGATAATACGAAAGTAATAATAGTATGTACAAACAAGTGATGCACAATGCAATTGCTCACCACCCGCTGACCGATGCCCAGCCTAACCCCGAGCAGTCCGGCCCCCTCCCCCCAGCTAGCCACCCCTATCTATTGTTTAGCATGACGTCAGATGGTATGGAATACCCCTTTGGCTAGTTTGGGTCACCTGTCCTGGCTCTGTCCCCTCCCAGCTCTTACTGCAACCCCAGCCTGCCCGTTGGCAGGACAGAGCAAAGGCTGAGATGTCCTTGGCTTAGTATAAGCACTGCTCTGCAACAATTAAAGCATCGGGGTGTTATCAGAACTCTTCTCATCCTAAGCCAAAACACAGCATTCCACCAGCTACTAGGAAGAAAATTAATTCTGTGCTAACTGAAACCAGGACACAAGGCCAAGTGCAAGGTGTTGCACTTGGGCTGGGGCAATCCCAGGTATTCATATCAACTCGGAGAAGAAGAAGTTGAGAGCAGACCTGCATAGAAAGACTTGAAGGTCCTGATGCATGAGACGATGGACATGAGCCAGAAGTGCGTGCTTGCAGCCCGGAAGGCCAACTATGTCCTGGTCTGCATTAAAAAAAAAGGAGGAGTCCAGCAGGGAGAGGGAGGTGATTGTCCCCCTCTAATCTACTCTTGTCAGACCCCACCTGGAATCCTGTGTGCAGGCCTGGGACCCCCAGCACAAGGAGGATGTGGAGCTCTTGGAAGGCGTCCAGAGGAGGGCCACAAAGATGATCAGAGTGCTGGAGTACCTCTCCTATGCAGAAAGTTGAGGGAACTGGGCTTGTTTAGCTTGGAGAAGAGAAAGCTCTGGGGAGACCTCATTGCAGCCTTCCAGTACATAAAGGGTGCATATAAACAGGAGGGGAAATGCCTGTTTACATGTGTTGATAGTGATAGGACAAGGGGGAAGGACTTAAACTAAGGCAGGGGTGATTTAGGTTAGAAAGTAAGAGAAAGTTTTTCACTCAGAGGGTGGTGAGGTACTGGAACAGGTTGCCCAGGAAGGTTGTGGATGCCCCATCCCTGGAGGCATTCAAGGCCAGGCTGGATGCGGCTCTGGGCAGCCTGCTCTGGTGGTTGCCAACCCTGCCCAGAGCAGCAGTGCTGGACCTAGATGATCTCTAAGGTCCTTTTCAACACATGGCCATTCTATGATTCGATGATTCTATGACTTTCACACCAACTCCTTCACTGAAGAGTTCTCGACTTTATCCTAAACTATACATACAGTTCTTAATTCACTTTTCCACAAAGAGGTGGTCATTTCTTTCAGTATGACCTGGACTTGCTAAAGGCAGCATCGGGAAACGTGAGTCTGGGCATGTGGGAGGCCTTCTGAAGCATGAGCTGGTTGGCAGGCAGAGTACCTGAGGGATTGTACAGGGCATCCCCTGCACTGAGTGTTCCTGGGTGGGCTGGGAAGAGGCTTCCTGAGTACAATAGCTCCTTGTAGCCCTGTGGATGCTAGCTGTGAGGTCACTTCTGTCCCAGAACCTGGCTGGCCAACAGCAGGAAGGAAGAGCCTCTGAGGTCATAAAAGGCCATCAGAAAGCTGCCCCCAACAGGGTGACACATTTAGGGAGGTCAAGGGAAATCTGGGAGAATAAAGTGAGGAGATTTGTGGGAGAGAAGATTAGCTTAGCTAATGGAAAGGAAAGATTTTGAAGAAGTGGCAAATGGTTCAGGTAAGGCTGATGGTTCTGCAATACTCACCGGGAAAATATTAATGTTATGCCCTCATAATATTTCTAACCAGGAACATTAAAACCTAGTGCTACCCTAATTACTATGCTTCACCATGGAAAGAATCCACTGCTCTAATCCCAAACTTCAAATCCTACCTTTATCTTAAACCCCCAAACACATCACCTGTTACCATTAGTCTTATCCAATTGATCGCACTCATCCCTAGCCCTTAATCGCTAGCATTAAATTGCCAGCCTTAACACCAACCCTTGTCCCATAACAAAGCACATAATAAAACCCTAACCAGAGACTGGTGGGGATGAACTGCTCATGTCAGCTGTGCCTAGGGATCTCTAGTGGCAGCAGGAGGCCCATGGCTGTGCAGGTGGATGTCAGGGCACTTCTGACTGAGGATATCATGTGCGACCTTCAGCAACATGGCTGGTGTATACTTTTATCATTTTAGCTGTCATAAGTAACTGAGGAGACGCTGACATGAAGCTAGTGTAAATATTTATTTCAAGGTCAGTCCTGACCTAGTACCTAACAGAGCTTTCACACAGGGGTCTTCTGTCCATCAGAGAAGCTGAAAGGCCATCAGGAGGTGCATGGCCTTGGAAGACGAAAACGACCTTGCCTTTATCTTGCTAGGTGCCAGGTGTCAAGGAGGCTGCTGGGTTTGGATGTTTTTATAGGGTGTCGATTATGCCTTAGAAACTCTGACTCCAGCAGGAAGCAATTGGTTTTGGTGGGGACTGTGAGCTCGCTTCTGCCTCTGGAGTTGAGAGGCCAGCATCAGGAGCATGGCTGGGCAAGGGACTGGGAGGTCCTATGTTTCTGAAGTAGCTGCCAGGTCAACCCTCACCTCTGGGCTGCCAGATGGACTTTTAGGCTCACATCTCGCAGTGTCTCTCACAGACCAGCAGAAGGCACCTGGTGCTTGTGTGATGCCCTCTGCCCAAGTACCTGAAAGGCCCATTCAGAAGCATGTCTCAGAGGCTTCCTTACCAAGGTTCTGGTTTGCTCAGTGTCAGCTGGCAGCATCCTTCCTCAGCACAGAGGAGAACTGAAACACAGGGCTGCTTTAGCCCACCAATGATCACAATTCCAGGACTGTCTGCTTCTCAACTTTCAACAAACACAACCCACACAGATCCTTGCTCGATGAACACTTTAATTGATGAGGGTATTTCTCTGGAGTTTCGCAGAGACAAAATTTTTCTGAAGTCTGTAGCTCATCAGCTGAGATTTCTTCCAGATGAGAAAGCCAGGTGTGAGACCTGAAGAGGAAAAGAAATTCTCTTAACCCCCACCATGAGCAATAGCCCAGGTGCAACATGGACAACCAAGTTGCCAAAGTACTGAGATGATGCAGCCCACTGGGAGCAAAGGAATTAGATGTGAAGGAAGGGGTCCAGCTGGAGGAGAGATACCATACAGATGAGAGCCTGTGAATAAAAATAGATGGGATAACCCAAACATTGGTTTCTGGGGTCAGTTCTGATACCTTTGGTTATCTGAAAATTCTGCATGGATCGGAAAAGCATGACATAGGCTTTTAAGGTGACTGTCACCCATTTCAGTAGCTGCAGGAGGTAGAAAATACATGGACTGGGACAGATGCTGTGCACTTCTTTCCTGGGTGCTTACAAAAAAGTGTTCCTCTTCCTTGACTAGCTCCACCTGAATGAGGAGTTCATGTATCAGGCTTGGATGTGAAGCCTGTGCTCCAGTGTGAGGCTCCTGAGGCAGACTGGGATGCATATCTCTTGTCCTTAGCAGCAGCAGCACAAACAACTGTGCCCAGTGGGTCTCCCTGTCCTGCATTTCCATTCAAGACAGAGGTAGCTTTTAAACTAAAAGAGGGTAGTATTAGACTAGATATTCAGAAGAAATTGATTTCTCTGAGGGCGGTGAGGTACTATAACTGGTTGACCAGAAAATCTGTGTGTGCCCCATTCCTGGAATTCATGAAGGCCAGGTTTAATGGGGTTTGAGCAACCTGGTCTGGTACAAGGTGTTCTGGCCTATGGCAGGGCAGTTGGAACTAGGTGATGTTTTAGGTAGCTTTGAAACCAAATCTTCCTATGTTTTTGTGATCTTATGATTAATGTGACTGACCAGACTTGTTTCCCATCACTGCCTCCTATGATTATTTACCCTCGTTGTAGGGGAAAAGGTCCTTGACCAGATCCCCTCAGTTCTTAGCTGCCTGTCAGGTCTAAACCACAACATATTGCTGTTGGTGACTGGGCCAATCTTCAGCTAAAACAATTACAGCCAATGGATTAATCTGAACAAGTTTTCCAGAGGAAGCCAGTGCACAGTGCACAGTGCCTCAGCAGGGCATTTGGAGTCTAAGACCAGCCCAAATCCCAGGCTGAAATGTCCACATAAACATGGTTGTACTCCCCACTTCTGATCTTCCCATTTTACTGCCTAAGTGCACCCATTCTACCCTGGGAAAGGTCCTGAGGGGACAATACAGCCCACTGAGAAACTACTTTTCTGCCTTCAACCTGTCTTCTGTTCTTCCACCCTTGCATTTTGAGGTGTTCTCTTTTTGCAGTCATTTCTCTGATCCTTTCTGTCTAAAAACATAGGGAAAGGTGAAGGAGAAAATATCTGTTTTATTAAACAAGTTTCTCTCTCTCTCTCTCTCTCTCTCTTTATTTATTTATTTATTTATTTTCTCTTAGAAGAGTAGTTTGATTTACAGAAGAGAATAATTTACCAAAATCATCAGACACCTGAGACTTCAGTAATGAGTTTCACCTATTTCACTCCTGGTGCCTGTGAGAACTTGTTCTCCCGAGGCTCCCCCAACAGTCAATGGAGACAAAAGAAAGTGCTCGTGGCTGGGTCATCACAGCCTAGAACTGTAATACAAGATAAAGGTGAGGAATCTCTTTCAGATGCTCTTCTCTCTCTCAGCATTGACAGGATAGGAGTAAGTTAAATTGCTCAACCTGAATGATATAACTTTTAGACAACTGAAATATACACCTGCATGGTAATACTTGGCACTTTGTTTTTTCTAGGTGCTTCCTCTTTCTACTTCAAGGACTGTCCTTAAGCTTTCAAAGATGACAAAATTTGTTCCACCTCTCAGAAAAGTAAGGCAGTTAGGTGAGGCCATTTGATTGTACGAGAGAATAGCAACTATTTGGAAACAACTGCATTTCCACACAGAATGAGGTCGGATGCGACTCTGTGACAGATCTGTTTCCACTGACCTGGTGGGACCATAATGAATTTTGACTTCAATTTAGAGTACTGAAAAAAGCAAGCTACACTTGCTACTTGTATTCCATCTTTCCTAAAGAAACAGAGGAAGATGATGTAGAAGAAAGCAGGGCGTTACAAAAGAGGTACTTGAAATTTGCTTAATTTGAAATCAAGCAAGGGATCCCCAGTGGTTGCTAGTCCAAAAAGGGTGTATACTGAAGAGGAGAGATAATAAATTCCAATGTACATATTTGAACTGATGATTTAGCTTTTACATAATAGAAAGCATTTATGCAGGACATGAAATTCCCTTTGGAAACACTGGTATGATGGATGCTTGCAATTCTTCTGAGTGGAATTTCACAGGAATAGAGTAGAACAGAGTAACAATCCGTTCTTAGCCCTGTATTTTTGTAGCGAGAATCATTTGTAGCTGATGGACAAAGGTGGAAAGAAGACAAGAAATTCTCTGAGGATTCTGCATGATATGTGAAACAGAAAAGTCAGGGTGTGAGGAATGTGCAAAAGAATCTGTGTGTGTGTGTTGTATAGGAAGTCTGCAAGCAAGGCAAGAGAGAAGGAAGGAGATAGCTTTCTGTCCAGACCATGAAATTATTGGACTTGTTTTTGCCATGTTCCTACGTCAGCAGGATGAATGGAACTTGGGTATGGGAACAGGCAATGGAACTGTCATTTCTGAATTCATCCTCATGGGCTTCTCAGGGCTTGATCAAAGGCTACGGCTATTTCTCTGCCTGGTCCTTCTACTCATGTACCTGACAACGGTGATGGGGAATGCAGCCATCATTTTCCTGGTGTGTGTGGATAACCGCCTGCAAACCCCCATGTACTTTTTCATTGGCAATCTGGCATTCCTGGAAATCTGGTTTACATCCTCCACAAGCACCAAACTGTTGGTAATTCTGAGCTCTGGCAGGAGAACAATCTCAGTAGGCAGATGCTTTGCCCAGTCCTCCTTCTATTTTGCCCTGGGTGCTGTAGAGTTTTCTCTCCTTGTTGTCATGTCCTTTGACCGTTACCTTGCCATCTGCCAGCCTTTGCGCTATGCTGCCATCATGAAGCATCAGCTCTGCGTCCAGCTGGTTGCTGCTGTTTGGGTCATGGGCTTCACATTCTTGATTTACCACCTGGTGCTGCTCTCCAAGCTCACTTTCTGTGGTTCAAACAAGATCCAGCATTTTTTTTGTGACAACACCCCCTTATTCCAACTGTCTAGCTCTGATGTCACCCTGCTTTGGAAAACTGAATCTGTTTTCATATTGTTTATTGTGCTGTCTTCCTTGTGTCTAACTCTGGCATCTTACACAAGCATCTTCTTCTGTATCCTACAAATGCCAGCAGCCTCTGCAAGGAGAAAAGCTTTTGCTACGTGCTCTTCCCATCTCACCACCTTGGCCGTTGTCTATGGAAGCTGCATTGCTCTCTACGCACCCTCCTCAGGACATGTTTCTTTGGAGACCAACAACATTGTAGCTTTGCTGAACACTGTCCTGTACCCATTCTTAAACCCATTCATCTACAGTCTTAGAAACAAGGCTGTGATGCTGGCCCTGAAGGAAGCCATGACCCGTGCAACAGCACAGCTTTTCCCCTAACCGTGATTCATTTCTGAAGAGCAATTTGAGTTCTCTGCCGTCGTATCTTATGTAATACCACAATCATACATATGTGACCTCCACATGCAGATGCCTCCAGAGGATTATGTTCTTGCTGGATTGTATTAGGCTGTGTGATAAGAAGCACATCTGCAAACAAAATAAAGGCCCAAGGAAATGATGACAGGATGAATAATTCGGTTCATGCCCTGCCCTGGCTGCTTCCAGGCCCATCACAGGAGAGTCCTCAGCTCAACAAAAGCCCATCTCCATGAGCCCAGAAGAGCACAAAGCACAATGGCAGGTGGGAACCCAAGTCACTGGCTCCTATGGAACCAAGATCTTGTCCCAGCTCCTTCCAGGACTGCCTTGGGAGGGCTGTCACCCCACTGTCCAGGCAGAAACCCATCCAGATGTGTCACTGGCAGCAGCTCTCCACATCAGCATTTGGAGTAATGGGATTGCTGCCAAGGGCTGTAGGTCACCTGATGATCATACATAGGGGTAAATGCAGCAGCTGGACTATAACCAGGGCATCAGAGGGCCCATGTGTTATTGTAGTCAGCAACAGGAGAGATGGGAGTGTGTGGACTTAATGTGTGTGTGCCTGTGTCATTGTGAGTGTGTGTGAGATTGGGGTGGTGTGTGGCAGCAGCTACAGTGGGGCTGCACCCACAGGGGCTCATATGTCCAACCGTCTTCAGCTGGGCAGACTGGGAGTCAGGAACTTGTCCTGGACAGGCTGAGTATCTGATCCCAGCTGCTGGAGGGTTCTACCTTGCACACATGCACATGAACATGCATTTGTGCACACAATAACTTTGTGTTTCCAAATAATGGGCCTCCATCTTGCTCAGCCAGAGAGGCAATCAGGATAATGCTGCTGCTGTTTGTGGTTGTGTGAATGCTGAGTGTACCTGCCTGCATTCACCCATGTCCTGTGTCATTGTGGACTGCACTCTGCTGCTAAAGGGATTGAGAAAAACACATTCGTGATATCAGTCGTGGCATAACTCTTGTCTGGCTTTGATTCTAGTTCATATTGGAGTTCTACCACGTCCAACGCTGCAGCACTCAGCAGTGGCATGATTTCATTCAGGCCATAATAGTCCACTGTTAATCTCCACTTTTCGTCAACCATTCACACTGACAATATGGGACCATTAAAGGGTGAGCAAGTCTTGCTGATCACTTCTTGTCTCTCCAGTCAATAAATCAGCTCATGAATGTGAATCAGGGAGTCTCAGTTAGTGCAATATTGCTCCTTGTGCACCACTGGGGTAGTGATCAACATCTGCTGCTCCTTGACCCTCAGCAACCCTACAACAGAAGGGTCCTCCTAAAGACTGGGCAAGGCAAACAGCTGTTTAATCTCACTGTCTTAAAGAGGCTGCACTTCAGCCTCCAACACAGTTAACTGTCAGGATTCCTCCGTCACTCCAGAGATAAAAATGAGTTCTGCCCATTTATAGCTGGATGACATTGCAGTACACCTTGCACTGGTTTCCACTTGAGCCTCATACTTCTGTGGATCTGATGTGTCAGGCCATCGAACCCACACTGTCCAATAACCTCAGTTGTCCCTCCACCTGACTGGAGGCAGAGCACCTCTAGTCCTGGTCAGAATATTCATGGAAATTGGAGCAGCAATTGTGGGTAAAACTACGGAGTGGTATGTTGTGTGGACCTACCATATCCCCTTTCTTGAGCAGAGGCATGTTTACTCCTAAAAGCTGAGGTACTGGTTCATACACATAGAGGGAGGAAGGTATATGCTCTTTGAGTTGGTGGACCTCTTGGGAAAGTTTCTCCACAACCAAGACACAGGCCCATAGTGCAGAAGAAATGCCTGCAATGACCATGCTGCATCTAAGGGGATCTACTTTCCGTTAGGGCTATCTGCACAAGAAAAGTCTTAGAAAAACAGACCATAGAAAGATAAATACTGTAAAGGAGTTCATGACAGTTCTGGGAGATTGGGCAAGTTTCTAACTCCCTGAAACTCATACAGCAACTGGGCAAAATAGAATCATAGAATCATTAGGGTGGGAGAGACCTCCAAGGTCATCTGGTCCAACCACTACTACCAATGTCACCCACTAAATCATGTCCCTAAGTGACAGGTCCAACCTCTGTTTAAAAACCCCCCAGGGACGGTGACACTACTGCTTTCCTAGGCAACCCATTTCAATGCCTGACTACTCTTTCTGAGAATAAATGTTTTCTAATTTCCAAACTAAACCTCCCTGGAGCAACCTGAGGCCATTCCTTCTAATGAAGAACTGGTCCAGGGCATTGCCTTGGCAAAGGGGAATGGACAATGTACAGGCAGTGTGCACCATGGCTTTGAGAAAACCACTGCCCTGTTGAGGAGTATCCCTGATGAGAAGGACCTGAGGGTTCTGGTTGAAGAGAAGCTCAACATGAGTCAGGAATGTCCACTTGCAACCCCAAAAGCCTACAGTATCCTGGGCTGCATCTAAAGCAGAGTGACCAGCAGGTTGAGGGAGGTGATTCTTCCTCTCTTCTCTGCTCATGTGAGACCCCACCAGCACAACAGACACATAAGATTTTGGACATAGGACTTAGTGAGTGGGACCAGAGCAGAGCCACAGCAATAATCAGTGGAGTGGAACACCTCTCCTGTGAAGGCAGGCTGAGCCAGTCGGGTTTGTTGAGCCTAGAGAAGAGCAGACTCTGGGGGGAAACTTCTTGCTTTCCAGTACTTAAAGGGAACAAGTAATATGGGGAAAGACTTTTTCCAACTCCAACCAATTTGTGATTCAGTCATTCTAGAATGTTTTGCAATGCCTCTCAGAACTTTCTTGTAGTATCATTGCATCAGCTGTACTCCAGGTTCCCAAGGGTAGAGACTCATTTTGAGAATGACAGCACTCACTGTGGAACCTTGAGGAGCAGGGATTACAATCAGCAGTGAGGCCTCAAAACACAGCATTGTCATGCACTCTAACTCCACAGCCTAGCCCTTTCTTCCCTGAGTCAGAAGGGACCTCTGGAGGTGTTAACTACCATCATCTTCTCTGAGCAGTGATAGCTTTACAGGTAGATCACTCACCAGGTAACCTTGAGGAGCAAGGATTGTAAACATCAGCAAGGCCTCAGAACACTGGATTGTCACGCACACTAATTTCACAGTCCAGCCCCTTGTACCCTGAGTCAGAATGCAACAATTAGACATTCTCTCCTGAACCTAAGTAGGAACAGACCCTTGTGGAGAGAAATAAATTCTTTGGGCCTAATCTTGACACTGGTTTGGAAAGGAAAGCCCAGGCTTGAGGCATTTCACTGGGGTAATTATATTTTATTTGAGAGATGCTATGAGAGAGTCTTCACAGACTCACTCACAGTGTTAGATACATATTTATATGGCTTCCATATGGGACAAGAACTGGTTTATTCATTCATAGCAGAGGGGGAATCCAAATATTTATGTAGGAACACAAGAAGCACAAGTAGTCAAATTGACAATGGGAAAATATAATGAGAACACCAAAAACACAAGCCTAGAATGGGAAGTACTGGGATTCATTAGTGGAGATTGAAGGGGTCTTTATTAGTACTGAAAAACATCCCCCAAAATAGTTTCCACACTGCATCCTCGAGCTCCTTGTTCCTCATACTGTAGATGAGGGGGTTCACTGCTGGGGGCATTACTGAGTATAGAACAGCCAGCAAAAGGTTCACGGATGAGGAGAACCAGGAGGGGGGTTTCAGGTAGGCAAAAAAGGCAGTGCTGAGAAACAAGGAGACCGCAGCCAGGTGAGGGAGGCACTTGGAAAAGGCTTTGTACATGCCCTGATGTGTTGGGATCTTCAGCACGACCCTGAAGATCTGCACATAGGACAGCACAAGGAAAACAAAGCACCCAGACACTAAATAAGCACTAACCACAAGAAGCCCAACTTCTCTTTGGTAGGCATCTGAGCAGGAGAGCTTGAGGATCTGGGAAATTTCACAGAAGAACTGGTCCAGGGCACTGCCTTGGCAGAGGGGGAGGGAAAAGCTATTGGCGGTGTGCAGCACAGCGTAGAGAAAAGTACTGCCCCAGGCAGCTGCTGCCATGTTGACACAAGTTCTGCTGTCCATTATTGTCCCGTAGTGCAGGGGTTTGCAGATGGCAATGTAGCGGTCATAGGCCATGATGGTAAGGAGAGAAAACTCTGCTGAGATGAAAAATAAAAATAAAAAAAACTGAGCAGCACATCCCAAGTAGGAGACGGCCCTGGTATCCCAGAGGGAGTTGGCCATGGCTTTGGGAACAGTGGTAGTAATAGTGCCCAGGTCTAGGAAGGCGAGGTTGAGGAGGAAGAAGCACATGGGAGTGTGGAGACGGTTGTCACAGGCTATGGCAGTGAGGATGAGGCCATTCCCAGGAGGGCAGCCAGGTAGATGCCCAGGAAGAGCCCGAAGTGCAGGAGCTGCAGCTCACGTGTGTCTGCGAATGCCAGGAGGAGGAACTCATTAGAGAAACTGCTGTTGGACATTTGCTGCCTCAGGGAATGGTAGGCTGTCAATGGTGGAAAAACACGGAACAAGTTAGAGAGATTTCTCTGAGGAAACCTAAACCTATATACTCTTATATTTTGTAAGAATATAAGAATATTATATTGTATAACATATATATTGTTTTCTGAAACCTCCCCAGGAAGAGAAACTGCTACTTGCCTTTGAGGAAGATGTGCTCCTGCCTCAAGATCTCAGTTTTGCTTCCTAAGAGTGCAGAGGGACCAGATCGATTTTCTGTGGGCTCATCCAGAGTCAGTACTGCCCTACTGCGTCTGCTGAAAACCAGTGGGGATGGATCTCAGATGCCCCGTGGCCAGAGGTGTCTCTGTATTTTAGGTGCTGAGCAGGACATCCAGCAATCCATCAGGAAACAATGCAGTATGTAGGTTAAAGAGTTAGAGGAAAACTGTGAGGTTCCACACAGACCTAAAGATCTCTTTGAGTGTAATGCTCTAACAGCCTCACTGACACAACCTGATGAGTCCATTAGCATTTCCCTGACTGCTCTTTAGGGCAGGAAAGTGAAAGCACAGCCTTTCAGAAGTACTTTCCCTGCAGGTAGTGCACGAGTTGGTCTACCTTGTTTAAAATCATCACCAGAGATACCCTGTGGGTGCTGAGGAGATGTGAGCTGCCTGCCCCAGGCATCAGCCTCTGGGCACCCGCAGGACCCTGCCCTGCCCTGCCAGGGGGTCCTTCCACCCACAGCTTCTCTCTGCAACACCCTGGGCAGCTCTCCAGGCAGGCTGAGTGCTGATCCTGGCAGGTAGCAGAGGCCCTGCCCCAGCACACAGCCCCTGGGGCACAGCAGGAACCCTGCTCTGCACCACAGCCCTGGACACCCCTGCCTGCACCCTGCCTGTACCTGTGGCCAGCCCTGTGAGAAAGAACCATCATGTCCTGTCCTTCAGTTATTTATGGCAGATAATCACTGTTCCAGAGCTTGTTGCTCTCCTCTTATCCAAACTCTGAGAGTTCTTCTGAAAGCTCCCATAAGCTACAGGATTTGCCAGCAAATCTGGAGATGGCACCAGGAACAACAGCTGTGCTGCCCTGCAGCCAGACACTTACCCTGTTCAGGGCTCTGAAGATTTCTCCTGCAGTGAGCTCTCAGCATCCCCCCTCCACTCTGCCTTTAACATCTCCCTCCCTTCTCTCACTGCCCTTGTCCCCTGCAGGCAGCGCTCCCAGCCCTGCTGTGCTGTGCAGAGGAGCTGCTCCTGGGCAGAGCTGTCTCTCTGCAATGCTGTCCGCTTGCCAGGAGCTCCCCTTGGACCCATGAGCCCGGCCCACCTCATCAGCACAGGGAGCTCTTGACAAGTCCCTGGGCCACCAGGGGAATCACCTTTGAATCATACCCCCACCAGGGGAATTGACTTTGAATCGTACTGATGTAATCACTGCTTTTCCTTCTGTCACCTGAGGATGGACACTTCCAGTGCCCTCATTTTCCTAATTCAAGAGAAGAGTTTGACTTGAGAATTATCTTTTCTTGTCCTATTTTGAGACCGGATACCCACAAAGTGACAGGCAGGCAGCATCCCATCCCTTCCAAGCACTTGTTATTCAGGGGGGGGAAAATTTTTCACAGAAATTGAAATCCTTCTCTCTACACAAGCTACACAACCAGTTTGGGGTCTTCAGTGTCATAGAAGTATAGAATGGCATGATTTGGAGGGGACCTTAAACACCATCTTGTTCCAGCCCTGCTGCCATGGTCAGAGGTACCTTCCACAAGACCAGGTTGCTACGGGTCCCATCCTCCTGGCCTTGAACGCTATTATTGAGCGGGGTATTACTTCTCCGAAGAACCTTTTCCAGTGCCTCACTAATCTCAGAGTGAAGGTTTCCTGCTTTAGATTTCATGTAAATTTTCTCTATTTTATTTTTTAAACGGTTTCACCTTGGAAGGGTATGGGATCTCCTGCAGATGGCAGCAGCGGAGACACTGACACTGCCCACTGCTTCTGCATTTGCTGCCTTGGGGCCAGCCCAGCCTGGGCTGCTCTTCTGGGCTGGGCTGGGTTAGCCTGGGGAGAGGAGAGGGAGCTGTGGAGAGCTAGGGAAGGTCTGGGCTGGGCTGGCCTCCTGGGAGAGACAGGGAGGAGCTGCAGAGCAGGGACTGGGCTGGGCCCTTGTTCTCTAAAGGCTGCATATGGAAATGTGAGTCTAGATGTGTGGCAGGCCTTCTGAAGCATGAGCTGGTTGGCCTGCACAGTACCTGAGAGATTGTGCAGGGCATCCCCTGCACACACTGCTCCTGGGTGGGCTCGGAAGAGGCCTCCTGAGCACAACAGCTCCTTGTAACACTGTGGATGCTGGTTGTGAGGTCAATTCTGTCCCAGAACCTGTCCGGCCCACAGCAGGGAGGCAGAGCCTCTGAGGTCATAAAGGCCTTCAGAAAGCTGCCCCCAACAGGGTGACACATTTGGGGAAGTCAGGGGAAAGTTGGGAGAAGAATAAGGCAGGTAGAACTGGGGCAGAGAAGAGATGCCTGGCTAAGAGAAAGACCTTGGAGGAGGCGGGTGAGGTGACATGGATCTTGTTAAGGTCATAAAATGCATGGAGTATATAGGTGGGGATGCTCTGCTAAGGTCAGCTGTGCCTCAGGATCTCAGGAGGCAGCAGGAGGCCCATGGCTGTGCAGGTGGCTGTCAGGGCACTTCTGCCTGAGGGCCTGATGTGCCACCTTCAGGCACATGGCTGGTCTATGAGGGTGTCGTTTTAGCTGTCATGAGAAACTGAGGAGCCACTGACATGCAGATAGCATAAATACTTATTTCAAGGTCAGTCCTGCCCTAGTACCTAACAGAGCTTTCACATTGTCTCCTGTCCATCAGAGAAGCTGAAAGGCCATCTGGATATGTATGGCCTTGGAGGATGACAATGACCTTGCTTTTATCTTGCTAGGTGCTGGGCCTCAAAGAGAGTGGATGTTCTTAGAGGGTGTCAATTGTGCCTTAGAAACTCTGAATCCTTTTCAGGAACAGGAACTTTCAGGAACTTTTTCTGAACGCTGTTTCAGAAACAGCGGGAAGCAATTGGTTTTGGTGGTGACTGTGAGCTCGCTTCTGTCTCTGGAGTTGAGAGGCCAGCAGCAGGAGCATGGCTGGGCAAGGGACTGGGAGGTCCCATCTTTCTGAAGTAGCTGCCAGGTCAACAACCCTTGCCTCCTGGCTGGCAGGTGGGCTTTTAGGCTCACATCTACCGGCGTCTCTCACAGGCCATCAGAAGGCACCTGTCTGGCAAGGTTCTTGTGTGATGCCCTCTGCCCAAGTACCTGAAAGGCCCATGCAGTATCAGCCTTGGCTGTGGATTGTCAAGTCTCTTGTGCCTCAGTATGAGAGAGAGCAACAAAAGTCTCAAACTGACAGGCCTATAATTCCCCGGGTCGACCCTTCGGCCCTTCTTGTAGATGGGCGTCACATTTGCTAGCCGCAAGTTGACTGGGACCTCCCCCGATAGCCAGGACTGTTGATAAATGATGGAAAGTGGCTTGGCCAGCACCTCTGCCAGTTCTCTAAGTATCCCCAGGTGAATCCCATCTGGCCCCATCGACTCGTGTACATCCAAGTACAATAGCAGGTCACCAACCACTTTCTCATGGATAGTGAGGACCACATTCTGCTCCCCATTCCCTTTATATAATCCCCAACATTATAAACCTTTTTTTCTCCTAAAATCAAGCCACAATTCTCTGTTGAGCCAGGCTGGTCTTCTTCCATGCTGGCTCTTCTTTGGGCACACGGGGACAGACCACTCCTGTGCCATTAAGATTTCCTTCTTGAAGAGCACCCAGCCTTCCTGGACTCCTCTGACCTTCAGAACTGCCTCCCAAGGGACTCTGACAACCAGTGTCCTGAACAGCTCAAGGTCAGCCCTCTGGAAGTCCAATACAGCAGTTTTACTGGTCCCCTTCCTGGCTCTTTTGAGAATGAAGAACTCTACCATCTCATGGTCACTCTGCCCAAGAGAGTTTCCAAACACCACATCTCCCACCAGTTCTTCTCTGTTTGTGAAGAGAAAGTCTAGCGGGGCACCACCCCTGGTAGGCTCCCTAACCAGCTGCATCAGGAAGCTATCTTCCACGCTCTCCAGAAACCTCCTAGACTGCTTTCTCTGGGCTGTATTGCACTTCCAGGATATATCTGGGAAGTTGAAGTCCCCCACAAGAACAAGCACTGTCGATTTTGCAAATTCTGCCAGCTGCCTGTAGACTCTTCATCAGTCTCCTCATCCTGGTTTGGCGGTCTATAACAGACCCCGACCAGGATGCTTCCCCTGTTGGCCTTCCCACTGATCCTAACCCATAGGGACTCAACCTTATCATTCCCAGCCTCAAGTTTCACAACATCAAAACTCTCTCTGATATAGAGAGCCATACCACCACCCCTTCCATGCTGCCTCTCCCTTCTGAAGAGCCTATAGCCAGACATTGCAGCACTCCAGTCATGAGAGTGGTTCCATCACATTTCCATGATGGCAACCAAGTCATAGCCTGCCTGCCGCACGATGGCTTCCAGCTCCTTCTGTTTGTTACCCATGCTGCATGCATTAGTGTAGATGCACTTCATTTGGGCCATTGCCTTCTCTCCCAGCCTTGCCATTGTTTCCCCTGGCACAGCTCCAACAAGCCTTGTTTAAGCCCCATCCCCCTTCTTACCTAGTTTAAAGCCCTCTCAATGAGCCTCACCAGCTCCTGGCCCAGGATCCATTTTCCCCTAAAAGATAGGGACCTGTCTGCAGCCATTAGGCTGGGTGCCAAGTAAAGCGCCCCATGTTCAAAAAAACACCAAAATTTCTGTGTTGGCACCAGCCTCTGAGCCACGTGTTTATCAGGTGGGCTTTCCCTGTCCTCTCTGTATCCCTCCCTGCCACTGTAGGGATAGACGAAAACACCACCTGTACACCCGCTCCATCCACTAATCGTCTCAGCCCCCTAAAGTCCCGTTTGATGGTCTTCACGCTTCTTTCTTCAATGTCATCACTGCCAGCCTGGACTATCAAAAGAGGATAATAGTCAGAGGGGTGAACCAAGTTGGGAAGTTTTCTGGTAATGTCCCTGACCCTGGCCCCTGGGAGGCAGAAGACTTCCCTACGGGTAGGGTCAGGCCGAAAAATAGGGTCCTCTGTTCCCCTGAGAAGGGAATCACCCACAACAATCACCCTTCTTTCTTTCTTGGTGGAGGCAGTCCTGAGGTGTGGAGTCGACCTCCTCGCCTTAGGCATCCTCATGGGTAGACTTTCTACCTCTTCCTCACCTACTGGTCTCTCAGGCTCCAGGGCCTCAAACCTGTTGCATAAGGGCACCTGGGAAGGTGGGGCCCATAGTGGGGGGCATCACCTGTGATGTCGAGCAGGGACCTGTCTCCATTCCTCTTCAAGTCCTCCCTCTGCCCAACAGCAACAGGGCAGGGGGTTCACCTCCATTTGGAGTGTCTAACCCCACTACCTGTTCTTCAGGCCTTGCAGGGCATTGCTCCACAAGTCTATCTCCTGCCCACACTCCCTGATATCCCTCAACCTCTCCACCTCCTCCTTGAGTTCTGCCACCAGGCAGATCAGGTCAGATGGTAGCAAAAGGCTTAGACACTCCCTGCATCCAGAGACCTGAACTGCTCCATTTTTGAGCGGGTAGTAAGTCTGGATGTGTACAGACTTCCTAGAGAGATCATGGTGCCTGGTGGAAACTATTGCAGCCTAGCTAGTGGTAGACTGCCGTTGGAGGAGGTGTTCCTATGGGTGGGGGGGAACACTCTGCCCTCCCTGCTCACCCTGCCTGCCACACGAACTGCCGCACTGACTGCCGCGCCACTCCCTTCTGACGTGCCACGCCCTGGTCACTTGCACTCCCTAGGGGCAGCTTCTGAACATCTAGGGAGGGGGCGCTGCTGGCTCCGCCTATGCCTTGTTCTCGCCTCTTTCACCTCCCTCGTGAGGGCTGCCGGGTCCTGACAGTTCCCTCAAGTGGGCTCGATGCCGGAATAATTAGCCCTGCCTGTCTGATCCCACGTTCCGCTGCAGAACATTTCTGCCTCGGAGCCAATCACCTCGGCAAGTGGCTTCGAAATGGTAGTGGCACCCGATTTAGGTGCTTTTTGAAATCTTCCTCCTTAACTACACGATGAAAGCTCTCCAATTAGCTGTCCAAGTCTTGAAGACTTGAATAAAACTATGGAAGACATATGGTTCCTTAGGTGTTTCTGGATTGTAATGAGTTCCTTGGTGGATTTTGGTGCTCAGTCTGTGAACCTGAGGTAATGAGAGGAGAATGATGCAATTGCTTGAGCAAGTAAAGTCAGAAGGAAAAGTTGAAGTGATTTGGAGTATTAATGGGCCCCACTGAGGGCCGTTACCAAGAGATTCTCCTCAGGGACTTGTTAGGGCAAATAATTGGAGGCCATGATTCCAGATTGGCAAAGCACTGTGCTGAGAAAAGTCTTGGTTTGTTTTGGTCAGACAAAAGCAGACAGGTCAAGGCCTTACCTCAGACTGGAGGAGAAATCCTGCACCCTCATATCTCACTCAGGGCTCTTTCTGGAGTCTGTGGGGTAGGGGGTGATTCTCATAATATCATGTGAAGGACAATAGTATGACACCTCCCAGCATTTGCACACAGTTGAATGGAGAATACATGGTCCCAATGCCATGAGTATAACTTGTCTCCTCATAAGCCATGGCTGCGGGAAAAAAAATGTCAGTGCTGCTGAATCCTTTCATTTTTGTCAGAGCCGTCTGCCTTCTCCTCTGCAGGCTTTCCTATGCTGTCCTACTCCTCTCTGAAATCTGCAGACAGCCACTTCTCTTCCCCACCTTGCTCTCACTCTGCTATTCCCATGATTTCACTGATGCCTCTTCACTCTTGCCAGTTGTTCCTTCAAACACAAGGGTATGGGCTGATCCAAAATCCCTGTGGGTGATCTCTGGACCCACAACACCAGTTCCAACTCCAAGTCAAGAACTTCATATGAACATGTAATCTAAATCTACCCTCTTTCAGTTTAAAAGCATTCCCCTTGTCCTAAAACTTCACACTCTGAGAACAAATCTCTCCCCATCTTTTCTGTTGGCCCACTTTATGTAGTGGATGGTCTCCTCAGAACCTTCTCTTCTCCAGGCTGAACAACCCCAATTCCTCAGCCTGTTTTAATAGGAGAGGTGCTCTAGCCCCTTGATCATCTTTGCGGTCCTCGTATGGACTCGCTCTAATAGCTTCATGTCAGTCTTATACTGGGAGACCCAGAGATGAACGCAGAACTCCAGGTGGGGTCTTGGGAGAGCAGAGTAGACGGGGAGAATCACCTCACCCATTCTCCTCCCAGCCTGTCTTTGTGCTTGGGATTGCCCTGACCCAGGTGCGGGACCAGATGATGGTTGGACCAGATGATCACAGAATCACAGAATCATTTAGGTTGGAAGAGACCTCCAAGATCAACGAGTCCTACCTCTGACCTAACACTGACAAGTCCTCCACTAAACCATATCACTAAGCTCTACCTCTGAACGACCTTAAAAGACCTCCACGAATGGTGACTCAACCACTTCCCTGGGCAGCCCATCCCAATGCCTAACAACCCTTTTGGTAAAGTTCGATGAGACGCTGGAGAGCAGCCTAGAAGAGAGGGATCTGGGGGTCGTGGTAGACAGCAAGTTGAATATGAGCCAGCAGTGTGCCCTGGCAGCCAGGAGGGCCAACCGTGTCCCGGGGTGCATCAAGCACGGCATCGCTAGTAGGTCGAGGGAGGTGATTGTCCCGCTCTACTCTGCGCTGGTGCAGCCTCACCTCGAGTACTGTGTGCAGTTCTGGGCATCACAGTATAAAAAGGACATGAAACTGTTGGAGAGAGTCCAGAGGAGGGCTACGAAGATGGTGAAAGGCCTGGAGGGGAAGACGTACGAGGAACGGCTGAGGGCACTGGGCCTGTTCAGCCTGGAGAAGAGGAGGCTGAGGGGAGACCTCATCGCAGTCTACAACTTCCTCGTAAGGGGGTGTCGAGAGGCAGGAGACCTTTTCTCCATTAACACCAGTGACAGGACCAGCGGGAACGGGGTTAAGCTGAGGCAGGGGAAATTTAGGCTTGACATCAGGAGGGGGTTCTTCACAGAGAGAGTGGTTGCACACTGGAACAGGCTCCCCAGGGAAGTGGTCACTGCACCGAGCCTGTCTGAATTTAAGAAAAGATTGGACTGTGCACTTAGTCACATGGTCTTAACTTTTGGGTAGACCTGTGCGGTGTCAAGAGTTGGACTTGATGATCCTTAAGGGTCCCTTCCAACTCAGGATATTCTATGATTCTATGATTCCTAATATCCAACCTAAACTGGCACTTCAAATGTCACTCAGATGTCACTCTGCCAACTCCAATATCACTTTGTGTCTGCCTCTGAACTGCTCCCTCCTGCCTCTGTCTACATTCAAAGTAATCCAATTGCAATGAGACAAGCAGCTTACATGCTGCCTGGTTTGTGCCCACCTGAACTGAGGCAAAAAGAATCCCAGCTCCTGTGGGCTTCTGTGAGGCATGGGACAGGCAGCTAAGCCCCTTTCTAGCCTCTGAACTGCAAACAAAGTATGAGATGCCTGGTTTGACTCAGCTGAAACCCTTCCCTAAGCAGGGGGAAGGAGATATTTGGGTGGGTCTTCTGCCCAAAATGAGGAAATGGAAAAGTGATCCAGTTGGCCTCAGTTATCCTAGAGAAGAGGCCCAAGCCCTCCTCATCACAGCCTCACTTCAGAAAGTTGTAGATTGCAATGAGGTTTCCCCTGAGTCTCCTCTTCTGCAGAATAAACAACCCCAGCTCCCTCAGCTTCTCATCATACGACTTAAGCTCCAGACCCCTCACCAGTTTTGTTGACCTTCTCTGGACACGCTCCAGCACATCGATGTCTTTCTTGTAGTGAGGGGCCCAAAACTTAACACAGTTCTCCAGGTGTGGCTTCACCAGAGCTGAGTACAGGGGACTGATCACCTCACTGCTCCCGCTGGCTACACTATTTCTAACACAGGCCAAGATACCATTGGCCTTCTTTCCACCTGGGCACGCTGCTGGCTCATGTTCAGCCAAACATCGATCATCACTTCCATGTCCCTTTCCTCTTCACAGTCTTCTAGCCACTCTGTCCCAAGCCTATAGCATTGCATGGGGTTGTTGTGGCCAAAATGCAGGATCCGGTGCTTAGCCTTGTTAAACCCCATCCCATTAGCCTCAGCCCAGCCTACCCCGCTCCCTCTGAAGGACCACCTTAGCCTCAGGCAGATCAACATTACCTCCCAACATGGTATCGTCTGCAAACTTACTGAGGGTACATTCAACCCCTCATCTAGGTCATCAATAAAAGTATTAAACAAGATAGGCCTCAGTACCAACCCCTGGGCGATGCCACTTGTAACAGACGCCAACTGGGGTTAACTCCATTAACCACAACCCGCTGAACATGGCCCTCCAGACAGTTCTTCACCCAGAGAAGACTATACACAGCCAGGAGCGATGACCCAAAGGGATTAAATAGATGCTCCAATAGGTGTTCCAGCCCACCTCCCACTACCAAAAGCACCTCCCAGCCTGCAGCAGAGGAGCCTGCTGGGGAAGAGCTGGAGGGCTGTGGGGACACACCAGCAGGAGCTGGTGCCAAGTCCTGCCCAAGTGTCCAAGACGTCTCCACGTTCACCTCTTGCAACTGAAGTATCTCTGCCCATGGGTGCTGGGCAGGCATCCTTAGGCTCCATGGGGGCCCAAGGCAGCAGAAGGTGGGCACTGCAAGGGAGTGTCTCATGGGGCTTCCCAGAGATCCACTTTGTCTGGAAACTGCCTGTGGCTGGCAGGACAGAAATGTCTCTGTCAGTAGGAATAGTGACCAGGGACCAGGGGCTCTGTCAGCCCCAAAGCCAGACCCCGATCCTGCTGGCTCTAAGATGTGCCCCTTCCCAACTGCTGCATCTTTGAGCTCTTCTCCCCTCCATCCGCCTCAGGGACACACCCTGACACCTGGGCAGGGAAGACTGGAAGATGGTTTTAATATGAGGAAATACCAACACACAGCATAAAATCAGGGGAATACCAAGAGGGGAAATACCCATGTGTGTCTGCTGACTGCTGGAAAATGGAGACCATTCCCTGGCACTCACGGCTCTCCCAGTGGCACTGAGCTCTCCTCCCTCCCGGCTGCACCCAGCTGCTCAGCAGAGCTGGGCTCTGCTGGCCTGGAGCTCTGGAACTCTTGTGCATGGGTCTGTGGTGTCACACCCTCGGTGTCCTCATGGGGATATGCCTGAGACACCTCTTCAACATCGTCATAGCCCGTGGTCCCCAGGAAAGGTGACGAAGTGTCTCCATCAGCTCCACGGACCACAGCACTTCTCCGGGAGTGCAGGCTTCCCCCTGTAAGCATCAAGGCAGGCTTCTGTGGTTGGGCCTATGGGGTACCCCTCGGGGCTGTTTATCACCTTCCTCGTCCTCACCAGCCTGAGACATTCGGCCCATTCTCCCAGCCCCCACAAAATCTCCCAGGACAGGTTCTCCATGGATGGTCAAGCTTTCAATATGGCATGGATTCTCCTAGGCCTGGGGTTGGCACCTAGGAAGTGGCAGTGCTGCATTGCCCTCTCACCTGTGGCTGCATGCCTCAGCCCATCTCCTTCCTCTGGTGTCCTGGGCACTTCCCAGTCCCCCTGCCCAGGGACAGGATCCTCCCCAGGGTCAGAAACCTCCCCAGCATCATCATAGCCATCTACTGGGTAACCTCCGGGCAGGACAGGGACATCTGAAAGGAGAGGGAAGGTGGTGGCAATGAGAAGAGATGTCCTGCAGAGCAGAGGATGGGAGGGTGTGTGGGGACACAGGGCTGACATGCTGCTGGTGTCAGGGTCACAGCAGAGCCTTTATGCAACCAGGTCTGATGATAACACTCGGTGGCCACTGCTGTCTGTCTGGTCTGTCTGCAGGGAGGAGAAATGGAGACCTTTCTTCTCTCCCCTCCCCGACCTCTTGGTGTGGCCCCAGATCAGCCTCCTCCTCATGTGCCTGGGGTAGGGCTGCAGCTGGGTCAGGGACCCCTCTGAAAAGGAGGCTGCAGAGAGCTGCAGTGGGTGCTGTGGGATGAGCCCTGCTGCCCTGACTGGTGGTCAGCACTGCTGGGGATGGGCACCCACAGAGCTGGGGGTGCATGGGGAGGAGACCAGTTCCTTGGAAAGAGACAATTCTCAGAGGAACTCCAATAGCTGCCCTGGGAATGCCCTTCACTTAGTTCTTGGTTCAGGGAGAAGCAGAGAGGGGCTGTCCCCTCTGGGATGGGCAGAGCTGGTGTGGAGGAAGCTCCTCTGTGGGGGCCAACACCTGGATGCTCTCCCACAGACCCCATGGTCCAACCATTTCAGGGACCATGGGCAGGAGCTGCAGGGCACAGCCCTGGTCTGAGACAGGGAGAATGGACACAGCAGATGTGCCCCTGCAGGTTACCTGCACCCACCTGAGAGACTGAACCTCGCCTGCTTCTCCCACGCCAGGCTGTAAGCGATCTCCTCATACACGGCCTCAGGGAAGGGCTCCCCAGCTCTCCCGGAGCCTGGGGACAGAGGCAGGGCTGGTCTGGGAATGGGCAGAGAGGGACAGGACCCCACTGGGTTCCCCCAGCCCCTTTATCGGGGCCAGCACAGGGCTGTCCCCACAGCACAGCCCCACTGTGTTGTGTTGGCACTGCAGCCACATCCCCAGGGAGGGCAGCATTCCCATGGAGATGGTCTGGGGCAGCATCAGCCTCACATTTGGAGACAGCCCTTGTGCCCCTTTGTTCCCTTGGTCACGTCCCAGTGCAGACCCTGCACCAATTCCCTCATTTCCCCTTCGCATGGAGTTGCTCCATCTCTGCCCCACACATCAATAGTACAGCCTGTGCCCTATTGTGGGGCGTCTGACACCACAGTGATGGACTCCGCTGCCCCATGATCCTCCTGCCAGTGCTGCCCAGAGCACTGCCAGCAGTGCATCCTCCCCTTCTTACCCAGCCCGGCTCTCACATTTCTCTTTTCACCCCAGAACTGATGCCTCAGGCTCTGGGCTCTCTCCACCCCTTGATGTTGGTGCCCCATGGTCTGTCAGTCAGTGGGGCAGCACATGGGGCAGGAGGCAGCACACAGCTCTGCCTGTACCCATCTCCAACACCCTCAGCACCCCCAGTCCTGTCAGGAGGCATCTCCCCCCAGGACCACTGGGGAAGGACCCACCTCTGTGCCGAGCCCTGGCACTTCGCACCTGCCCAGCCAGGAGGGCCAGGAGCAGGCAGAGGAGGGCCCCCAGGATGATGCAGATGACGACAGGCACCGAGAGTCTCTCACTGCTGGTGGTCGGACGGCCCCGTGGGGGATCTGCATGGGCAGGAACATGGCAGGGGCAGCATCAGACAAGGGAGAGGCTGGGGGCAGGACATGCCACTTCTTACCACACAAGGCAGCAGGGGTTGGGGTGGACAGGGGTGGGTGATGGGGCAGCTCCCACCCTGCTGGGTACATCACAGACTTCTCCCAGCTCCCTTGATTTCCTGGGAGTCTCACAGCCCAGCAAGGAGCCCCTTCCCCTGGCTGTGGGTCACAGCGTGAAAATGGACAGCCCCAGCCCCAGGGGAAGGACAGCTTACCAGCTTGTGGGGGGGGAGTTGCTGTCCTAGGTGCGGCTGTAGGGGAGCAGAAGGAGAGCTGGGCTGAGAGGCTGGGGCTGTGGCACCAGGCAGCCTCTCTGGCAAATGACCCCAGCATGTGCCACCTGAATTTTCCCTCCTGTGGGGCTGGGCAGGGTGGCAGGGACAGGGCCCAGCACCACTGCTCTGGGCTGCTCACAGGACAGTGCAGGAAGCCCAGGGGATGTGCTGGCACATCCAGCCTCACAGAGGCTGTTCCCCACCCACCACCAGCCCCCCACTCTGCAGGGAAACCCTTGCTTGGGCAAAAACTGGGGCCATGCCATGATGCAGCAAGACATACACCCAAGCCAGCTCCTTGCCAAGCCCCCAGCCATGTCTCCCAGCCCCACTGCTCACCTGAGCAATGCACAGCCGCATCTGCCTTATGCTGGCAGGCACCGCTGTCCCCTGGCTGGGCCCAGCAGTCCTGCAGAGACAGCTCCGTCCCTCTGCACTCCATCAGCCACATGGGGCCCGTCCCCTCTCCAGCAGCAGCCTGGCCCAGGGCATAGACTGCGGGGCCACAGCCCAGCTGCCTGCACGCCACCTCGGCGTCCCGCATGTCCCAGGCATTGTCACACAGCGTCCCCCAGGTGCCGCGGTGCCAGACCTCCACTCTGCCCGAGCAGCCGTCCTTGCCTCCCACGGTGCGGATCTTCTCCCTGTCTGGGGAGGCAGAGACCTCCCATGGTACCGGGACAGCTGGGACAGCCCTGCCAGGTTTAGGAGGGCACGTGCAGGGGCAGCTCCCTACCTGTGCAGCTGGTGGAGTTGGGGCATGCAGCCACCTGTGGCCTTTCTGTCCATGTCCCAAAAGAAAGAGAAGTTGGCCTGAAAAGGGATGCTCTAGGAGTTGTGCAGAAGACAGCAGAGCTGACCTCTGCTCACTCGTCCCCATGCTGCCTGGGTCAGGGCAGCAGCAGCACCCTGTTCACTCAGGGGACACACACGGCACTGCAGGGGGTACCCAAGTGCTTGGCCCCACAGGGTCCCTGGTTCATAGAGCAGCAGGAGGCTGTCCCAGGAGGGGGGACTCCTGAAAGCCCTGCATTGTCTCCTCTGAGACCTTGCCTGGAGTTGCCTCTGCATCCCCCAAAGAGCTGCTGGCAGCTGCTTGTGAACATGGGTTGCTCTGTGAGCTGAAGTCACCTTTGTACCACCAGCAGCAACAGGGTCTAATGCAGAAAGTTGGAACCTCGGGGTTCCTTCTCTGCATTTCACCATGCCCAGTGGGGAACAGGACCTGGTGCCTTGATGGCTCAGATTTACCATTGCAGGTGATGTGGGTCTCTTCTCGGAGGTCATCACATGACTGCGGATTCCAGGGATCAGAGGGACACTGCCAGAAGGAGCTGTTGCTCTTCCCACACTCCACGTGATCCAGCCATGCGGTGCCAGACAGCTTGGCATAATTTAAGAATATTTCCCTGTCCCCTTCATTCCCGCAGCCCAGCTCCTTGCACACCAGTGACACCGTCTCAGTGGTCATGGAGTTGGAGCAAACGCTGCCCCACGTCCCGTTGTAGAAAACCTGCAGGCGCCCGGAGCAGCCGTCGCTGTTCTCCAGCCTCAGGGCCATGAACTCTGGAAGGAGGAAAGGCCCCAGGGACGTCCTTGGATGTCAGCCACTGAGGGCCTTAGCCCTACCTTGCTCTATCCTCACCCCAGCCTCACTGGCCCCAGCTCCCAGCCCCAATCCCAGCACAGACCTGAACAGATGACTCCCGCATCCTCCTTGTGCCCACAGTCGTGCTGCCCCCAGGCCTCGGCAGGGCAGTCCCAGAGAACAGCTTCGGCCCCAGAGCAGTTGACGCCATCCAGCCAGATCTGCTCAGAGCCCTCCCCAAACCGAGCAGAGCCGGCTGCCTCCAGGGCCCCTCCGCAGCCCAGTTGGCGGCAAACGACGGCGGCGTCGGCCAGGTCCCAGGCATCATCGCAGACGGTGCCCCAGCGCCCCTGGTAGTAGATCTCCACTCTCCCGGCACAGCGCCCGGCCCCTTCCGCCAGCCGGACTCGCTGGCTCCCTGCAGTGGGGAGAACCCCGGCTGTCAGGGGCTGGCTGCCCTCCCAGCCCCACAGATGGGGGACATGCAGCACCACTCACCCCGGCACACGGCCCCCACGTCCTCCATGATCCCTGCTGCCGGTGTGCTCTTGGGCAGGGAGGTGTTGCAGAGGCTCAGGTCAGCCTCGTGCCCTGCACACTGCACCCCACGCAGCCCCACAGGTCCTCGCCCTCGCTTGGCCCTCATGGGGGTGAAGGCTGCCTCTGCCTCTCCGCACTGCAGCTGCCGGCACACCACGCTGGCCTCCTGCATGTCCCACTGCTCATCCAGGACTCTGCCCCACGTCCCGTGCTGGAAGACCTCCAGGCGCCCATCGCACTGGCTCTCTCCACCCACCAACCGTACAGACATGGGGCGAGCCGGGCCTGGTGAGAGTAGAAACTCAGCCTGGTGCTGCCGTGGGGTGCAAAGCTGTGGGTGGCCGTGTCACACACCAGGGGCAAATGGACTTTGCAGCACTGCCCAGCACTCACCTGAGCAAATGACAGAAGCAGCATTCCCCTGGGAGCACGACGAGGCCCCCAGGGTAGTCACCGGGCACTGCCCCAGGTGGCCTTCAGTCCCGTCACAGTGGAACGAGTCTCTCCAGACGGGGCCGGTTCCTCTCCCAAAATGCCCTCCTCCAGGAATGGACTCAGCAAAGCCACAGCCGAGGTGCCGACACAGAACGTGGGCGTCCGAGAGGTCCCAGCGGGAGGCACAGAGGGTTCCCCACGTCCCCAGCACCTCCACCTCCACCCTGCCCTCACACGCTGTGCTGCCGTTCACCAGCCTGTGCCCCGTGTACTCTGGGGACAGAGGGTGAGAGAGGCCACATTTGTGCTCTTGTTCCCACAGGAGCTGCAGGAGAGGCCAAAGGGACAGCGTGCCTTTCTCCTCCTGCAGCACTCTCATTTTAGGGCTGCAGACCACCATCTCACCCCACCTGTCCCCCACCCACCACAGCCCAGTGCCCACCCTACTCTCCTTCCCCCACCACAACCCCGTTGGCCATCATCCCACCCCAAGTCCTTACGCGTGCAGGTGACATGAATGCCATTGCTTTGGGTACAGTCCTTGTCCTTGGGAGTCTCCGTGGGGCAGAAGGAGAGGACGGATTCATTCCCCACACACTGCAGCTCTCTGTCCCAGACAGGACTGGCCCCTTCTCCCAGCTGAGCTGCCCCATGGACAGACAGGGCTGTGCCACACTGCAGCTCCCTGCACACCACCTCGGCAGCTTTGGCATCAAAGTGGGAGTGACAGACAGCTTTCCACTGGTCCCTGTCGTAGACCTCCAGAATTCCTGAGCAGGGGCTGTCCCCTCCGACCAGCCGGACAAATCCTGGAGCAACCAAGGAGACCTGTGAGTTCCCAGAGCCCTCTGGCAATTCTGTACACACCTCCCACCTCATCCCTAAGGCAGCCACATGCAGAGCCCCATGGCCAGCCCAGCAGCTCTCAGGGCGTGCTGATGGCACTAAGGGGTTAGGGCCCCTCTGCTGCTCCTCAGAATTCAGCCCAGCCCCTGGGCTGCCTGCACTGAAACATGCACAGCACGTGGGCCCAGGGAAATGGGCTCAGGCACTGGGGGCTGCTGCAGTCTGCTCTGCCCTGCCAGGCTAAGGCCAGTTAAAAGAAATCCTTGGAGCTTAAGAAAAGCCCCCTGTTCCCAGGGGCTGCTGGTGCTCTTGGGGAACTGCTGTTAAATCGGGCACATCTGGGGAGCAGACAAAGGGGGTCCTCAGTGTGGTGCCAGGAATGTCAGTCCTCAGCCACCAGCTGGGAATAGAGCAGGAGAGCAGGCAGAGAGCAGCCCTGGCTTGACACAAGCTCCCTGTATGAGGGTATGCACCAAGGAGAGCCAGGAGATGCTGGCACAGCCCCTGGTGCACAGGGCAGGCAGGAGAGGCTCAGCAGTGGTTCAATACTGCCTGGAGGGGCCGTGTCTCCAGGGTATGGCTTTCGTTGGGTGACCCTGGGACAGGAACAAGGTGTCACTTGCCACTCTGCTCCTCTGCTCAAGCTCAGTGTTCCTGCCCTCTGAGCAGCCTTTCTGCTTTGGCTGACGTTCTCTTGTCTGCTGGGGGTACAACCCAAAAGTCCTGGGCCATTGCACGCGCTTCCCTGAGGCTGCTGGTGGCTGGGGTGCTGCTCTGGATTCCCCTGGCATAGGGACCAGCCTGCCAGACAGGGCCTGGGTGAATGGAGGAGAAAGATGGGAACCAGGCAGCACAGTGGGGAAGTGTAGTATCTTTCCTCTCTCAGCACCAGGAACACATCCAGGGTTGGCTGCTCCAGCTCTAGGGGAAGGATGGGTTTGATCACCTGGGCTTCGCTCCCACTGGGCTTTTCCCAGGGACATGGGACAACTGCAGTGACAGACTAAGCTCAGCAGTGAGCCGCCCCTTGAGCTGTTACTGATTTCCCCTGTCCCAGTCCCAAAATGTGGTGTATAGGCTTAACTCTTACCTGAACATATCACTCCAGCATCCAAACTGTGAGAACAGTAGGTTTCACCGTGTCCTATAGCAGTGCAGTCAGATAGGGCAGACTCGTTGCCAGAACAGAAAACACTTGCCAGCCAAATGCGGCCAAATCCTGCCCCAAAGTGTCCATTATGGGGAGCTCCAAGAGCAACCCCGCAGCCCAGCTCCCTGCAAACCACTTCAGCATCATCCTTGTCCCACGAATTGCTACACACGGTCCCCCACTCGTCACGAAGTTTCACCTCCACTCTCCCAGCACAGCGACTGCCACCATCCGCCAGCCTCACCTCCGAAGCCCCTTCAAACACCAACACAGGAAGGGTCAGGAGAGCTTCGAGACCCACACTGTGGGTCTTTTGCTCAGGCAGAATCACAGCCCCCAGAGTGGGAGCCCTGTCCCCACGGTGGTGGTATGGTCCTTCCTCTCCCCATGGGCTGTACTGGGTTGGAGGTGCCCAGCACCGGTGCTCCAGGGCTATTTGCTGCCCCAGAACCCTCATAACCCCCTCTTCCTACCCCAGTGGCAATCTGTCCCTGTCCATAATTTCTGCCTCTCATTTCAGTGGTGCCTGCAAAGCAACCCCACTCTCAGAGGCATCCAAAAGACCCCGCTGCTGCCTGCTGGCTCCAGGCTGTGGAACAAGGGAGCTGGCACTTACCTTTGCATGGATGCACCCAGAGGAACAGCCACAGCACCCAAGGGGACAGGAGTCCCTCTGTCCCCATCCTGAGGCTCCTGTCCTGACAGCACAGCCCTGCTGCTGGAGCTCCTGGGGACCCACAGTGAAATGGCGATGATGAGAGGGCAATATATCTGTGCAGATGCTGTCCCAGCTGCAGGAGGAGCCAATCGAAGCAGCAGGCACCTTTTTAGACGTTATCAGCACTTATCTCCCCTCCGACGCAGCCCAGCTCTCCAATGAACTTCTCCAGCGCTCTTCATGACCATATATGAGGGACGGCTCCGCTGCGGGTCTCACGTCACTGCGGTGGGACATCATCGTGGGGTAGGGCTGGGTGTGGGGGCAGATGGCTCTGACACCCCTTGCAGCCTGCTGTGGGAGCACGGAGCATCTCCTGAGCTGTAGCATCCAAGAGCCCAAGGTGCGATTGTCCGGCCGTCCCTGCGCCATGGGATCCAGGGGACTGGTCCTGCAGCAGGGCTGTGTCAGGCTGGGAAGGGACCAGTCCCTGCCCCTGCTACAGCCCCTGCTGTGCTGGCAGCAGCAGCTGGGAAAGGCCCTTGGGCAGGGCCAGAGCCCCATGATGGGGGTGCTGGCTGTCCCGTCCCTCCCCAGGGAGCCTCCTGTGGGGTCCCGGCAGCAGCCAGAGCTGGTCCAGGGCCTGCCCTGGCGGCAGAGCTGCAGCCCAGAGCCTCAGGCGTCTCCGTGGCTCTCAGCGTGTCACCCAGGGGCCGTTATTCCCCGCGGCGGGTCGGGAGCAGGAGCCTGCCTGCCACTGCAGGTGCACAAACCGCAGCCCACGTGACATGGCGCCCGGGCAGGAAGACGGTGGTTTCCTCCTGGCCCCGTGCCCAGGCATGGCCCTGCGGTGCCTCCCAGCCTCCTCACAGCTCCAAGCCTGGCAGGGTTCAGGAAGTGTTTGGATAATGCTCTCAGACATATAGTTTATTATATATATATATATATATATATATATATATATATATATATACAACACACATATATACATTTTATATTTTTAATAGAACACATTCTTATGAATATATACAATATATGTATTTTACTTATACATTATTATATTATATTTTTATATATTTTATTAGATTAAATATTATTATTATTTATTTAATTTATTATCATAGAGTTCATATTATGTAATATAAAATTACCGATATTATATTATAGATTATATTTTTATTTGATATGTATTTATATTACATAAAGTATTCCAGTATATTATACAGTATTATGTTATGTTATACAATATAATATATTATATTAATTATATATTTTATTTTATTTTATTTTATTTTATTTTATTTTATTTTATTTTATTTTATTTTATTTTATTTTATTTTATTTTATTTTTTTTTATTTTATTTTACATGTATTATACTTATGTAAAAGGTTTGTTTTTCATAAATATATACATTATATATTTTAATATTTTAATATATATTTAGAGTTTTTATAGTGTTTTAGATACATATATAATTTATTTTATTGTCTGGTGGCTGGAGTTTGACTCACTGATAATTGATTCTTTCCAACTCGGGCTATTTCATGATTCTGCCCAACACAGCTCCAGGTGATGCCGTAGCATATTCACCTGCCATGGGCCTTCTCCTGGCCTGCACCTGCTCCTGCCCTGTCAGCTACTCAGCCAAGAGTGGCATCACAAGTACATTCCCCAGGCATGGGTCTCCTTCCTGCCTGTCATCTTCTCAGGCAACAGTGCCCTCACAAGCTCTTACGAGAGCTGTGGGCCTGCTGCTAGACTGTCAGCCTCACAGGCACCACTGACCTGAGCACCACATAGACACCTGTATGGTTTCTGTTCCCAATGAAGTAGTGTGATGCACCAGTAGACAGGTGCCTGGGGTTTCTGTTGGATTTCAGGAATAATCAAGCATGGGGTGCCATCGCTGACATGACATCATAAGCTCCCAAAGACCCACACAAGCCATATGCTTATTCCTGGCATACTGGCTTCTCGCAGCTCCTAACACAGGCCATGTTTGCCCTCGGCCTGTCAGCGACTCAGGCACCACTGTTATCACAGGAATATTCACCTGCCATGGGCCTGCTCATGGCCTATCAGATCTTCAGCTGACAGTGACCTCATAAGCACAGATGATCTATTGGAAGATGTCAGTGTCCCTGTCCATGATGGGCGGTGGCTGCTCATGTTCAGCTGGCTGTTGACCAACATCCCCAGGTGCTTTTCTGTTGGGCTGCTTTCCAGCCACTCTTCCCCAAGCCTATGCTACTGCATGGGGTTGTTATGATCCAAGTGCAGAAGCATTGTTGAATGTCATGTGATTGGACTCAGTCCATCAATCTAGCCTTTCCACATCCCTCTGCAAAGCTTTCCTACCCTCAAGCAGACCAACTGTCCCACCTAACTTCTTGTCATCTGCAAATTACTGAGGGTTTACTTGATCCTCTCATTTGGATTGTAGATCTAAATATTAAATAAAACTGGACCCAATACCAAGCCCTGGGGAATGTCACTGATGACTAAACTGGACATCTGGACAACTGACATCAACTGGACTGAACTCCCTTCACTCCCTCACTCTTTGAGCACGGCCATTTAGAAAGTTCTTCAACCAGCAAACTGTACACTTGTCCAAGCCATGAGCGGCCAGATGGGTTGTCATTCTGCAGGGCTACTTCTGGTGAGGCTGAGTGCATACTAAGATGTAGCTCCTTCTTTTATGCTTTTTCTAATGCCCTGTTCTCAGTCCTTTCAAATCAAATAAGCATGAATTTGGTGCTTGTGATGAGCTGGTGCTCAGGTCATGTTCCAGTTACTTGCTATATTATGTATCATTGTCGTTGAGTTTGTACAGCACTGGCATTCTCACACTCCCTTTTATCTCTGTTTGCTTGAGTCTGTGTCGTGGTTCTGCTTGAGTGGGCAGCTGAGCTCCACCACAGCCACTCTCTCACTCCCCCTCCTCAAAGAGGAATGGGGAGAAAATATGTGAAAAGGGCTCAAGGATTGAGATAAGGACAAGAAAATCACGCAATAATTAGTGTAACGGGCAAACCAGACTCAGCATAAGAAGACAGATAGTAAGATTTATTGCTCATTACTAACAAGCTAAAGAAGTGAGAAACAAAGGAAAGAAACCAAAAGCACCTCCCCCCCCATCCACCCTCTTCCACCTCCTCCCCCCGAGCGGCGCAGGGGAACGGGGGAATGGGGGTTATGGTCAGTCTACAGCACTTCTTCTCTGCCGCTCCTTCTCGGTCACTCTCGTCCCCTGTGCTGTGGGATCCCACCCACGGGATGCAGTCCTTAACGAACTGATCTGGCATGGGCTTCCCACAGGCAGCAGCTCTTCCAGAACTGCTCCAGGTATGGGTCTGTACCACGGGGTCCATCCCTCAGGAGAAAACTGCTCCAACCTGACTCCCCTACGGGCAGCAGCTCCTGCCAGGTCACCTGCTCCTGCGTGGTCTCCTCTCCACGGGCTACAGGTCCGGCCCGGAATCTGCTCCGGCAGGTGGCAGCCTCCATCGGTGCAGGGCCACCTGCTCCACCGTGGTCTCCTCCACGGGCTGCAGCGTGGAACTCTGCTCCACCATGGTACTCCATGGGCTGCAGGGGGACATCCTGCTTCACCATGGTCCTCACCACAGGCCACAGGGGACTTCTGCTCCGGCACCTGGAGCACCTCTCCCCCTCCTTCTACACTGACCTTGGCACCTGCAAGGCTGTTTCTCACTCCCTTGACTCTCCCGGCTGCTGTGTGGCGCAGCGTTTTTTTCCCTGTCTTAAATCTGCTCTCACAGAGGCGCAAAACAACATGGCTTATTGGCTCAGATCTGGAAAACAATGGGGCCCTTCCCAAACATGGGGCGGCTTCTAGATCTTTCTCACAGAAACCACCCCTATGGCCCCCTGCTACCAAAACCTTGCCATGTAAACCCACTACAGTCTGCGGTGTCAATGGTAGTTCAGGAAGACTGGCAGGGGAGTGGCTTCAGGGGAAGCACGAGGTTGCTTCTGTCACAGTGGGACTTTGGTCTGCCTGCACAGTTCAGTGGCTCAAGCTGTGACACAGCCAGGAGTTCTACACTTCAAGGGAATCACAAAGGAAGTTCCTTCCTGAAGGGCGATGCCATCCTGAGTCCTGTCCTTGCCTGTGCAACATCTATCAAAGGGTCGATACAAGTTAGTCCTCAGAAGAAAGGCCCCATCACAAGGGGCTGCCTAGAGCTGGGCTCCTCTCCACAGTTCTGACCTGGAGTCTTCTCCTGCAGGGCCTCTCCCTGGACTGCATCCTCCTTCAGGCCACATCCAAATGCTCCCACATGGGGTCTTCCATCAGCTGCCATGTGGAGATCTGCTCCAACATGGTGCACCATGGGCTGCAGGGGAACTTCTGCTCTACCACCTGGAGCACTTCCACACCCTATTTCTTCATTGACCTTGGTGTCTGCAGGGTTGTTTCTCTCAGCTTCATGAGGCCAAACTGCTTCAGTTAAGTGACTAAACCAAAAGAATGCAGGATATGGGGATTAGGTGTTCAGGTTAGGCTTTAGGGATTAGATCTTGCCTTCCAGGGTTAGTGGTTGGGCAGAGTATTAGAGGGAGGCATGTTTACTTCTTTGGATTCTAGTCTGTGTCTAGTGTAGAGACTATGTTATGTTACGTTGGGATTTTCTTCAGGGCTCTGTTGAGGAATCATGTTAAGGCTGGAATTCAATGCTAGGGATGAAAGGCTGAGGAACAGCATGAGAAATGAGCTAAGAGTGTATGGTAAGGCCTTATGGATTTGGGACTTGGCTAACCCATGCCAGGTGAGGTTTGAGGTTGGGGTAAGAGTAGTGGATTCCTTGCAGAGAGAGGGATAGCATTTAGATGTAGGGGTAAGTAGGGCTTACAGTTACTGCTTCAAAATACTGCCAGGGCTTGACATGGATGTTTTCCTAGTAAATGTTGCAGCAGCACAGCCTTGCCTGAACCCCTCTCACCTCTTCCAGATCTTTCCTTTCTGTTAGCCAAGTCCCTCTTCTCTCCCCCAAATCTCCCACCTTTATTCTCTCAGCTTTCCCCTGGCCTCCCCAAAGGAGTCACCCTGTTGGGGGCAGCTTTCTGATGGCCTTTATGACCTCAGAGGCTCTGCCTCCCTGCTGTTGGCCAGCCAGCTTCTGGGACAGAAGTGACCTCACAGCCAGCATCCACAGGGCTACAAGGAGGTGTTGTGCTCAGCAGGCCTCTTTCCAGCCCATACAGGAATAGCCAGTGTAGGGGATGCCCTGCACAATCCCTCAGGTACCCTGTGGGCCGAGGAGCTCATGCTTCAGAACACCTGCCACATGTCTGGACTCACATTTCCCTGGGAGTTCTTCAGCTCCTTCAGGGCATCCTGAAGGAAATGACCAAGTCAATATGCAAAAAAATTATCAAGTACTGAGTGCACATGTTAGGGAAGTGTTCAAAACTCTCTGTGGTAGGTGAGAAAGTCTTCATGTCTAGATTTGTTTCATTCAAGTCCATTCCCAGGGCACATTGCCATTAAAAGGAAGGTGACCTTGAGTCACTGTCTGTCCCACAGTATATTCCTAGGGAATATCTTATGGAACTTCTGCTCACTGGTAGTCATCTCTCCATTCCCACATCTTGTGCACTGTCATATGGAGAATAAAGACATGGACTCCTGATACATTAATTCGATATCCCTCAGAGGAGGAAATATCAACCACTTGTGTGAGCTGTGGCAAGAGCCCAGTCTGAGAATGGTGGTTGCAAGGAGCTGTTGTACTGGGTCTGGCTGGAATGTTAACTTTCCCTGCAGCAGCCCATACAGTGCCGTACTCTGTACTTGTAGCTGGAACAGCAGTGTTAACACACCAGTGTTGTGTCTGCTGCTGAGCAGCAGTGGCACAGTATTGGGCCTTTCTCTAATCCTCCTAAGGGATGGGCAAAAAGTGAGGAGAGAAACATCACTAGGGCAGCTGACCTAAACCAATCAAAGGGATATTCCATACCATGTGATGTCACACTCAGCAATAAAAGGTGGAAACAGGAAGAAGAGGGGAGGGGTGGGCTCTCGTTGAGAAGACGTCGGTCCTCCTCTCAACACCGGCTGCGTGCGTTGATTCCTTGCTTCAAGGACGTGGTCAATCATCGTTCATTTGTGGGAAGTAGAGAGTAATTTCTTTCCTCTGCACTTCCATATAGCTTTCGTTTATTTTGTTTGTTTGTTTTCCTCCCTTCTTTTTATTTTCCCTTTTCCCCTCCCTTTTCCCCTTTCCCTTTTTATTTCCCCTTAGTTAAATTGTTTAGTTCATGGTAGTCTTTATTTAATTATTATAATTATTTCCCTTTAATTAAATTATCCTTATCTCAACCTGTGAGTTGTTTTTTGCTTTACTTCTCCCCCTCCTCATCTAAAGGAGGGGGAGTGAGAGAGCGGTTGTGGGGTTTAGCTGCCCAGCACAGTAAAACCACCACAGCTGTTCTGGGACCATTGCCCTGAGGCAGCATTTCCCAGAGTGTCCAGAGAACAGTGGTCCATCCCCTGCTCTGCTGGTCCTCCCTGTCTCACCCAGGAGGCCAGCTCAGCCCACACCCTCCCAAGCTGTCCACACCTCCATCTCCTATCCCCAACGCAGCCCAGCCCAGAAGAGCAGCCCATGCTGGGCAGACCCCAAAGCATCAAATGGAGAAGTGGAGGGCAGTAGCAGTATCTCTGCTGCTGCCATCTGCAGGAGATTCCCCTCCCACAGGCATCCTGCAGCCCCCCAGGCCAGCCCCAGTCCCCAGCACAGCACAGCACCACACTGCTGGCCCTGGGGCTCCTCAGGCAGCACCACTGCAAACACACAGCACCCTGCTCTTCTCCCAGGACACCCCATGTCCCACACAGCCTTGCCCCAGCCCAGCACGTCTGGGATGGTCTGAGCAGCCATTCCTGCAGCCCCTGCCCGTGCTGCCCATACCCCCCAGCTGCTGGTGCTGCTCCGTAGAGCAAGGGGGCTGTGGTGCACAGGGCCATGAGGGCACTCTGCAGGGCTGTGCTGGCCAGGCAGGGAGGCAGAGCCAGCTGGTGGGGGGCACTGGCACTGACTGCCTCCCACACAAGTGGTTCCTTGGCCATGGATAGCCGACACAGATAGCCAGACTTCTTCAGAGTCAGAGACTCATGGAATAGCCTGAGCTGGAAGGGACCCACAAGGATCATCGAGTCCAACTCACTTCCAATGTCAGGATATGTTTTGGGGTGATTCACTGTATTCAGTCTATGAAATTTCACCACAGGTATAACAACCAATTCAACAGAGAGCTTTCCCTATGCCTGCAGTGTTCCCTGGAGTTGCAGAGCTCTGCTTTTCCCACCCAGATTTAGCACCTCAGGGTGCCTCCACCTGGGACGTGCCCGTGCTCTATGGCCTCCATGTGCTATTGACTCCTGGGCACACACTGTCACTGCCGAGTGCTTGGGCTCTCCTGGCAGCTCCCTCTTTCCTCCTGAAAGAAGCCTGTCTGCCATTATCCCTCTCACCCACTGGGCACAGAGGCAGGAGAATTCACTGTCTCTGTGGGTGCTGTCCAAGAACAGGGAACAATCACAGGTGCACCCTGGCAGTGCTGCTGTGGCAGGACCCTTCTCCCCTCCACCTCTGCACTCTGCCATGTGTCCCTGAAGCTCCACCACAGGTCTACAAGGAAGGGCATCAGGCTGTGAGTCAATGCATGGTCCTTCCTTTTATTAAAACACACAGAAAGCCTGACCCACAATTTATACGAAGACTTGGAGTCACATGAGACAGGTACATACAGTGTAGGAAGGTATGACCAATGATATTTCTTTGCGGGAAACACTATGAGAAATAAAGCAAAGTAAAAAAGAAAAAAAAAAAAAGAAAAAAAAAGATTTTTGGGTATGTATACAGTTAACATTAAGAACACAGGCAGTTTATTCCTTCTGAAAAACCTCCATTCATCACTTTCCACATGGCTTCCTTCAGCTCCTGATTCCTCATGCTGTAGATGAGGGGGTTCACTGCTGGAGGCACCACCGAGTACAGAACTGCCAGCACAAGATTAAGGGAGGAGAAGGACATAGAGGGGGGTTTCAGGTAGGCAAAAAAGGCAGTGCTGATGAACAGGGAGACCACAGCCAGGTGAGGGAGACGTGGAAAAAGCTTTGTGCCGGCCCTGCTCAGAGGGGATCCTCAGCACGGTCCTGAAGATCTGCATGTAAGAAAGCACAAGGAAAACAAAACACCCAAAGGCTAAACACACACTAGGCACAATAAGCCCAACTTCTCTGAGGTAGGCATCAGAGCAGGAGAGCTTGAGGATCTGGGGAATTTCACAGAAGAACTGGTCCAGGGCATTGCCTTGGCAGAGGGGGAGGGAAAAGGTATTGGCAGTGTGCAGCACAGCATTGAGAAAGCCACTGCCCCAGGCAGCTGCTGCCATGTTGACACAAGTTTTGCTGGCCATTATGGTCCCATAGTGCAGGGGTTGGCAGATGGCAATGTAGTGGTCATAGGCCATGATGGTGAGAAGATAAAACTCTGCTGAGATGAAAAAGAAAAAGAATAAAACTTGTATAGCACATTCCGAGTAGGAGATGGTCCTGGTGTCCCACAGGGAATTGGCCATGGCTTTGGGAACAGTGGTGGAGATGGATCCCAGGTCGAGGAGGGTGAGGTTGAGGAGGAAGAAGTACATGGGGGTGTGGAGGTGGTGGTTGCAGGCTACGGTGGTGAAGATGAGGCCGTTGCCCAGGAGGGCAGCCAGGTAGATGCCCAGGAAGATCCCAAAGTGCAGGAGCTGCAGCTCGCATGTGTCTGCGAATGGCAGGAGGAGGAACTCTGTGGGGAAGCTGCTGTTGGACATTTGCTGCCTCAGAACATGGTTGGCTGTCCATGGAGGAAAAGACTGTGTCAACTTAGAAAAACTTCTCTGCACAAAACCTCATTTGTGTTTCACAGAAACCCTCTTCACAAAACGTACTGTCTATTCCCTATGAGCTCTCTTTCTTTCTGTCTAAGGGTGCCTAAGGGATCAGGTGGATCATCTGTGTGATCACCATGATTCAGTACTGTGCTACGGTATGTGGTAAAGTGCATTGCACACAGATCTCAGATGCCCACAGTCCAGAGGCATGCTCTTTGAGCTTCTTCTGCTTCTAATAACCTGACAACTTTTATCATCATTATCATCCCTATGATTCACCCTCATGGCAGGCATGAAAGCAGAGAGTCCAGAGAGTGCCTTCCCTTCAGGTAGCTCCTCCCTTGGACTTCCCTAACAAGAATCTCCCCACAAAATTCCCTGGGGGTGCTGTGGAGCTCTGAAGGAGCCTTCCCCAGGCAAGAGCCTTTGGGCACCAGCAGGACCCTGCCCTACCCTGTCCTGTAAGGGGACTCCTTCCACCTACAGCTTCTCCCCATAACACCCTGGGCATCTCCCCAGGCATTCTGAGTGCTGAGCCTGGCAGGCGGCAGAGGCCCTGCCCCGGCACACAGCCCTTGGGGCATGGCAGAAACCCTGCTCTGCACCACAGCCCTGGACACCCCTGCCTGCACCCTGGCTGCACAGCCTGCAGCTGGCCCTGTGAGAAGAAACCCTCATGTCCTCTCCCTCTGAGAGTTTGGGCAGGCAAGCCCTGCTCTAGAGTTTGTCATACTCCTCTGCAGTAGAGAAACTCTGAGAGTGCTCCTGAAAAATTCCATAGGCTGTGGGATTTGCCAGCAAATCTGGAGATGGAATCAGGAACAAGAGCTGCATGGCCCTGTAGCCACACACTTACCCTGTTCAGGGTTGTGAAGATTTCTCCTGCAGTGAGCTCTCAGCATCCCCCCTCCACACTGCCTTTAACATCTCCCTCCCTTCTCTCAGCCAACTTTGTCCCCTGCAGGCAGTGCCCCCAGCCCTGCTGCGCTGTGCAGAGGAGCTGCTCCTGGGCAGAGCTGTCTCTGCAGCGCTGCCCGCTTGCCAGGAGCTCCCCTTGGGCCCATGAGCCCGGCCCAGCTCAGCAGCACAGGGAGTGCTTGAAAAGTCCCTGGGCCTCCAAGGGAATCAACTTTGAAAAACACTAAAGTAATCATTTATGTTTCTTCCCTCCATTGTAGAGGGAGCACTGTCCTTTTTCATTTCAGAATAGGTATGATGTCCAAGGATCACCTTTCCATGTCCTGGTTTTGGGCAGAACACCCACCCAAGGATCTCCCTCCCCCTGCTCAGGGAAGGGTTTCAGCTGAGTCAAACCAGGCATCTCATACTTTGTTTGCAGTTCAGAGGCTAGAAGGGGGCTTATCTTCCTCTTCCATGCCTCACAGATGCTCACAGGAGTTGGGATTCCTCTTGCCTTGGTTCAGGTAGGCACAAACCAGGCAGCATGTAAGCTGCTTGTCTCAGCTCCCAGCACACTGAATGCAGACAGAGGCAAGAGGGAGGTATTCAGATGCAGACACCAGGTGATATTGGAGATGGCAGAGTGACATCTGAGTGACATTTGACGTGCCTAATTCCTCTGGGCCATAAACAGAGATTTTATTATTGCATGAACAATATAATATAACTGTAGCAATTGCTCAATAGCAAAAAAATTAAAAAAATAAAAGGCATGCTGTAACCTGGTTGCCATCACTGCAACTTGGTGGGACCACTCCCATGAGTGGAGTGCTGCAATGAATGGTTATGGGCTCTTCAGAAGAGACAGACAGAACAGAAGGGGTGGTGGTGTGGCTCTCTATATTAGGAAGTGTTTTGATGTTGCAGAACTTCAATCTGGGAATGATATTGTTGAGTCCCTATGGGTCAGGGTCAGAGGGAAGGCCAACAAGGCAAGCATCCTGGTGGGGATATCTTATTGACCACCAAACCACGATGAGGAGACAGATGAGGCATTCTACAAGCAGACTTCGAGCTGTTCAGGACACTGGTTGGCAGAGTCCCTTGGGAGGCAGTTCTGAAGGGCAGAGGAGTCCAGAAAGGCTGGACTCTCTTCAAGAAGGAAATCTTCAAGGCTCAGGAGCAGACTGTCCATCCTCACGTGCCCAAAGTCCAGCCAGTATGGAAGAAGAGAGAGCTGAACAGAGAGTTGTGACTAGAGCTTAGGAAGAAAAAGAGGGTTTAGGACCTTTGGAAAAGAGGGCAGGCCACTCAGGAGGACTATAAGGATGTCCTGGTTTCAGTTAGCACAGAATTAATTTTCTTCCTAGTAGCTGGTGGAATGCTGTGTTTTGGCTTAGGATGAGAAGAGTGCTGATAACACCCCGATGCTTTAATTGTTGCAGAGCAGTGCTTATACTAAGCCAAGGACATCTCAGCCTTTTGCTCTGTCCTGCCAACGGGCAGGCTGGGGGTGCAGTAAGAGCTGGGAGGGGACAGACCCAGGACAGGTGACCCAAACTAGCCAAAGGGGTATTCCATACCATCTGACGTCATGCTAAACAATATATAGGGGTGGCTAGCTGGGGGGAAGGGGCCGGACTGCTCGGGGTTAGGCTGGGCATCGGTCAGCGAGTGGTGAGCAATTGCATTGTGCATCACTTGTTTGTACATACTATTATTACTTTCCTATTATCACCATTGTATTATTATTGTTATTATTTTTACTATTATTTTGTTATTATTATTTTCCTGTCTTATTAAACTGTCTTTATCTCAACTCACGGGCTTCACTTTCCATTTCTCTCCCCCGTCCCAGAGAGGGAGGGGGGAGGGTGAGCGAACGGCTGCGTGGTGTTTAGCTGCCAGCCGGGTTAAACCACGACAGCCTTTTTGGCACCCAACGTGGGGCTCGAAAGGTTGAGATAATGGCAGATCTGACCAGAGTGTGTTAAACTAAAATTGGTGTAAGGATTAGACTTGCTTAATAGTCACTTGTCATGATGCTGATTGCTTTAATCTCAACTCTGCTGCGCCTGTTTTCCAAATTGAGTATTATAGTACATTATTTTCCGTATTTGCTCTCTGTCGTGTTGTTTATCCTCTCCGGGCCCTGGTTTCAGATCATTATGGTGCTGTGTGTTGTAGCAATGGCTTATGAGACGATGAAATATGTGGTCATGACTCTAACTTGTTATTTGTATTCAGTAACATCGTCGACTCTGTACTTTGGAAACTGTATCTTGGAAACTATTAGCAATTATACCTATTGTTTTTTTCCATTAGGGAGTCAATCTGTGGAGGGGAAAGGGGAGGATATTTTTCCTTACTTGCTTACTCTCCCTTTCTCCTTCACCACCCCTGTATCCTCCTGGGTCACTCTGCCTTCCTCCTTCACCACCCTCTTATCCCCTGAGCTTGTCACAATAGCTCTCCAAGATATTGAATATTTCTGGAATACTCAGAGTACCATAGTCTTGTTGTTCTGCCTCATGAATGCACTTCAGGTTCTGCTTAAAGTTAAACAACTACTTGGGAAGCTCTTCCGGAGATGTGCCCAGAGGCAGGATAGTTGTGGGTGGCAGGGAGTATGGGCGGATATGGGCAGGCATCTAGAGCAGTTGGCACCCCCAGTGTGTTGGAAATTCACCCCTGAACAATGGCAAAATCCTCAAAAACTGGCAGAATGCTTGAAAAAAAGGTGTCATGATTCTGGCAGTTCTAAAGTAACACAAATCATTGTAACGTGCTGGGGCCTGGCTCATGCCTATCGAGCTGCCATTGATACTGCTATCAACTTAGTGACAGACCCTGCGGCCACTCCAAGCCCTGTGACAGATCCAACGGCCACTGTGACCCCTACGGTGGACTCGGCAGCCGCTCCAGATCCGGTTCCTGCAGCCGCTCCAGATCCGGTTCCTGCAGCCGCTCCAGTCCCAGCTCCTGCAGCCGCTCCAGATCCGGTTCCTGCAGCCGCTCCAGATCCGGTTCCTGCAGCTGCTCCAGCCCCAGCTCCTGCAGCCGCTCCAGTCCCAGCTCCTGCAGCTGCTCCAGTCCCAGCTCCCGCAGCCGCTCCAGTCCCAGCTCCTGCAGCCGCTCCAGTTCCAGCTCCTGCAGCCGCTCCAGCTCCAGCTCCTGCAGCCGCTCCAGTTCCAGCTCCTGCAGCCGCTCCAGTCCCAGCTCCTGCAGCCGCTCCAGTTCCAGCTCCTGCAGCTGCTCCAGCTCCAGCTCCTGCAGCCGCTCCAGTCCCAGCTCCTGCAGCCGCTCCAGCTCCAGCTCCTGCAGCCGCTCCAGCTCCAGCTCCTGCAGCCGCTCCAGCTCCAGCTCCTACTGCTGCTCCAGTCCTAGCTCCTGCAACTGCTCCAGCTCCTGCAGCCGCTCCAGCTCCTGTGGCCGTGTCAGAGAAACGAGCTGTAGCAGTGCAAGTTGACCCTGCAGAGGGTATTCCAATCCCTGTAACGGGGTCAGAGAAACGAGCTGTAGCAGTGCAAGCTGCCCCTGCAGAGGGTGTTCCAACCTCTGTGGCAGACCCTGTAACAAAGTCAGAGAAACGAGCAGTAGCAGTGCAAGCTGCCCCTGTAGAGAAGGTGAAAATATGGTATAGAAATTCAAGTCGTTTAGAACGCAGAGAGTCTTCTGCCAATCCAGGTAAAGCTTCTGCCAAAACTAAGTATAGAGATGACGAAGATGATGACGACGCTGGGCCATCAAGGATTCAGGAGGAGGAAGATGAGGATGCCGAAAGAGCAACAGTAACTACCCGAAGCCTAAACGAGCGCGAGCTACGAGATGTGCGAAAAGATTTTGGTCGCTGTATAGGTGAGCAGCTTGTCACCTGGCTGCTCCGGTGCTGGGACTCTGGAGCCAATTGTGTGGAATTAGACGGCAGGGAAGCCAGACGGTTGGGATCCCTTGCTCGAGACGCCGGCATTGACAAAGCAATTGCAGATGGAGCACAACCCACCAGCCTCTGGAGGCGTCTCCTCTCAGCTGTGAGGGAAAGGTATCCCTTCAAGGAAGATATTTTATGTCTACCAGGCAAGTGGACCACTATGGAGAAGGGAATCCAGTACTTGAGGGAATTAGCCGTACGGGAAGTGATTTATGAGGATCCAGACCAGAGACAAACATCCAAAGATCCAGATGAAGTCAAGTGTACACGACCCATGTGGCGGAAGTTTGTACGGAGTGCACCATCATCATATGCCAGCTCATTGGCAGTAATGGCCTGGAAAGAGGATGAGGAACCCACAGTAGATGAAGCGGCTAAACAACTCCGGCAGTACGAAGAAAGTCTCTCCTCTTCCTTACAGGCCTGCGTCTCAGCTGTGGAGAAACTTTCTGAAAAGTTTCACCAACTTGAAGAGAATCTATTGTCCTCCCCACCTGAACCAACCAGTGTCCAACGACCAAAAGAGAACACTTGGGAGAAACTTTCTGAAAAGGTTCACCAACTTGAAGAGAGATTATTCTCCTCTGCACCTGCACAAAGCAGTGTCTCAGCTGTCAGGGGTAGGCGTTCACCCACACAAGGAAGACGATATGGTGGGTACTCACCCCGTGCCACCCTGTGGTTTTACTTACGAGACCATGGAGAGGACATGAGAAAATGGGATGGAAAATCTACCGCGACCCTAGAGGCACGGGTACGTGAGTTGCAAAAGAAAACAATCAGGAAAAAAGGATTCTCCGAAAAGTTTGCTGCTCCAACTTCCAGCAGACAATCCTTCAAACACAGAAACGAAGAAGATTCTGACCAGGATTAGGGGGGCCCTGCCTCCAGCCAGGGGGAGGAAAGGGACAATCGAGTTTATTGGACTGTGTGGATTCGATGGCCTGGCACATCACGCGCACAGAAGTATAAGGCTTTAGTAGACACCGGTGCACAATGTACTATAATGCCATCGAGCTATAAAGGACCAGAGCCCATCTATATTTGTGGAGTGACAGGAGGATCTCAGCAGTTGACTGTATTGGAGGCTGAAGTGAGTCTGACTGGGAATGAGTGGGAAAAGCACCGTATTGTGACTGGCCCGGATGCTCCATGTATCCTTGGCATAGACTATCTTAGAAGAGGATATTGCAAGGACCCAAAAGGGTTCCGGTGGGCTTTTGGTATAGCTGCCTTAGAGACAGAGGGCATTAAACAATTATCTACCTTGCCTGGTCTCTCAGAGGACCCCTCTGTTGTGGGGTTGCTGAGGGTCGAAGAACAGCAAGTGCCAATCGCTACCACAACTGTGCACCGGCGGCAATATCGCACTAACCGAGACTCCCTGATTCCCATCCATAAGCTAATTCGTCAATTGGAGAGCCAAGGAGTGATCAGTAAGACCCATTCACCTTTCAATAGCCCCATATGGCCAGTGCGAAAGTCTAATGGCGAGTGGAGACTAACAGTGGACTATCGTGGCCTGAACGAAGTCACGCCACCACTGAGTGCTGCAGTGCCGGACATGCTGGAACTTCAGTATGAACTTGAATCGAGGGCAGCCAAGTGGTACGCCACAATTGATATCGCTAATGCATTTTTCTCCATCCCTCTAGCAGCAGAGTGCAGGCCACAATTTGCCTTCACTTGGAGGGGAGTCCAATATACTTGGAATAGGCTGCCCCAGGGGTGGAAACACAGCCCTACCATTTGCCATGGACTGATCCAGTCTGCGCTAGAGCAGGGGGAAGCTCCTGAACACCTGCAGTACATCGATGACATTATTGTGTGGGGTGACACAGCAGAGGAAGTTTTCGAAAAAGGGAAGAAAATAGTCCAAATCCTTCTGAAAGCCGGTTTTGCCATAAAACAGAATAAAGTCAAAGGACCTGCACGAGAGATCCAGTTTTTAGGAATAAAATGGCAAGATGGACGTCGTCAAATCCCAATGGATGTGATCAACAAAATAACAGCTATGTCTCCACCAACTAACAAAAAAGAAACACAGACTTTCCTAGGTGTTGTGGGGTTTTGGAGAATGCACATCCCAAATTACAGTCTGATTGTAAACCCGCTCTACCAAGTAACCCGTAAGAAGAATGAGTTTGAATGGGGCCCTGAACAACGACAAGCCTTTGAACAAATCAAGCAGGAAATAGTCCATGCAGTAGCCCTTGGGCCAGTTCGAACAGGACCAGATGTAAAGAATGTGCTCTACACTGCAGCCGGGGAGAACGGCCCCACCTGGAGCCTCTGGCAGAAAGAACCTGGGGAAACTCGAGGTCGGCCCCTGGGGTTTTGGAGTCGGGGATACAGAGGATCTGAGGCCCGCTATACTCCAACTGAAAAGGAGATATTGGCAGCATATGAAGGAGTTCGATCTGCTTCGGAGGTGGTCGGTACTGAAGCGCAGCTCCTCCTAGCACCCCGATTGCCGGTACTAGGCTGGATGTTCAAGGGAAGGGTCCCCTCTACGCATCATGCAACTGATGCTACATGGAGCAAGTGGGTTGCACTGATTACTCAGCGGGCTCGAATAGGAAACCCCAGTCGCCCAGGAATATTGGAAGTGATCATGGACTGGCCAGAAGGCAAATACTTTGGGATATCATCAGAGGAGGAGGTGGGTCGTGCTGAAGAAGCCCCACTGTACAACCAGTTGCCAGAGAATGAAAAGAAATATGCCCTGTTCACTGATGGGTCCTGTCGTATTGTGGGGAAGCATCGGAGATGGAAGGCTGCTGTCTGGAGTCCTACGCGACGAGTTGCAGAAGCTGCTGAGGGAGAAGGTGAATCGAGTCAGTTTGCAGAAGTGAAAGCCATTCAGCTGGCTTTAGACATTGCTGAACGAGAAAAATGGCCAGTTCTCTATCTCTACACCGATTCATGGATGGTAGCAAATGCCCTGTGGGGATGGTTACAGCAATGGAAGCAAAACAACTGGCAGCGCAGGGGCAAACCCATCTGGGCTGCTGCATTGTGGCAAGATATTGCTGCTCGGGTAGAGAACCTGGCTGTGAAAGTACGCCACGTAGATGCTCATGTGCCCAAGAATCGGGCTACTGAAGAACATCAAAACAACCAGCAGGTGGATCAGGCTGCTAAGATTGAAGTAGCTCAGGTGGACTTGGATTGGCAGCATAAAGGTGAATTATTTATAGCCCGATGGGCCCATGACACCTCAGGCCATCAAGGTAGAGACGCAACATACAGATGGGCTCGTGATCGAGGGGTGGACTTGACCATGGACGCTATAGCACAGGTTATTCATGACTGTGAAACATGTGCTGCAATCAAGCAAGCCAAACGGTCAAAGCCTCTTTGGTATGGAGGACGATGGCTGAAATATAAATATGGAGAGGCCTGGCAGATTGATTACATCACACTCCCTCAAACTCGCAATGGCAAGCGCCACGTACTTACAATGGTGGAAGCAACCACCGGATGGCTGGAAACATATCCTGTGCCTCATGCCACCGCCCGGAACACCATCCTGGGCCTTGAAAAGCAAGTCCTATGGCGACATGGCACCCCAGAAAGAATAGAATCAGACAATGGGACTCACTTCCGAAACAACCTTATAGACACTTGGGCCAAAGAACATGGTATTGAATGGGTGTATCACATCCCCTATCATGCACCAGCCTCCGGGAAAGTTGAACGATACAATGGCCTGTTAAAGACTACCTTGAAAGCAATGGGTGCTGGGACGTTCAAAAACTGGGATACGCATTTAGCAAAGGCCACCTGGTTAGTCAATACTAGGGGATCTACCAACCGAGCTGGACCTGCCCAATCAAACCTGTTACGTACTGTAGATGGGGATAAAGTTCCTGTAGTGCATGTAAAAAATATGCTGGGTAAAACAGTCTGGGCTACTCCTGCCTCGGGAAAAGGCAAACCTATTCGTGGAATTGTTTTCGCTCAGGGACCTGGATACACTTGGTGGGTGATGCAAAAGAACGGAGAGGTCCGGTGTGTACCTCAAGGAGATTTAATACTGGGTGAGAATAGCCCATGAACTGAATTGTACCATGTTAAATAGTATATTATACTGTATGTTATCACTACCATGATTACTATAGGTGACTAATTAGAATGTATGGAAAAGAGTGTAACCTGAGCATGACATAAATGGTATGGAATAAGGGGTGGATAGATGTCCTGGTTTCAGTTAGCACAGAATTAATTTTCTTCCTAGTAGCTGGTGGAATGCTGTGTTTTGGCTTAGGATGAGAAGAGTGCTGATAACACCCCGATGCTTTAATTGTTGCAGAGCAGTGCTTATACTAAGCCAAGGACATCTCAGCCTTTTGCTCTGTCCTGCCAACGGGCAGGCTGGGGGTGCAGTAAGAGCTGGGAGGGGACAGACCCAGGACAGGTGACCCAAACTAGCCAAAGGGGTATTCCATACCATCTGACGTCATGCTAAACAATATATAGGGGTGGCTAGCTGGGGGGAAGGGGCCGGACTGCTCGGGGTTAGGCTGGGCATCGGTCAGCGAGTGGTGAGCAATTGCATTGTGCATCACTTGTTTGTACATACTATTATTACTTTCCTATTATCACCATTGTATTATTATTGTTATTATTTTTACTATTATTTTGTTATTATTATTTTCCTGTCTTATTAAACTGTCTTTATCTCAACTCACGGGCTTCACTTTCCATTTCTCTCCCCCGTCCCAGAGAGGGAGGGGGGAGGGTGAGCGAACGGCTGCGTGGTGTTTAGCTGCCAGCCGGGTTAAACCACGACAAAGGATCTTAAGAGGATGTGCAGGAACAAAATTAGAAAGTTCAAAGCTCATCTGGAGCTCACTCTGGCTACTGCTGTTAAAGATAACGGAAAATGTTTTTATAAATACATAAACACAAAAGGAGGACTAAGAAGAATCTCCATCCTTTACTGGATGTGGGGGGAAACTTAGTGACAAGAGATGAGGAAAAGCCTGAGGTGCTTAATGCCTTCTTTGCCTGAGACTTTAGCAGCAAGACCAGTTGTTCTCTGGGTACTCATCCCCCTGATCTGGTGGAAGGGGGATGATCTGGTGGAACTAGCTGCTGTGCGTCAGAGAGGCTGGGAGTCCAGCAGCAGTGCCATGGGCTGGAAGGATCACAAGCAGCTCACTTCAACCTGGGCAGATTCTGGCCCAAGAAGGGAGTGTTTTATAAGTATGGTATTACGAGGGTAGTGGTGCCTCAGAAACTTCAGTAAGTCCAGAAAGTCCAGTAGGAAGCAAATGACTGTTAAACAGCCTGTGAGTTGACTTCTTTCTGAAGCAGCTGACAGGTCATCCCTTGACTCCTGGCTGGGATCTATGCCTTTGGGCTCACATCTGCTGGTCTCCATAAGCCAGCAGATGCACCTGCTTTACAAATAGTCTCTGAGATCCTCTCTTCATAAGTACCTGATAGGCCCCATTGAGGAAGAGGTCTTGAAGAGGTGTTGTCATATCAGAGGTTTGGTTTTTGACTCATTCATCTTTCAGGGCTGATTTCAAATTTCTACACATTGGAGGCCACTGCCTCCCAGATGCCTGGGGGAACACAAAGCCTTCATGAAGCCATGGAAGACGTTACCCTGGGTCCATAGGAACCATTCTAGAACCAAAACATGTAGGCAGGAAGCACACTTTTGTGGTGTTGCAGAGCTGCTGGGCACATTGCACAGGGTATTCTGACAGCCTTTGTGTCCTTCTCAGTGCTGGCTTAGGAGCTGCTTCTTTATTGGGAACAGAGTAGCCAACAGAGGTGAGACAGATACTCTTGAGTTCATGAAAGCCATCAGAAAGCTGCCACTAAGATGACTGATATAGGGAAGGCAGGAGGAGCCTGGCCAGGAGAGATGTGAGATTTGGGGGAGGAAAGAAGAGCTCAGATAGCAGAAGGTAATGATTTTGGAGAGGTAAGAACATTCAGGTAATGCTGATCCCACCATAAAGCTGATTTAAAGCAGTCATGTGAGGCCATTACCCTTTTTTAATCTGTTATATTAATATCCAAATCTAAATGCCACTCTACATGCTGACAGGAATCCACTGCTCTAATTTTTGACCACCATATCCCTTGAAGCCAAAATTAGTCCATAACCCCTTTCCATTACCTTTCTTCTCTAGCTCACTCTCATCCCTGCACTTAACACTAGTATTAAAATACTCTATTTAACCTTAGTCTTCTTGCAGACCTAAAAAAAACCCTAAAGCAAAGAGCTTGCCCATACCCTAACCACAGACCTGACACCACAAGCAGAACACCAAACCCTCCCACTAAACATCTGCTTAATCTCTCACCCAGAAAGGTTTGCCATAGTCCCTAATGCCATACATAAACAACTATCATCCAAAGCCTGTCTTCCTGTGCATTAACCTTCTCACCTGTAACCCTTTTCTTAACCCTTAACATAGGTTCCTGTTCTCTCGGGGCAGGGCAGGAACCGTGAGATTTCTATGCAGTCACATGGCATTCAAAATGAACGGGAATGGCCATGGATTTGATCAGCTTGTAGGCCACAAGGAGGAGACGGGTGGGAATGCTCTGCTGAGCTCAGCTCTGCCTCAGGATCTCCCAAACCAGAAGGAGGAATTGGCCTGTGAAAGGGACTATGAGGTCAGTTCTGTCTCTGCAGTTGATAGGGCAGCAGCAGGAAAGTGTCACAGAAAGGGACTGTGAGGTCACTTCTGTCTGAAGCAGCAAACAGGTCACATTTCTACCCAGGAACTGTACTTTTCAGCTGACATCTGCCAGTGGTCGTGGTAGGCCAGCAGAAGGCACCTGGTTGGCATGCTGACTGTGGGATCCCCTCTGCCCACATACCCAGGAGGACCCATGCAGAAAGAAGGCCCACATATGGGTTGTCCTGTCCCTTCTGCTTGAGTCCATGACTGGACAGCAGCAGGCACAAGGCTTAGGTGTGTCTGCAGAAAAGTCTGTAAGGTCAACAGCCGGACCATGGCTTGGAAGATCCTGGTGAGGTGACTTCTGTCTGGTTAGTTGGCAGACTGCAAGAAGGATGACAGGTTGCGATGCCTACTTCAGGAGTTGTTTCCACCCTGATGGAGCTTTCTTTGGTAGTAGAAAAGAGCAGGAGAGAAAAACCTGCCAGAAAGTGCACCTTGGAAGGTTGGCACTGGCCATGAAAAAGACAAAATGTCCCTCAAAGGGTTGTGTCGTGGTGCTAGAGGTCACCCAAAGGGTGTCTTTGATCAGACCATGGCTTTGTGTTTGAAGGAACAGCTGGTGAGGGTTGACGAGACATCAGTGAAACCACGGAAATGCCAGGATGAGTGCAAGGTGAAGAACAGAGATGGGTGTCTGCAGGTTTCCAGGAAATAGGACAAAGTGTGGGGCAGCATAGGAAAGTCTGGAGAGGAAAAAGAGGTGGGTGCTGTCAAGAAGAAAAGGCCCCAGCAGCCCTGACATTTTTGTCCCCTTTGACAGAGCTTCTGAGGAGATGAAAGTCATTGCAAGGGGGCTTATTGCTTTCTTGAGACCCTGTGCAGAGGCAGGGAGGAGTCATACCACTGTTCTTCTTATGGCCCACCACACCCCACAGACTGCCAGCAAGAGCCCTGAGCCAGACATGGGAGTGCAGGACATTCCCTTCTAGTGGCTGGAGTCAGGACCTGGCCCTTTTACTTCAGCACAGCAAACCCAGACCTTTCGCAGCAAAGTGCTTTGCCTATCTGTAATCATGGCCTCCAATTATCTGCCCTAACAAGTCCCTGAGGAGAATCTCTTGGTAACGGCCCTCAGTGGGGCCCATTAATACTCCAAGTCACTTCAGCTTTTCCTTCTGACTTTACTTTCTCAAGCAATTGCATCATTCTCCTCTCAGTATCTGACATTCACAGACTGAGCACCAAAATCCAGCATGGAACTCATTAAAAGGCAGAAACACCTAAGGAACCATGTCGTCCATAGTGTTATTCATATCCTCAAGACTTGAACAGCTACTTGGAGAGCTTTCATGGTGTAGTTAAGGAGGAAGATTTCAAAAAGCACCTAATAAATGTCTCCTCTCATTTTAAAGGATGATTTTTGTTGCATTTCAGTTTTGAGCATCTTTCTTCAATTGATATTAATCCAGAGCTTCTTCTATGGAGATGGACATAGGGAGGAAAAGCAGACTCTTGAGGTCTGACCGTGCATGGACAACCTTGCTTCTCACCACCCCAACCCTGACATTTCTCTCATTGGCCACCTGGTGTTTGCATCACTTTTCCTTACACCAGACTTATGCACTGAAGTCTGCAGCTGGATGTTAGAGCCCCTTTGCACCAGCTCCCACCTGCTTTCCTTAGAGACCTGGCTGCACACAGAAGGGTTTTTTTCTATTTTAAAACAATCAACAGGAAAACATGCAGCAATTTTCCAAACAGAAAAACAAGTTCCGCATCTTATTGCTCTTTACAGATACCTTAAAGGAGGCTGTAGTGAGGTGGGGGTTGGTCTATTCTCCCACGTGCCTGGTGACAGGACAAAGGGGAATGGGCTTAAGTTGCGCCAGGGGAGTTTTAGGTTGGATGTTAGGAAGAACTTCTTTACCGAAGGAGTTGTTAGACATTGGAACAGGCTGCCCAGGGAGGTGGTGGAGTCACCATCCCTGGAAGTCTTCAAAAGACGTTTAGATGTAGAGCTTAGGGATATGGTTTAGTGGGGACTGTTAGTGTTAGGTCAGAGGTTGGACTAGATGATCTTGAGGTCTCTTCCAACCTAGAAATTCTGTGATTCTGTGATCTTGTATGTCTCCAGTCAGGTTTATCTCACTGGCTTATCCTCACAAAAGCATGACTGTAAATTAAGTATTTTATACTGATTGTTAAGAAATTACAGGTATTAAGATTAGTATTATTCCATATGATCTTAATTCAACAATAAATGATGAGGAGCTTGCTACAGAAACAATTAGGCAGACCGCTAATCGATGGGCAAGCTTGAACTCAATGAAGCTCAAAGCAGCAACTGGGTCAGTGAGAGCAGTCTGAATGATCAAAGTGTAAGGGGAGGACAAAGCAGGAGAACCATGGGAAGTGCATAGGTCCAGACAGGCATCTGGAAAGGGGACATTCAACAGGGATTGTTTGTTCAAGGTAGGTGGAAGTACCTGGAAGATGAGGGAGTACACCATGATGGAGAAAGCAATGACAATGCAAGTACAGGTGGCCATCAGTATTTCTTCTCCTGTGATGAATATAGATCCTGAAAATTCATCTGAAGGATGTAGATCATTTGGGGCCAGCCATGGCTCTGGAAATGGAGGTCTGTGAAGCTGTAGGACTCCTGGTCTCTTGCCTGGGGGATCCCCAGCACAGAGTGTCTGTGTCCCACAGGTCCAGCCCCACTACCCAGGCCAGCACAAGAGGCCTGGCCCAGGCACAGGACAGCTCCAGATTCCCCTCCAGGATACCATTTGCCATCAGTCCCAGCACCTATGGGACACTCCCAGGCCAGTGAAACGCCAGCTACTATTTGCTAGGCCATGTGCAATCCAGAAAGCATCTCGCAGTCCTTCAGTGATCTCTGTGTGACTCTGATCCATGGTGAAGCCCAGAAAAGTAACAGGCCTGTCCAGGGAAGGTGTCCTGGGTTGTATTTCTGACACTATCTTTGGAAGATGAGTGCAGAGATGCGGCAGAGATGCCACTGTGGAGACATCAAGACTGTCACCAAAGTACACGAGATTTGAGGGCTAAGAGAAATGCAAAGGAACAAGGGAACAAAGTGGAAGCCAAAAGAGAGCAGCAGGGAAACAGCCATTTCCTGCTGCTGGACATGGCCATGGCTCCAGGGAAGCAGCAGCCCTGACCCAAAGGCAGCACAGAGGCAGAGCCCAGTGGGCAGTGAGGGACAGCCCCAAAGGCCACTGGGGCTGCTCCTCCATGAGGCAGCTGGGCTCTTGGTCTGAGCTCTTCGTGAATGCTGGGGCTGCTCCCACAGGTGCAGAAGAGATGGGAGGAGATGGGACATGAGACCAGTAAAATTCTGCTCTCTTCTTTATTGTCGTTATCTGCACAAGAAGCCCAGTTCTATAAGTACATTAGAGGATTGGGTCAAAACTTAAAAAAACAAACAAACAAACAAAACCCAAACATAGCAGACACTAAGAATAAAAGTAAGTCAAATTCACCAGCTTTAGACAGTATTAATAAATAAATAAAAAATAAAGAAAATTGTCCTAACAGTTTATTTCAGGAAACATCAGTGTCCTGAAACGATTGTAGGCACATGATTAATGTAGAAGAAGAATGTCTGCAAATACTTGCTTTAAGCATGTATTCAAAGAGTTTCCTCGCTGCACCCTTGAGCTCCTGGTTCCTTATGAAGTAGATGAGGGAGGTCACTGCTGGAGGCACCACTGAGTACTGAACCACCAGCAAAAGATTCATGGATGAGTATAGAACTGCCACCAGCAGGTCCGTGGATGGGGTGGAGAATGAAGGGAACTTCAGGTAGGCAAACAAGCCAGTGCTCACAAACAGGGGGACCAGAGCCAGGTGAGGGAGGCATGTGGAAATGGACAGTGGCAGTGTCCACCCTGTTGGTCCTCCCTGTGTTTCCTAGGAGGCCAGCACATCCCAGACCCTCCCCAGCTCTCCACACCTGCCTCTAGTCTCCCCAGCTAAGCCCAGCCCAGCCCAGCCCTGCCCAGCCCAGCAGAGCAGCCTAGGCTGGGATGGCAACAAAGCAGCAAATGGAGAAGTGGGGGTCAGTGCAGTGTCCCTGCTGCTGACATCTGCAGGACATACCCCCCTACGATATTCACCAGGGAAGCCTGCAACCACCCAGGCCAGCCGTATTCCCCAGAACAGCACCACACTGCTGGCCCTGGGGCTCCTCAGGCAGCACCACTGCACACACACAGCACCCTGCTCTGCTCCCAGTACACCCCATGTTCCACACAGTCTTGTCCCATGCCAGCACATCTGGGCTGGCCTGAGCAGCCATTCCTGCAGCCCCTGCCCATGCTGCCCACAGCCTCCCAGCTGGCGGTGCTGCTCTGCAGAGCGAGGAGTCTGTGGTGCATGGGGCTGTGAGGCACTCTGCAGGGCCGTGCTGGTCAGGCTGGGGAGGCAGAGCCAGCTGGTGGGGGGCACTGCCACTGACTGCCTCCCACACAAGTGGTTCTTTAGCCATGGAGGGTGCGTACAGATAGCCGGCCTTCTTCAGAGTCAGAGACTCACAGAATAGCCAAGATGGAGGGGACCCATGAGGATCATTGCATCCAACTTATTTCCAATGTCATTAGATGTTTTGGGGTGATTCATTGTATTCAGTCTACAAAATGTCAGCTAAGGTATGACAATGCAGCAGACTGCTTTCCCTGTACCTGCTGTGTTCCCTGCAGTTGCAGAGCTCTCCTTTGCCTGTTCCCACCCAGATTTAGCACTATATCTATACTTCAAAATGTTATCTTTACTTTGCAATATCCATGAGAGTAGCTTTGGGAGAAGAGCTGAGCCTTCAGGCACTGCCCTCAGCAGATCCCCTTTTATGCTGCAGATGCTGGTACGGAGCCAGCTGTATTAGAGAATTGCCCCTGGCCTGTCCCTGCCTGTGCACACAGAACTGCCCCAGAGCAGCACGGTGAGCAAGAGACAACAAGAGCAGCGAGTCCTCGCAGCAACACGAGGGCTCTGTAGGAGAGTACAAGGTGAAAGGGAGAGCAGCTTGGGAAAGACGAAGCTCTGGAGCTCCTTGACAGTGCTGCTGTGCCAGGACACTTCTTCCCTCCACCCCTGTACACAGCCAAGTGCCCCTGCAGCTTCACTGCAGGTCTCTGAGGGAGGATCTCGGGCAAGCATATCACTGCAGGGTCGGTTTTTTTTTTTATTTAAATACACAGAGAGCCTGCCTCCTTGTTTACACCAAGTCCGGGAGTCACATGGGACATATAGATACTTAAATGAAAGAATATGAACAAAGACATTTCTTTGTGGACAATAATTTCACAAGTAATATAAAGAAAAAATTATACTCAAACAAAATAAAAAACAAACCTGCATCTGGACCTTTAATCACAGAATCACAGAATTTCTAGGTTGGAAGAGACCTCAAGATCATCGAGTCCAACCTCTGACCTAACACTAACAGTCCCCACTAAACCATATCCCTAAGCTCTACATCTAAACGTCTTTTGAAGACTTCCAGGGATGGTGACTCCACCACCTCCCTGGGCAGCCCGTTCCAGTGCCTAACAACCCTTTCAGTAAAGAAATTCTTCCTAACATCTAACCTAAAACTCCCCTGGCGTAACTTTAGCCCATTCCCCCTTGTCCTGTCACCAGGCACATGGGAGAACAGGCCAACCCCCACCTCGCTACAGCCTCCTTTAATGTACTTATACAGAGCAATAAGGTCACCCCTGAGCCTCCTCTTCTCTAGGCTGAACAAGCCCAGCTCCTTCAGCCACTCCTCATAGGACTTGCTCTCCAGGCCCCTCACCAGCTTCGTCGCCCTTCTTTGGACCCGCTCAAGCACCTCCATGTCCTTCTTGTAGCGAGGGGCCCAAAACTGAACACAGTACTCGAGGTGCGGCCTCACCAGAGCCGAGTACAGGGGGACGATCACCTCCCTAGCCCTGCTGGTCACAGTGTTTCTGATACAAGCCAGGATGCCGTTGGCCTTCTTGGCCACCAGAGCACACTGCTGGCTCATATTCAGCCGACTGTCCACCATCACTCCCAGGTCCTTCTCTGCCTGGCAGCTCTCCAACCATTCCTCTCCCAGCCTGTAGTTCTGCTTGGGGTTATTGCGCCCCAGGTGCAGGACCCGGCACTTGGCCTTGTTGAACTTCATACAGTTGACCTCAGCCCATCGGTGCAGCCTATCCAGATCCTCCTGCAGAGCCTTCCTACCCTTAAGCAGATCGACACACGCACCTAGCTTGGTGTCATCTGCAAACTTACTGAGGGTGCACTCAATGCCGTCATCCAGATCATTGATGAAGATGTTAAAGAGGACCGACCCCAGCACCGAGCCCTGGGGGACGCCACTAGTGACTGGCCTCCAACTGGACTTGGCTCCATTTACCACAACTCTTTGGGCCCGGCTATCCAGCCAGTTTCTAACCCAACGAAACGTGCGCCAGTCCAAGCCAAGAGCAGCCAGTTTCTTGAGGAGAATGCTGTGGGAGACGGTGTCAAAAGCCTTGCTGAAGTCAAGGTAGACCACATCCACAGCCTTTCCCTCATCCACCCAGCGCGTCACTTTGTCGTAGAAGGAGATCAGGTTCGTCAAGCAGGACTTGCCTTCCATAAACCCATGCTGGCTGGGCCTGATCGCCTGCTTGCCCTTCAAGTGCCGCATGATGACTCCCAAGAGGATCTGCTCCATGAAATGAGTTACATTATGAATGATATGCAGCTCTGCAGAGAAGATTCTTGTTCTGGTGGACATGAACTGTTCAACATGAGCCATCAGTGTGTGTTTGCATCCCAGAAGGCAAGCTGCATCCCAGGATTCATCAAAGGATGAGTGGCTAGCAGGTCGAGGGAGGTGATTGTTTCCCTCTACTCTGTTATTGTGAGGCCCTACTTGGAGTACTGAATCCAGGTTTGGTGCCCCAGCACAAGAAGGATGTTGATCTGTTAAAACAGGTCCACAAAGATGATCAAGGAGCTGGAGCACCTCTCCTATGAAGGAAGGCAGAGAGAGTTGGGGTGGTTCAGCCTGCAGAAGAGAAGGCTTTAGGGTGAATTCATTGCCTACAAACCACCTGTCTGAGCTGGGGCAAAAGCCCAGTGCAGGGAACGGTGGTTACGAGGGGCTGTCTGTGATGATGGCATTTCTCAGTAATTAAAGGGGGCATAATAAAAGATGGAGAACAACTCTTTGCTCAATCAAATAATGACAGAACAAGGGGGAATGTTTTTAAACTAAAAGAGCAGAGATTTTGATTAGAGGTTAGAAGGAAATTCTTCACTCAGAGGGTGGTGAGGCACTGTAAGAGGTTGCCCACAGAACTTGTGAATGCCCCATCCTTGGAGCTCTAAAAGGCCTGGGTGGATGGGGCCCTGTCAAACTTGATCTAGTGGGTGGCATACTTGCCCATGTCAGGGGGGTTGGAACTAGATGATCTTTGAGGTCCCTTCTAAACCAGGCAGTTCTATGTTTCTATGTTTCTATGATTCTAAGACAGGCAGTTTATTCCTTCTGAAAAACACTCATTCGTCACTTTCCACACCGCATCTTTCAGCTCCTGGTTCCTCATGCTGTAGATAAGGGGGTTCACTGTTGGACTCACCACCGAATACAGAACAGCCAGCAAGAGATTCAGTGAGGAGGAGGACATGGAGGGGGGCTTCAGGTAGGCAAATATGGCAGTGCTGGTGAAAAGGGAGACTACGGCCAGGTGAGGGAGGCATGTGGAAAAGGCTTTGTGCCGGCCCTGCTGTGAGGGGATCCTCATCACAACCCTGAAGATCTGCACATAGGACAGCACAAGGAAGACAAAACACACAAATAATAAAGAGGCACTAACCACAATAAGCCTAGCCTCTTTGATATAGGCATCAGTGCAGGAGAGCTTGAGGATCTGGGGAATTTCACAGAAGAACTGGTCCAGGGCATTGCCTTGGCAGAGGGGAAGGGAAAAGGTATTGGCAGTGTGCAGCACAGCATAGAGAAAAGTACAGCCCCAAGTACTTGCTGCCATGTTGACACAAGTTCTGCTGTCCATTATTGTCCCATAGTGCAGGGGTTTGCAGATGGCAACGTAGCGATCATAGGCCATGATGGTGAGAAGAGAAAACTCTGCTGTGACAAATGTGACAAACATAAAGACCTGGGTAGCACAACCGAAGAAGGAAATGGCCGTGGTGTCCCACAGGGAATTGGCCATAGCTTTGGGAACAGTGGTAGAGATGGAGCCCAGGTCGATGAGGGCGAGGTTGAGGAGGAAGAAGTACATGGGAGTGTGGAGGCGGTGGTCACAGGCTATGGCGGTGAAGATAAGGCCGTTGCCCAGGAGGGCAGCCAGGTAGATGCCCAGGAAGAGCCCGAAGTGCAGGAGCTGCAGATGGTGTGTGTCTGCAAATGGCAGGAGGAGGAACTCATTGGGGAAGCTGCTGTTGGACATTTGCTGCTTCTCGGCATAGCAGCCTATTTATGGAGGAATTTAAAGAGGCAAGTTAGATAGTGTTTTCTGAGCAAAACCTAAGCCATACCTCATTGAAACATCCTCAACAAGACACACTGCCTTTTCCAGGGAAGAATACATGCTTCTGCCTGGAGCTTTTGATTTGGTTGCCTAAGAATGCCTAAGAGACCAGGTTAGTCAACTTCGCTCTCTGGAAGGGTCAGTATTGCCCTGTAGGTACATGATAAAGACCACCAGGGACTGGTGGTGGTCTCTGAGACAGGTACCTGCCCCAGGTAGCAGGCTCTGGGAAGCAGAAAGACTCCCCCCTGCCCTTCTGGGTGGCCTCCTTCCTCCCAGAGCTTCTCCCCGCAATGTCGTGGGCAGATCCCCAGGCAGGCTGAGTGCTGAGCCTGGCAGGCAGCAGAGGCCCTGCCCCGGCACACAGTCCCTGGGGCACAGCAGGGACCCAGCTCTGCACCACAGCCCTGGACACCTCTGTCTAAATGCTCGGCTGCACAACTTGCAGCTGGCCCCACAAGAAGGAAACCTCATGTTTTGTCCCTCTGACAGCTTTGGAAGGTAATCCCTGCTCTGGAACTTGTCATTCTCCTCTTATCCAAAAAAACTCCTGAGTCCTGAGTCCTCCTGAAAGCTCCCATAGGCTGTGGGATTTGCCAGCAAATCTGGAGATGGCAACAGGAACAACAGCTGCATTGCCCTGTAGCCAGAGACTTACCCTGTTCAGGGTTGTGAAGATTTCTCCCGCAGTGAGCTCTCAGCATCCCCCCTCCACACTGCCTTTAACATCTCCCTCCCTTCTCTCAGCTGCCCTTGTCCCCTGCAGGCATGCCCCCAGCCCTGCTGTGCAGTGCAGAGGAGCTGCTCCTGGGCAGAGCTGTCTCTCTGCAGTGCTGCCTGCTTGCCAGGAGCTCCCCTTGGGCCCATGAGCCCGTCCCAGCTCATCAGCACAGGGAGCTCTTGACAAGTCCCTGGGACTCCAGGGAAATCAACTTTGAATCACACTCAAGCAGTCTTTTGGGATACAATCACTTCTCTAAAGTTTTGATTGGGATTTATTTCCAGTGCTGTCTTTGCTCCTAATTCCATAGAAGATGTTGGCAGGAGAATCATCTATTCTTGTCCCATTATGTGACCAGACACCCTCAACGTGAAAGGCAGGGTGAATACCACCTCTTCCAAGCACTTGTAGATATTGGTGGGATGCTGTGGAGTGTGTGTGGGGGAAGAGATGACATGACTTTTCTGCAGAAACTCAAATCTCTCTGTCTACATATGCTACAAAACCATTTGTCAGCCCACAGAGTCATAGAAACATACAATGCTTTGGGTTAAAGGGACCTCAAAGACCATCAAGTTCCAGTCCCCCCTGCCCTGGGCAGGAACAAATCCTACTAGTGTTGCTCAAGGTCCCATCCATCCTGGCCCTGGACACTATCAGGGAGGGGGCATCCAACACTTCTCTCGGCAACCTGTTCCACTCCCTCACCAACCTCCCAGTGAAGATTTTCTTCTTTAGATTTAATGTAAATGTACTGTCTTGTAGTTTAAAGGGATTACCCCTTTCCTAGAGCTACAATCCCTGATAAAGATTCTATCCCTATCTTTCTCCTATTTTTCTCCCCCGGTTCTGTTAAGGAGAGTCAGGAAGACAGTGGCTGCGTTGTACTTCGCTAACAGCTGGGGATAAACCACAAAACATCTGAGGACACAAACCTGACTGACAATTGATAAAGGAGGCAGTGAGGGAACCAGACCTGGTCAGTCACACTGACTGAAGGTAGCACGGGAGAGAGAGAAAATATTTATTCCAGTGAGATTATCTGATCAGGGACTTGTTGGTCTGGAAACCAATAGAAAAGGGGGAATGCTGGTTAAAGGGTATGAGAAGAGGCTGAAGACACTTGGGTTGTCTAGTCTGGAGAAAAGAAGGCTGAGGGGTGACCTCATTGTCCTCAACATCTTCCTGAGTGGGGGAAGTGCTGAGGGAGGTGATGACCTTTTCTCCTTGGTAACTGACCACAGAAGGTATGGGAATGGCACAAAGCTGTGCAAGAGGACGTTCAGATGGGACATCAGGAAAAAATTTTGTACTGTGAGGCTGGTTAAATGTGGAACAGGCTCCCTAGATACCTGGCTGATGCCCTATGCCTGTCAGTGTTCAAGAGGCATTTGGAAATTGCCAGAAATTAATCAGGGATTTTTTTTTTCCTATATATATGCCCATAGTTATGTATATTTATGTTCATAACTATGAATATTACTATAGAATCATAGAATATCCCAAGTTGGAAGGGACACATAATGATCATTGAGTCCAACTCCTAGCTCCACATGGGTCTACCCAAATGTTTTTATAAACAATGTGGATGTAGGGCTAGAAGGTGTTTTGAGCTAATTTGCTGATGATACTAAACTCGGAGGACTTGTTGACTCCATTGAAGGTGGAAAAGCCTTGCAGAGATAGATTGGAGAGCTGGGCAATCACCAACTGCATGAAGTTTTAAAAGAGCAAGTGCTGGGTCCTGTAGCTGGGATGGGGCAACCCTGGCTATGCTTACAGACTGGGGCACTAGACGCTGGAGAGCAGCCCCACAGAGAGAGATCTGGGGGTTGTGGTTGACAGCAAGCTGAATATGAGCCAGTAGTGTGCCCTGGCAGGCAGGAGAACCAACCGTATCCTGGGGTGCATCAAGCATGGCTTTGCTAGTTGGTTGAGGGAAGTGACTGTCCTGCTCTACTCTGCGCTGGTGTGGCCTCGCCTCAAATACTGTGTGCAGTTCTGGGCACCACAGTACAAAAAGGACATGAAACTATAGAAGGGTGTCCAGAGGAGGGCAATGAAGAAGGTGAAGGGCCTAGAAGGGAAGATGTATGAGGAGCGGAAGAGGTCACTTGGACTGTTCAGCCTGGGAAAGAAGAGGCTGACGGGAGACCCCATCATAGTCTACAGCTTCCTCACGAGGGGGAGTGGAGGGGCAGGTGCTGATCTATTCTCTTTAGTGACCAGCAGGACCTGGCACTTGGTCTTCCTAAACTTCATGCAGTTGGTGATCACCCAAATCTCTAATCTGTCCAGATCTCTCTGCAAGGCATTTTCACCCTCAACAGAGTCAACAACTCCTCCCAGTTTAGTATCATAATCCAATTAGCTATAAACACCTTCTAGTCCTACATCCAAATTGTTTATACAAACATGTAATTGAACTGGCCCTAAAACGAAGCCTTGAGGGACCCCACTGGTGACTGGCTGCCAGCCTGATGCGGAGCCATTTACCACAACCCTTTGAGTCCTACCCGTCAGCCAGTTATTCACCCAAGGTATGATATTTTTTTCCAACTATATGCTGGACATTTTGTCCAGTAGGATCATATGTGAAACTGTGACAAAAGCTTTACTGAAATCCAAAAAGATCACATCAGCTGGTTTCCCTTGATCAATTAGATGGGTGATCTTATCATAAAAGGAAATCAATTTTGTCAAACAGGACCTACCTCTCACGAACCCATGTTGACTGGGACCAATGACTGCATTGTCCCCCAAGCACACTTCAATAGCTACCAGAACAATCTTCTCCATACTTTTACCAGGCACTGACATGAGACTAACAGGCCTGTAGTTACCAGGGTCTTCTTTCTTGTCCTTCTTGAAACTGGCACGACATTTGCCAACTGGGATTTCTCAACATTCCCAAGACTCATAATAATTGAGAGAGGCCCTGTGATAATGTCAGACAGCTCTCTGAGCACACTGGGATGAATCCCATCCGGACCCATTGTCGTGGTTTAACCCAGCCAGCAGCTAAACACCACGCAGCCATTCGCTCACCCTCCCACTTCCCTCTCTGGGATGTGGGAGAGAAACGGAAAGTGAAGCCCGTGAGTTGAGATAAAGACAGTTTAATAAGACAGGAAAATAATAATAACAATAATAATAATAATAATAACAATGATGATAATAGTACTACTACTAATAATGTGTACAAACAAGTGATGCATAATGCAATTGCTCACCACCCGCTGACCAATGCCCAGCCTAACCCCGAGCAGTCCGGCCCCCTCCCCCCGGCTAGCCACCCCTATATATTTTTTAGCATGACGTCAGATAGTATGGCATACCCCTTTGGCTAGTTTGGGTCACCTGTCCTGGGTCTGTCCCCTCCCAGCTCTTGCTGCACCCCCAGCCTGCCCGTTGGCAGGACAGAGCAAGAAGCTGAGACGTCCTTGGCTTAGTATAAGCACTGCTCTGCAACAATTAAAACATCGGGGTGTTATCAGCACTCTTCTCATCCTAAGCCAAAACATAGCATTCTACCAGCTACTAGGAGGAAAATTAATTCTGTCCTAACTGAAACCAGGACACCCATTGACTTGAATGGATCCAGGTGTAGCAACAAATCACACACTTTGAGGGTCAGTTGGGCGTTTATCATTCCCACTGTCACAGTTCTCCAGCTCAGGGCACCCAGGGTCCTGAAGCCCATCCTCGGCATTGAAGACGGAGGCAAAGAAGGCATTAAACATCTTTGCTTTTCCTATGTCCTTGTCTGTGAGGTGACCTTCCCCATCAAGTAGATGATCTATATTTTCTCTGGTCCTCCTTTTTCTATTCATATATTTAAAAGAAAACTTTTTATTGTCACCCACAGATGTGGCCAGCTTCAACTCTAATTGGGCTTTGGCCACAGGAATCTTCTCCCTATGGGTCCGGATGCGAACAGCATCCCTGTAGTCCTTCCACTTTTCCTGACCTTGCTTCCAACAGCCATACACTTTCTTTTCACCCCTCTGCTCTAGAATAAGATCCCTGGTCAGCCAAGCTGGCCTTCTTCCCCACCTTCTTGACTACCCGTGTTTTTAAGATGTAGTGTTTAAGTGTTTAAAGACTGACCAGCACTGATGGATGCCGACACTTTCAAAAGCAGTTTTCCAGGGGACCTTGTTAACTAGTCCTCTGAGCAGCCTGAAGTCTGCTTTCCCCATATCCAGGGCTGAAGTTTTGGTAGCAGTTTTCCTCCTGTCAAAAAAGTTTTAAGCTCAACCACTTCATGGTCACTATGACCAAGACAGCCACCAATTTCCACAGCCCCCACAACACTCTCTGTATACTGCAGCAACAGATCTAGGAGGGCACCTTTCCTAGTTGGCTCCCTTAACACTTGCACCAAGAAGTTATTGCGGTGCTTTAGGAACCTCCTGGATCTGCTTGTGTCAGCCTTGTGATATTCCCACTTGACATGTGGCAAGGTTTTGCACTCCATCACTTAGCTTATCACTGGCGGGCCTTATTTTATCCCTTTTCCCCTTCAACTCTAGTTTAAAGCCCTCTCTATCAGCCCCGCTAACTCCTGGGCAAAAATCCTTCTCCCCCTCTGAGAGGGGCGCATCCCATCTGGTGCCAGTAGGCCCAGTGTCGCATAGACCTTCCCATGATCAACAAACACGAAGTTCTGCCAGTTGCACTGGTCCCAAAGCCACGAATTAATATGGCGAGTGTGCTTGTCAACACTGATCCCTCCTATCAGAAGGACAGAGGCAAACACAACCTGTGCCCCTGATTCTTAAATGGTCACCCCAAAGTCCTAAAGTCCCTTTTGATTGCTCTTGGACTTCTCCTTGCTACTTATTACCAGCCTGAAAAAACAGTAAAGGGTGGTAGTCAGAAAGCTGTACCAGGCAAGTGACTTTCCTGGCAATGCCTTTTACCCAAGCCACAGGGAGGCAGCAGACTTCCCTGTGGGCTGGGTCCAGTCGGCGTATCAGGCCCTCTGTCTCTTTCAGAAGGAAGTCATATAATCATAGAATCATAGAATATCCCAAGTTGGAAGGGACCCATAAGGATCATCAAGTCCCATTCCTGGCACCGCACAGGTCTGCCCAGAAGTGTAGACCATGTGACTAAGTGAACAGTCCAAACGCTTTTTAAATTCAGACAGGCTTGGTGCAGTGACTACGTCCCTGGGAGCCTGTTCCAGTGTGCAACCACCCTCTTGGTGAAGAACCTCTTCCTGATGTCCTTTCTGGCTCCTGGTGGCTCCCGAGTGGCCTCAGTGCAGGAAAGAGCCTTGTCTGCCTCGATGCCCTCTCCACTACAGAACACATCTGCCCTGGAACCGATCTCCTTATTTGTGATCACAAGTTTGCAATTTCTTTATTCTGGAATGCCTGGTAGAGTTTCTGGGAAGTTTTCAGTAGTATCCTTGTACCAGCTGTACTCCAGGTTCCCTTGGGGAAGAACATTGTTTTGGGAATTACCCCACTCACTGGGTAACCTTGAGAAGCAGGGATTACAAACACCATAAAGGCCTCAAAGCACAGGATTGTCATACACTGTGACTGCACAGTCCAGCCCCTTCTCCCCTGAGTCAGAAGGGACCTCTGGAGGTGTCCACTACCATCATCTTCTCTGAGCCATGATAGCTTTACAGGTAGACGACATTAGCTTTCACCATCCCCCCCTCCACGCTGCCTTTAACATCTCCCTTCCTTCTCTCAGCCACCCTTGTCCCCTGCAGGCAGTGACCCGAGCCCTGCTGCACTGTGCAGAGGAGCTGCTCCTGGGCAGAGCTGTCTCTCTGCAGTGCTGCCCGCTTGCCAGGAGCTCCCCTTGGGCCCAGGAGCCCGGCCCAGCTTAGCAGCATAGGGAGCTCTTGACATGAAGGAACTCCAGGGAAATGATTTTGAATCAAGCTGAAGCAATCCCTGATGTTCCCTCTCTGAGCTGGGGAGAGACACTTACTTCCAGCAGTGTCATTTCTCCTACTGGGAGAAGATTCATCAAAGAATCACCTTGTCTTCTTCCACTTTTAGGCTGGACACCCAGAATGTGACTGGCAGGGATCACATTTTCCCAAGCTGAGGGAAATGATCAAAGAGAGTCAATTGATGCATCTCATTTTGAGTTTGATGTCCTAGGCCTGTAATGGGGCCCAGAACCTTCCTTATCAGCCACAAACCCACACAATTTCAGATTTCTTTCACTTCCGCTCAGATATTTAAAAAATAATATAGGCTAAACTCCCACAGTAATTGCAGGAGATAGAGAAGAGCAGTGTGTTGTTCAACTGTAAACACCATTTGACATTTGAGGTGCACAAAGATGTCTGTCTTAGCAGTAATCCTTTAAGTTAGGACTTCAGAGACTGGGAATGTAGGTATTAGAGTTTTGTCAGTGCAGAATGCCTAAAAATGTGGCCTCCCTATGTGCCTTGTCACACACCTGGGAGCTGTCCCTTGTCATTTAGCTAAATAATATAAACCTCCCCTTTAACATATCCCTCTCCTCCCCAAAATTGGGAGTAGATTAATGGAGAAGTGGTAATTTAGAGACAGTACTTTCTAAAAGGTGTTTGAGAGCTTAGGCACATGAGTGGACTGCCCTACATCTAGTAAATTAGGAAGCTCTATCAATTGCCTTGAGGGTAGAGGGGCCTTACAGAGACATCTTGATAGATCAGAATGTTGGTCAGTCGCTACAATATAAAATTCGATAAGAACTAATACCAGATTCTGTACATCAGACCATGTATTCCTGAATGTACATATAGACTGAGGGACAAGTGGATGGAGCATAACTCTGAAAAAAAGGGATCTGGGAGCTGTGGTTCATGGTAAGCTCAGGATAAGTTAACAATGTTCCCTGCAGGGACCATGGTGGAGTTGATCCTGCGGGAGGGCAGCATAGCTCTTCAGGAGAGCCAACTTTGGCCCCTTCAATATCTGCTTGGAAGAGTCCTTTGGAGTAAGGCCCTGTATTGAAGAGAAGTCCAAGAAAGGTAGTTAATATTCCAGGACCACCCCCTCCAACATCAAGGGCAGTCCAACCCAAGAAAAACAAAGGCAAGTAAAAACGGCAAGAGGCCTGCATGGATGAACCAGAAGCTTCTCACCAAACTCCAGCGCAGAAAAGAAGCATAGAGAAGGTGGAAACAAGAACAGATACCCTGAGAGGAATACAAAGGCCTTGTCTGAGCATGTAAGAAAGAATATCGGAAAACTAAAGCACAACTCCAGTGGAATTAGGACAAGGATGTCTAAGGCAGTAAAAAGAGCTTCTAGAAGTACACAGGTGACAAAAGAAAGGTCCTGGAATATGTGGACCCACTGCTGAATGAGGTCCAGGATCAGTTGATACAGGACAGGGAAAAGACAAGAGGTGTTGAATTCCTTTTTCACGTCAGTCAGTACTGGCAAGACTGCCCTTCAGGAATCCCTAGTCACGAAGAATGGGGAGAGTCTGGAAGGAAGATGTACACTTGGTGGGAGTGGATCAGGTCAGGGCATACTTGACCAAATGGGATACACATACCTATGGGACCTGACGGGATTCACCCATGACAGCAGAGAGAGCTGGCTGATGTCCTTGCGAGGCCACCTTGGTCATCTTGGATCATTCCTGGGGAGTAGCAGAATGTCCATCCTAGCTCCAAGAAGTATTACTTGCAAAGGCAAATGCAATGTTTCCTAACATTCTCCACGCCATCAGTAAAACAAACAAACAAAAAAATCAGTGTTGTTTAAATAGCTCAATAAATGCATATCTTTTTATTTATGTCTCAGACTTTTTTTTTTTTTTTTCCAGACTCATTTAGCCTCAACTTTGCCTTCCAGACAAAGACTTTTGTAGCCTCTTCCGTCTTCTAAGACTCGGTCACATGTTAAAGGAAAGATGAAAACAAAACTCTCTTCCAGACAGCTGTTGCACTGGGGTTCTCCAGGGATAAGGTGTGTTAGTGCAGAGGGTAAATGTTTTTGAGAGTGTTTAGAAACAGTCATGGAGAGTGTCTACAAAGCATCAAGGGTTTCTGTTTCTCAAACTGTACCCCATGCCATGTAGGTTGGAATTGTGCAGGACATGGTTATGGGACACAGCCAGGAGAGCTAACCCAAAGTGTTCAAACTGATGTTCTTCACCATCCAGAAACCCCCTGCAGCCTACCACCTGACTACCAAAAGCATGCCGTGCACACCAAATACACCTGTGAAGAGCAGCTGAGAGAGATGGGATTACCTTGAAGAAAAGAAGACTCCAGGAGATATTACTGTGGTCTTCCAATGCATAAAGGGGGCCTACCCACATGTGTAGTGACTAGACTAGACTAGAACAAAGTAGTTTAGTTGGAAGAGACCTTCAAAGATCATCTAGTCCAACTACCTGACCTCTTCAGAGCTAAACAAAAGTTACAGCATGTCAATGAGGGCAATGTCCAAATGCTTCTTGAACATTGACAGGCCTAGAACTGCAAGCACGTCTCAAGGAATCCTATTCCAGTGTTTGATCACCCTCACAGTACAGAAATTTTTCCTACTCTCCAGTCTGGACCTCCCCTGGTGCATCTATGTGCCATTCCCACACTTTCTCTGATCAGTTACCACTGAGAAGAGGTCATCATCTCCCTCTCCACTTGCCCTCCTAAGACAGTGGCTGAAAGCAATGAGGTCACACCTCAGCCTTCTTTTCTCCAGACTAGACAACCCAAGTTTCTTCAGCCTCTCATCATAGGACATCCCCTTTTACTAGTATTCCCTGTTTTCCCTTGGTTTCCCAACTGACAAGATTCCTATTGTGAGGAATGTTTTAACAATTCCAATTCGTGTCCATAAATTCGTGTCCATAAATTCGTGTCCATAAAGAACAATTCTGTTTGAATCCTGTCTGCCTGGGCCCTGCACTGGCAGTTTAATTCTTGAACCACAGATGCAGTGTGTCCCAGTCTCCCCCTCATTCCAGTCAATTTATCAAGTCTTCAGAAAACACTCCTTAAATTTATGAACCTGTTTGCTTTTGTTATTCCGGACTTCTATTTCTAACAGTTACGGCTTTTTTTTCCTGTCTTCTTCGAGATTAACTTAACACTGCTATAGATGTGTCTGTGAATGGCTGGGGAAGAATGTTTTAATTACTCGTGAAGCGTCAAATAAGAAAGCTGTTTGTGTTTGATGTCTGGGAGTTTCAGAACAACTGATAACAACTAGTGACTGTTATGGGATACTATGTGGATCTTTGGTATCTGGCCAGGGGGGGCCAAGAGATTAAGAGGAAGAAAAAAGAAGCTGAAGGACAGTTGGGAGACAAGACCTGTGGAGAGTGTACAGAGAGTGTTCCATAAACTTGGAATAGTGCCGAGTAAGTACAAAGGGTGAGAGGAAGACTACGAGCCTTCAGCATGAAAGACCCCTAGAGACCCCCAGAGGAGACTGATGCGCATGCTCCAGTAGGAGGAACTGGACCCCGGAAGCTAATTATAATAATCTACTTTTTTAGAAGTAGTAATGAATATGTATTAGTCTAGGTGCATAAAAATCAGCTGCTTGATGTAACTGGTGTGCGTCCTGGTGGAGCGGAGACTCCCGGTGCACCCAGCGCTGTTTGCTTACCTCTATTCCTTTATATTCTTTTAATAAATCCTATTTTTTTATTTAATCCTAATTTGAATCCTGAGCCATTTATAACACTGGTCAGATAACCTCGCTGGAAGAAGCATTTTCTCTCTCTCCCATGCTCTCACCAGTCAGTGTGACTGACCAGGTCTGGCTCCCTTCACTGCCTCCTTTATCATTTCTTGGTTAGGTTTGTGCTCCAGATGTGTTGTGCTTTATCCCCAGGAGGTAGCCAAGCACCACACATCCACTCTCTCCCTCATCTCTCTTAACAGAACAGGGAGAGAAAGATTGGAGAAATATCTGGAGAAACTCTATCAGGGAGTGTAATGATAGGACAAGGGGCAGTGCTTTGAAGCTAGAAAAGAGTAGATTTAGATCAGATATAAAGAAGAAACTCTTCACGCAGTGGGTGGTGAGACACTGGAAGAGGTTGCCCAGATAAGTGGTGGATGCCCCTTTCTTGGTAGAGTCCAATGTCTGGTTGGATGAAACCTTGAGCAAACTGGTCTAGAGGGAAGTGACTCTGCCCATTTAAGAGTGACTGGAACTAGACCATAAGGTCCCTTCCAACCCCAAACATTCTATGATTCCATGAGCTTGCTGGCCAACAATTGGTTGTGTAGTCTGTGTAGACAGAGGGATTTCATTTGCTGTGAAAAAGATTCCTTCTCCTCAATGTTAACAAGTGCTTGGAAGAAACAGAATAAAGCTCTCAGTCAATTTGTGGGTGTCCTAACTAATAAAAGGACAGGAAAAATGATTCCCATAATGAACTCTTATTTTGATTTAGGAGAAAAAATATAACTGGAAGTAGGTGTCTCTCTCTAGCTGACAGAAGGAAGAGCAGTGATTACATCCGTTTGATTCAAAGTTGTTTCCCCTGGAGGTCCAGGGACTTGTCGAGAGCTCCCTGTGCTGCTGAGCTGGGCTGGGCTCCTGGGCTCAAGGGGAGCTCCTGGCAAGCGGGCAGTGCTGCAGAGAGAGCTCTGCCCAGGAGCAGCTCCCCTGCACAGCACAGCAGCAGGGCTGGGGGCATGCCTGCAGGGGACAAGGGTGGCTGAGAGAAGAGAGGGAGACGTTAAAGTCAATGTGGAGGGGGGATGCTGAGAGCTCACTGCGAGAGAAATCTTCAGAGCCCTGAACAGGGTAAGTCTCTGGTTGCAGGGCAATGCAGCTGTTGTTCCTGGTACCATCTGCAGATTTGCTGGCACATCCCACAGCGCATGGAATCTTTCTGGAGGACACTTAAGAGTTCCTAAGATAGAAGAACAATTTCCAGAGCAGAGACTACCTGCCAAAGCTGTCAGAGGGACAGGAGACGAGGATTCCTTCTCACAGGGCTGGCTGCAGGTGGTGCAGCCAGGGTGCGGGCAGAGGTGCCCAGGGCTGTGGTGCAGAGCAGGGTCCCTGCTGTGCCTCAGGGGCTGTGAGCCAGGGCAGGGTCTCTGCTGGCTGCCAGCCTCAGCACTCAGCCTGCCCAGGGAGCTGCCCAGGGCACTGCAGGGAGAAGCTGCACTTGGAAGGAGCCCCCTGAAACAGGCAGGACAGGTAGGGTCCTGCTGGTGCCCAGAGGCTGCTTCCTGGGGCAGGCTGCTAACAGGTCCATAGCACCCCCAGGCCATCTTTGGGGGAAATTCTTGATGGGGAGCACCAACGCCTGCACTACCTAAACGAAAGGCACTCTCAGGAGTCTTTGCTTCTGTTTTGCTGCCATGAAGGACAGTAAGGAGAATTGTAATGGATCAGTCCCTGATATTCTTTACTATATACAGCAGGGTAGTACTGACACTTCCGAAGCCCACAAAGGACACAGAGGATTAACCTGATAATTATCGTATCCCTAGGGAAAAAATAAAATAAAAATAAAAACTAGATATTTTACAAGCAGTAACATGTATTCTTCAAAGGAAAAGACTGTGATTCTTGCTGAGAAGGTTTCAGGGAAATTTGGTTGAGGTTTTGCTCAGAAAACACTATCTAACTTGCCTCTTTAAATTTCTCAATGGACAGACTACTACACCCAAAGCCAGCAAATGTCCAACAGCAGCTTCCCCACTGAGTTCCTCCTCCTGCCATTTGCAGACACACGCGAGCTGCAGCTCCTGCACTTCGGGCTCTTCCTGGGAATCTACCTGGCTGCCCTCCTGGGCAACAGCCTCATCCTCACAGCCATAGCCTGCGACCACCGCCTCCACACACCCATGTACTTCTTCCTCCTCAACCTCGCCCTCATCGACCTGGGCACTATTACCACCACTGTTCCCAAAGCCATGGCTAATTGCCTGTGGGACACCAGGACCATTCCGTATTTGGATTGTGCTACCCAGGTCTTTATGTTTGTTGCATTTGTTCCAGCAGAATTTTATCTTCTCACCATCATGGCCTATGACCGCTACATTGCCATCTGCAAACCCCTGCATTACAGGACAATAATGGACAGCAGAACTTGTGTCAACATGGCAGCAACTGCCTGGGGCAGTGGTTTTCTCAATGCTGTGCTGCACACTGCCAATACATTTTCCCTCCCACTCTGCCAAGGCAATGCCCTGGACCAGTTCTTCTGTGAACTTCCCCAGATCCTCAAGCTATTCTGCTCAGATGCCTACATCCAGGAAATTGGACTTATTGTGGTTACTGCATGTTCACTTCTGGGGTGTTTTATTTTTATTGTGCTGTCCTATGTGCAGATCTTCAGGGCTGTGCTGAGGATCCCCTCACAGCAGGGCAGGCACAAAGCTTTTTCCACATGCCTCCCTCACCTGGTCATGGTCTTCCTGTACATCAGCACTGGCACATTTTCCTACCTGAAGCCCCTATCCATTTCCTCCTCATCCCTGAATCTTTTGCTGGCAGTCCTGTACTCAGTGGTGCCTCCAGCAGTGAACCCCCTCATCTACAGCATGAGGAACCAGGAACTCAAGGATGCAGTGTGGAAAGTTATGTCTGGATGTTTTTCAGAAGCAATAAAATGTCTGTCTTCTGCATATCGCTGATAATGAAACTCACTAAAGACCAAGATATTTTTGTTTTGTTTCGTTTTTCTTTTCTTTTGAAACTGCTAGAGCCCTGCAACATGAGGCAATGGGAAGGGGTCGGGAAAATTATTAGTTATTCAAGCAGTGAAATTTCGTAGACTCGATTGAGTGAATCATCCCAAATCATCTCCTGACATTGGAGATGCGTTTGACTCAATGATCCTTGTGGGTCCTTTCCATCTGGGGCTATTCCATGAGTCTCTGTCTGTCAAGAAGGCTGGCTATCTGTGGGCACCCCACTGACCTCCACTTCTCCATTTGCTTCTTTGGGACCAGCACAGTCTGGGCTGCTCTGCTGGGCTGGGCTTGGGAGAGAAGATGGAGGTGTGGAAAGCTGGGGAGGGTCTGGGCTGGGTTTGCGTCCTGGAAGCGACAAGGGGGAACCACAGAGCAGTCTGGGCTGGGTCCTTGTTCACTGGGTATGGATATGACCAATGCTACTCATCAGGACTTTCACAGCAACTCCTTCTCTGCAGAGTTCTCAACATTTTCTTAAAATATATATTCAGTTCTTGTTTCACTTTTCCACACAGAGGTGACCATTTCCTTCAGGATGCCCAGGAGTTGCTAAAGGCTGCATGAAGAAACATGACTTTGGATGTGTGGACAACCTTTTGAAGCATGAGCTGGTTGGCAGGCAGAGTACCTGAGGGATTGTGCAAGGAATCACCTGCACCCGGTGCTCCTGGGTGTGTTGGAAAGAGGCATCCTGAGCACAACAGCTTCTTGTTGCCCTGTGGATGCTGGCTGTGAGGTCACTTCTGTCCCAGCCCCTGGCTGGACAACAGCAGGGAGGCAGAAGCTCTGAGGTCCTAAAGGCCATCAGAAAGCCGCCCCCAACAGGATGACACCTTTGGGGTGGCCAGGGGAAAGCTGGGAGAATAAAGGTGGGAGACCTGGGGAAGAGAAGATTGACTTCGCTAACATTAAGGAAAGATTTGGAAGAGGGAAAAATTGTTCACATAAGGGTACTGATACTGCAAAATATTCATGTTAGTCAATATTTCTAATTTGTACCCTGAGAACCTAGTCCTACCTTAAACGCTGTCCCTCAGCCTGAAAGGAATCCACTGTTCTAATCTCCAACATCAGATCATACCTCAAACTCAAACTCCAAACACATTTGCTGTTACCATTGGTCTTTACATATTGTTCATCCAAATCCCAGGCCCTAAATTCCTATCACTATATTGCCAGTTTTAATACCTGCCCTCATCCCAGAACAAAGTGGATAATAAAACCCTGACCAAAAATCTAGCCCATACCCTAAACACTGACTGGTTACCCAAAGCAGAACACCAAAGCTCTAAGACTCTGCTGAATCCCTAAAACTGCAAGGCAAGACCTAATCCCTAGAGCCTAACCTGAAAACCTAACCCCTAAATCCCTGCACTCTGATCATGTAATCAAATTGGTTTGGCCCCATGAGGCTGACATGGATCTGGTCAGGTCATAGGGATCAAGGAGGACATGGGTGGGGATGCTCTGCTGAGGTTAGCTGTGCCTCAGGATGTCAGGAGGCAGCAGGAGGCCCATGGCTGTGCAGGTGGGTGTCAGGGCACTTGTGCCTGATGGCCTGATAGGCCCCCTTCAGGTACATGGCTGGTCTCTGAGGGTGTCATTTTAGATGCCATAAGGAACTGAGGAGCTGCTGACATGCAGCTAGTGTAAATCTTTATTTCAAGGTCAGTCCTGCCCTAGTACCTAACAGAGCTTGCGCATAGGTTTGTCCAATCTCTTGAGAAATTGAAAGGCCATCTGGATATGTATGGCCTTGGAGGATGACAAGGACTTTTCCTTTGTCTAGTTAGGTGCTGGGCATCAAGGAGGGTGCCAGGTTTGTATGTTCCTATAGGGTTTCAATTGTGCCTTAGAAACTCTCTCTCCTGTAGGAAGCATTTGCCTTTGGTGGGGACTGTGAAATCACTTCTGCCTCTGGAGCTGATAGGCCAGCAGCAGGAGCAGAGCTGGGCCAGGGACTGGGAGGTCCCATCTTTCTGAAGTAGCTGCCAGGTAAAGGTGCCCTTGCCTCCTGTCTGGCAGATGGTCCTTCAGGCTCTCATCTTCCAGCGTCTCTCACAGGCCAGCAGAAGGCACCTGGCTGGCATGGTGTTTGTGTGATGTCCTCTGCTCAAATACCTGAAAGGCCCATGCAGAACCTGCCTTGGCTGTGGTTTTTCAAGTGTCTTGTGCCTGAGTACATGAGCAGAGAGCAGCAGGTATGTGGCTCGGTTGTGTCTATCTGAGGAGGTGAAAGTCCATCAGGAAGGCCACATAGCCCGGAAGATCATGGTGAGGTTCCTTGTGTCTGGTCAGCTGACAGGCCATGGGAATGTTGATGAGTGTCGATGCCTGTGTGAAGGATGGTTTCTGAGATGTTGGAACTTTCCTTGCTCATGGGAAACAGCATGGAAGAGGAAACCTGACTCAAAGTGAAGCTTTGATGGTGGGAGGTGGACATGAGAAGGAAGATACTTTAGTGGAGGGGATGTGTTATAGTGTCAGAGGTATCCTGGAGGAAATCCATTCTCAGTCCATGGGTTTGTGTTTCAGGCACAGCTGGAGAGGGTACAGACATCAATGAATGCACAGAAATTCCTATGTGAGTGTCAGGTGGGAAAGCCAGATGAATGTTTGCAGCCTGCAGGGAAACAGAGACAGGTGTGGAACAGTATAGGATAGCCAGCAGTGGAGAAGGAAAAGGGCACTGGCAAGGCAAAGCTTAGCCAAGAAAACCAAGGTCTTGTCCTTGGCTATGGCAGGTCTCTTCCACCAAGGCCTAGGAGGAGATGTGGTTCTCTAACATGGCAATACAACTGGGGCTCCTCTTTTTGTACCTCCTGACAGAGGCCTGGAGATGTCACACCTCTGTCTTTCATTTGGCACTGCATACCACATCCGGGTCTGAGGAAGTGCCCGGAGCTCCTTTGTGAGAGACAGAAGCTCTCTGCCCAGGGCTGGCAGCAGGCCGTGGCCTTTCTGCTTGATGAAACAAACCCAGCATTTTCTCAGTCTCAGAGCCACCTGCACAGGGCCTTCGGTTGCCTGCACATGGCCTCCAGTTGCCTGCTCTAAGGACTCCATGGAGCTTTGTCAGAAATGGCCCTCATTGGAACTAATCAATGCTTTCAAGAACTTTGGTGTTTGGCTTCTGTCTTTGGCTGTCATCATGATATTCATCATGACATTTCATCAGTCTGCTCTCAGGAGCTGAAGTTGATAGACTTAGCAGCAACTACACCTTGGGACTTATTAAGACACAGAAAGGCCTAAGAGTCTCTTAAGGAGGTCTGGACAGGTAGGAGAAGTTGGACACTGTGCTGACAACCTTGCTCCTCACCTCCCCAGCTCACACCATTTCTTTCATTGATCCTCTAGGACGTGCATCACTTCTGAAATCAGATTTATCCACTCAAGTCTGCAGTTGCACCTTGTATTTCCCTTGTCCCAATTCCCTCCTACTTCCTTAGAACATCCTATAACATACAAAGAACCTACAAAGGTTCTGGTTTTCTCAGTGCCAGCTGGCAGCATCCTTCCTCAGCACAGAGAAGAACTGAAACACAAGGCTGCTTTAGCCCACCAGAGATCACAATTTTACAGTGGTCTGATTCTCAGCTTTCAGCAAACACAACCCACACAGATCCTTGCTCCATGAACACTTTGACTGATGAGGATATTTCTCTGGAGTTTCACAGAGAGACATATTTTTTCTGAAGCCTGTAGCTCATCAGCTGAGATTTCTTCCAGATGAGAAAGCCAGGTGTGAGACAAGAAGAGGAAAGGAGCTTCTCTTAACCCCCACCATGGGCAATAGCCCAAGTGCAACATATATAACCAAGTTGCCAAAGTACTGAGCTGATGCAGCCCACTGGGGGCTCCTTGGAAAAGGAATTAGATGTGAAGAGATGGGTCCAGCTGGAGAAGAGATAGCATGCAGATGAGAGTCTGTGAATAAAACTAGGTGGGATAACCCGGACATTGGTTTCTGGGGCCATTTCTGATGCCTTTGGTTATCTGAAAATTCTGCATGGATCAGAAAATATGACATAGGCCCGTAAGGTGACTGTCCCCCAATAACACTAGCTGCAGGAGGTAGAAAAGACATGGACTGGGACAGCTTCTGTTCTCTTCTCTGCTGGGTGCTTGCAAAACGTTGTTCCCCTTCCTTGACCATCTCCACCAGAATGAGAAGGTCATATATCAGGCTTGGATGTGAACCCTGTGCACCTACATTTCAATGTGAGGCTCCTGAGAAAATTTGGGATCCATATCACTTGTCCTTAGCAGCACCAGCAAAAACAACTGTGCCCACTGGGTCTCCCCAGCCTGCATTTCCATTCAGAAGAGAGGTAGCTTTTAAACTAGAAGAGAGTATATTTAGATTGGATATTCAGAGGAAACTGTATTCTCTGAGAGTGTGAGGCACTGGAACAGGTTGACCAGAGGAGCTGTAGGTGTCCCATCCCTGGAAGTATTCAAGGCCAGGCTTAATGGGGCTTTGAGCAACCCGGTCTGGTGGAAGGTGCCCCTGACTATGGCAGGGCAGTTGGAACTGGTTGATCTTTAAGGTGCCTTTGAAACCAAATCTTTCTATGTTCTTGTGATCTTATGATTAATGTGACTGACCAGACTTGTTTCCTGTCACTGCCTCCCATTCTTATTTTTCCTCATTGCATGGGAAAAAGTCTTGGATCAGATCCCCTCAGTGCTTAGCTGATTGTCAGGGCTAAACCACAACATATTGCTGTTGGTGACTGGGCTTGAGCTTCTGCTAAAAGTATTACAGCTAATGGGTTAATCTCAACAAGTTTTCCAGACGAAGCCAGTGCACAGATTCCTCTTTGCCAGTCTAGAGGCAAAGAGCAAGGCAGGGCACTTGGGGTCTAAGACCAACCCAAGCCCCATGTTAAAAGTCCTTAAAACTCCCCACTTCTGAGCTTCCCATTTTCCTGCCTAAGTGCACCCATTCTGTCCTGGGACAGGTCCTGAGGGGACAACACAGCCCACGGAGAAACTACTTCACTGCTTCAAACCCATCATCTCCTCCCCCACCCTTGTGTTTTGAGGTGGTCGCTTTTTGCAGTCATTTGTTCTGATCCTTTCTATGTCTAAACACATAGGGAAAGGTGAAGGAGTAAATGTCTGTCTTTGCTGAACAAGTTTCTCTTGTGGTTTTTGTTTTAGTTTTGTTTGTTTTCCTGTTAGAGACGTGGTTTGATTTACAGAAGAGAGTAATTTACTACAGTCATCAGAGACTTGAGTAATGAGTTTAACTTACTTCACTCCTGGTGCCTGTGAGAACTTGTTCTCCTGAGGATCCCCCAACAATCAATGAAGGCAAGAAAAAGTGCTTGTGTCTAGATCATCCCATCCTAGAACTGCCATGCAAAATAAAGGTGAGGGATCTCTTTCAGATGCTCTTCTCTCTCTCAGCATTGATGGGATGGGAGTAAGTCAAATAGCTCAACCTGAAGGATGTGACTTTTAGACAAGTGAAACATAAACCTACACAGTAGTACTTGGCACTTTGCTTTTTTTAGGTACTTCCTCTTTGTACTACAAGGACTATCCTTAAGCTTTTGAAGAGGACAAGATTTTTCCACCTCTCAGAAAAGCAAGACATTTAGTTCAGAATGTCTGATAGTAAGAATGATGAGCAATTCTGGATACATCTGTATTTCAGTGCAGAATGAAGTCAGATGAGATTGTGACAGATCTGTTTCCACTGACCTGGTGGGACCATAATGAATTTTGGCCTTACTTTACAGTACTGAAAAAGGCAAGCTACATTTGGTCCCCATTTTCCTTCATTCCTAAAGAAATAAGGGAAGATGACAAAAAAGAAATCACAGCATTACAAAAGAGAGACCTGAAATTTCTGTCTTGAAATAAACCAGGGGATCCTCAGCTGCTGGTAGTCCAAAAAGGCAAGTACTGAAGAGGAGAGAGAATAACTTTCAATATACATCTTTGAATTCATGGTTTAGCATCTACAAAATAGAAAATATTTGTGCAGAAGATGAGATTTCCTTTCGAAACATTGTTACAATGGGTGTTTGCAATTATTCTGAGTAAATGAGGACCTTCCCAGGAACAGGGTGCAATCGCTAACAACCCCTTATTAGTCCTGTGCTCTTGAGAAAGAATAATTTGTGGCTGATGGACAAGGTTGGAAAGAAGACAAGAAATTCCCTGTTGACTCTGCATGATATGTGAAATGGAAAAGGCAGATTTAAGGAAGGTCCAACAGAATCTTCTTCTCTCTCTGTTGTATAGGAAGCCTGCAAGCAAGGAAAGAGAGAAGGAAGGAGATAACCTTGCATCCAGACCATGAAATTATTTTACTTGGTTTTGTCATGTTCCTGCCTTAGCAGGATGAATGGAAATTGGGCATGGGAGTAGGCAATGGAACTGTCATTTCTGAATTCATCCTCACAGGCTTCTCAGGGCTTGATCAAAGGCTACAGCTATTTTTCTGCATGGTCCTTCTACTCATGTACCTGACAACGGTGATGGGGAATGCAGCCATCATTTTCCTGGTGTGTGTGGATAACGGCCTGCAAACCCCCATGTACTTTTTCATTGGCAATCTGGCATTCCTGGAAATCTGGTTTACGTCCTCCACAAGCATCAAACTGTTAGTGATTCTGAGCTTTGGCAGGAAAACAATCTCAGTAAGCGGCTGCTTTGCCCAGTCCTCCTTCTATTTTGCCCTGGGTATTGCAGAGTTTGTTCTCCTTGTTGTCATGTCCTTTGACCGTTATGTTGCCATCTGCCAGCCTTTGCGCTATGCTGACATCATGAAGCATCAGCTCTGCATCCAGCTGGTTGCTGCTGTTTGGGTCATGGGCTTCACATTCTTGAGTTACCACTTGGTGCTGCTCTCCAAGCTCACTTTCTGTGGTTTGAACAAGATCCAGCACTTTTTTTGTGACAACACCCCTTTATTCCAACTGTCTTGCTCTGATGTCACCCTGCTTTGGAAAACAGAATCGGTTTTCATATTGTTTATCATGCTGTCTTCCTTGTGTCTAACTCTGGCATCTTACACAAGCATCTTCTTCTGTATTCTACAAATGCCAGCAGCCTCTGCGAGGAGAAAAGCTTTTGCTACATGCTCTTCCCATCTCACCACCTTGGCCATTGCCTATGGAAGCTGCATTGCTCTCTACGCACCCTCCTCAGGACATGTTTCTTTGGAGACCAACAGCGTTGTAGCTTTGCTGAACACTGTCCTGTACCCATTCTTAAACCCATTCATCTACAGTCTTAGAAACAAGGCCGTGATGCTGGCCTTGAAGGAAGCCACGGCCCGTGCAACAGCACAGCTATTCCCATAATCATGATGCATTTCTGAAAAGCAATTTGAATTCTCTGCTGTCGTATCTTATGTAATACCACCATCATATATATGTGACCTCCACATGCAGATGCCTCCAGAGGTTTATGTTCTTGCTGGATTGCGTTAGGCTGTATGATAAGAAGCACATCTGTACACAAAACGAAGACCCAAGGAAATGATGTCAGGATGAATAATTCAATTCATGCCCTGCTCTGACTGCTTCCAGGCCCATCACAGGAGAGCCCTCAGCTCATCAAAGGCGTATCTCCATGAGCCTGGAAGAACACAAAGCACAATGGTAGGTGGGAACCCAAGTCACTGGCTCCTGTGGAACCAAGATCTTGCCCCAGCTCCTTCCAGGACTGCCTTGGGAGGGCTGTCACCCCACTGTCCAGGCAGAAACCCATCCAAATGCATCACTGGCAGCAGCTCTCCGCATCACCATTTGGACTAATGGGATTGCTGCCAAGGGCTGTAGGTCACTTGATGGTTGTACATAGGGGTAAGTGCAGCAGCTGGACTAGAACCAGGGCATCAGAGGGCCCATGTGTCATTGTAGTCAGCAACAGGAGAGATGGGAGTGTGTGGACTTAATGTGTGTGTGCCTGTGTCTTTGGGAGTGTGTGTGAGATTGGGGTGGTGTGTGTCAGCAGCTACAGTGGGGCTGCACCTACGGGAGCTCATAGGTCCAAATGGCTTCAGCTGGGCAGACTGGGAGCCAGGAACTTGTCCCGGGCAGGCTGAGTATCTGATCCCAGCTGCTGGAAGGATCTACCTTGCACACATGCACATGCAATTGCGCACACAAGCACTTTACATTTCCCTATAATGGGCCTCCGTCTTGCTCAGCCAGAGAGGCAATCAGGATAATGCTTCTGCTGTTTGTGGTTGTGTGAATGCTGAGTGTGCCTGCCTGCATTCACCTGTGTCCTGTGTCATTGTGGACTGCACTCTGCTGCTAAAGGGATTGAGAAAAACACATTCGTGATATCAGTTGTGTCATGCCTCTTGTCTGGCTTTGATTCTAGTTCATATTGGAGTTCTACCACGTCCAGCACTGCAGCACTCAGTAGTGGCATGATTTCATTCAGGCCACAATAGTCCACTGTTAGTCTCCACTTTTTGTCAAGAATTCACACTAGCCATATGGGACTATTAAAGGGTGAGCAAGTCTTGCTGATCACTTCTTGTTTCTCCAGTCAATAAACTAACATATGAATTTGAATCAGGGAGTCTCAGCTAGTGCAATATTGCTCCCTGTGCACCACTGGAGTAATGATCAGCATCTGCTGCTCTTTGACCCTCAGCAACCCCACAACAGAAGGATTCTCCAAGAGACTGGACAAGGTAAACAGCTGTTTAATGTCATCATCTTAATGTAACTCTGCTTCAGCCTCCAATACAGTTAACTGTCAGGATTTCCCTGTCAATCCAGAAATAAAAATGAGTTCTACCCCTTTATAGCTGGATGGCATTACAGTACATTGTGCGCTGGTGTCCACAAGAGCCTTAAACTTCTGTTGGTCTGATGTGTCAGGCCATTGAACCTACACAGTCCAATAAACTCAGTTGTCCCTCCACCCGATTGGAGGCAGAGCACCTTTAGTTCTGGTCGGAATATTCATGGAAATTGGAGCAGCAATTTTCCTGGAAGAGCCATTCTCCCCCCCTCCCTCCATCCTCCCTTTTGCAATTGTTTTTCCTTGTAACTTACATACCTATGCCTCTAGGGTTGAGGTAGATTTCCCATCCCATTTTCTCATGTCTCCTTCATGGTCACGTGGGTAAAACCACAGAGTGGTATGTTGTGTGGACCCACCATACCCCTTTCTTGTGCAGAGGCATGCTTACTCCTAACAGCTGAGGTACTGGTTCGTACACATAGAGGGAGGAAGGTATATGCTCTTTGAGTTGGTGGACCTCTTGCGAAAGTTTCTCCACAACCAAGACACAGGCCCATAGTGCAGAAGAAATGCCTGCCATGACCGTGCTGCATCTAAGGGGATCTACTTTCCATTAGGGCTATCTGCACAAGAAAAGTCTTAGAAAAACAGACCATAGAAAGATAAATACTGTAAAGGAGTTCATGACAGTTCTGGGAGATTGAGCAAGTTTCTAACTCCCTGAAACTCATACTGCAACTGGGCAAAATAGAATCATAGAATCATTAGGGTGGGAGAGACCTCCAAGGTCATCTGGTCCAACCATGCCCCTACTACCAATGTCACCCACTAAATCATGTCCCTAAGTGCCAGGTCCAAACTCTCCTTAAAAACCCCCCAGGGACGGTGACACCACCACTTCCCTAGCCAACCCATTCCAATGCCTGACTACTCTTTCTGAGAAGAAATGTCTTCTAATTTCCAAACTAAAACTAATGGAGCAACCTGAGGCCATTCCCTCTAATCCTATCAGTAGTTATCTGCAAGAAGAGGCTGACCCCCAACTCCCCACAACTTCCTTTTGGTAGCTGGAGAGAGCAATAAGGTCTCCCCTGAGCCTCCTCTTCTGCAGACAAAACAACCCCAGTGCCCTCAGCTGCTCCTCATTAGAATTTGTTCCAGACCCTTCACCAGCTTTGTAGCCCTTCTCTGGATATGTTGCAGGGCCTCAATGTCCTTCTTGTAGTGAGGGGCCCCAAACTGAACACAGTACTCAAGGTGCAGCCTCAGCAGAGCCGAGTACAGGGGGATGATCACCTCCCTGGTCCTGCTGGCTGCGCTATTCCTGACACAAGGCAGGATGCCATTGGCCTTCTTGGCCACCTGGGCAGACTGCTGGCTCATGGTCAGGTGAGCATCAACAAACACCCCCAGAACTTTTTCCTCTGCACAGCTTTCCAGACACTCTGTCACAAGCCTGTAGTGTTACATGAGGATTCACTTAGCCAAGTTGAACCTCATCCCATTGGCCTCTGCCCATTGATCCATCCTGTCCAGGTCATTCTGAGGGGCCTTCATACTCTCTGGCAGATCGACACTTCTCCCCAACTTGGTGTCATCTACAAAGTTCCTGAGGGTGCACTCAATTCCTTCATCCAAATCATCAGTAAAGATATCAGAAGATGGGCCCCAACACCGACCCCTGGGGAACACCACCGGTGACGGGTCACCAGCTGGATTTCACTCCATTCACCATCACACTCTGGGCCCATCTGTCCAGCCAGTTTTTAACCCAGCGAAGAGTGTACCTGTCCAAGCCATTGTGCTGCCAGCTTCTCCAGGAGAATGCTGTGGGAGACTGTGTTAAAGGCCTTACTGAAGTGTAGATAAACTATGTCAACAGCCTTTCCCTCATCCACCAGGTGGGTCACTCGTTCATAGTAGGAAATGAGGTTGGTCAGGCAGATTCATGCCTTTCATGAACCCATGTTGACTGGGCCTGATCCCCTGGTTGTCCCGCATATGCTGTGTGATTGCCTTCAAGATGGCCTCTTCCCTCACCTTTCCTGGCACCGAAGTCAGGCTGGCAGGCTTGGAGTTCCCCAGGTGTCTGTGATCCTGTAGCTGAAGACAATTGTCTTCTACATAGAACCCCAGTTCTGGGAAACACTGACCTTTAACAAGAAAGAAACAAATGAACAAACAAAATGCTAATAGACTCAGACTCTCCTCAATGACTATTGTATTAAACCAAAAGAAAACAAACCCCCAAAGAATTATAGAAGCTGAAAAGTGCATGGACACATTTTCTTAGATTTTAACCTTTCAGTTTTTTGTTTCATTTTAATTGATATTAATTGACATCAATTGACATCTTTCAGGCCTAGAGCTTTTTTTAATGCACACCAGGATCCCATTAGCCCTCTTGGCCACAAGGGCACAGTGCAGGCTCATGGTCAACCTGTCGTCCACCAGGACCCCCAGGTCCTTCTCCTCAGAACTCCTCTCCAGCAGGTTATCCCCCAGCCTGTACTGATACTTCGGGTTGTTCCTTCCCTGGTGCAGGACTCTACACTTGCTCTTATTAAATCTCATTTGGTTTCTTCCTGCCCATCTCTCCAGCCAGTCCATGTCTTGCTGAATGGCAGCACAGCCTTCTGGCGTGTCAGCCACTCCTCCCAGCTTTGTTTCACTGGCATACTTGCTGAGGGCAGACACTATTCCCTCATCAAGGTCATCGATGAAGATGTTGAACAAGACCAGACCCAGCACCGACCCCTGGGGAACACAGCTAGTCACAGGCCTCCAGCCAGACTCTGCTCTTCTGATCACCACCCTGAAGAAGACTAATGCAAAGAAGATACTGAGTGCTTCCAGTATCAACAGCACCACTCAGATTGGTGTCATTGGAAAAGTTGCTCAGGGTGCACTTGATCTCACTGTCTACGTCTTCTGATAATAATAGGAAACAGTGCTGGTCCCAAGACAGACCCTGACGGACACTACTCCTCACTGGCCTCCACCTGGACATAGAGCCATGGAAAGCAATTTCATAGAGCAATGACCTCCACCTGATAATAAAACAATTTCTTCATCCTGTTCCTGACCACAACATTGGAAGAAGAACCCAACGTCCAGGCACCAGCACTGTGGAAATACCCTTTTTTTTAAACAGACGTGACGGGGTAGCCAGCTATACGTTAACAATAGATACAGATACAAGGGTCTCTGGGTAAAAAAGAGTGGGTTTAGGCCACTCTGCAGAAGTGGAGTGAAGGAAGAAAAACAAGATTATCACAGAAAAAAAGCACAAAGACCAGCAGTTTCCTGAGATGAAATGGAAATGCCTTGCGAAAAGACATGAGCAGCTTACTGCTGCTGAAAGACTACTGATTGACTCAACTTCTTCAGTGCATCCTTGAGCTCCTGGTTCCTAATGCTGTAAATGATGGGGTTCACTGCTGGAGGCACCACTGAGTACAGCACTGTCACCACCAGGTTCAGGGATGGGGAAGAGATGGAAGGGGGCTTCAGGTAGGCAAATATGGCAGTGCTGGAAAAGATGGAGACCACAGCCAGATGAGGGAAGCACGTGGAAAAAGCTTTGTGCTGTCCCTGCTTGGATGGTATCCTCAGCACTGACCTGACGATCTGCACGCAGGAGAAAAGAATAAAAATAAAACACCCTGAAACTAAAGAGAGACTAATCAGAACAAGCCCTGAGGTAGACATCTGAGCAGGAGAGCTTGAGGATCTGGGGGATTTCACAGAAGAACTGGTCCAAGGCATTGCCTTGGCAGAAGGGGAGGGAAAATGTACTGGCAGTGTCCACCATGGCATAGAGAAAACCACTGCCCCAGGCAGCTGCTGCGATCTGGGCACAAGCTCTGCTGCCCAGGAGCCTCCCATAGTGCAGGGGCTTGCAGATGGTAACATAGCGGTCATAGGCCATGAGGGTGAGAAGACAATACTCTCCTCCAATCATGAACAGAAAGAAAAAGACCTGGGCAACACATGCTGAGTAGGAGATGGTCCTGGTGTCCCACAGACTTTTTCCAACTCCAACCAATTTGTGATTCAGTCATTCTGGAATGTCTTGCAATGTCTCTGAGAACTTTTCTGTAGTATCATTGCACCAGTTGTACTCGAGGTTCCCAAGGGCAGAGACTCATTTTGAGAATGACACCACTCACTGTGTAACCTTGAGGAGCAGGGATTACAATCAGCAGCGAGGCCTCAAAACACAGCATTATCATGCACTCTAACTCCACAGTCTATCCCTTTCTTCCCTGAGTCAGAAGGGACCTCTGGAGGTGTTCACTACCATCATCTTCTCTGAGCAGTTATAGCTTTATGGTAGATCAGGATAGTCAGTGCTTTCTGCAGCTGGGTATTGAAATCTCTGGGCCCATGACCCAGTCTTGATCCACAGTAACTGTTCCCCCAGTATAGACACTGATGCCAGCAGAAGGATGGAGCTGGTCAAATTTCAAAGATTAGCGCCCCTTGGGCAGTGGGGAATGGCAGTCCCCACACTCCCCACATGTGGTCCCCAAGCTGTTGGTACTGCTATGCAGAACAAACAGGCTGTACAGAGGTACTTCAGACAAAGCTACTTCACGAAGGGGGAATTGAATCACTCCCCACCTTCCCTTCCCTCTGCCTGCTGGGTGCCCACTCTCTTCCCTGAGATCGCGGAGTCACGGGTTCCCTGAAGTACCTGGCTTTAGTTCTTTCCCTGTGGCTGAGCTCACAGTGGGAGATCTCTCACTTTCAGAGGGGCTGCAGTCACTGCCCACACCAGACTCTCATGTCCCTGGAGGTATCCTGGGCTCTGCAGGCAGCTCCAGATTCCCCTTCTGAAGGACATCACCTATGGATCACATGAGGGAATGGCCCTGGCTATGTAATGCAGTGACCATTCGCTGCCTCTGCTGTCAGCAGATACCCATGGGTGAGTCTTAAATCTAGTCCTTGATCTCTGACAGGTCACAATGCAAAAATGAGCCATTCCCTCCTGAACTGAAGCAAGAACAGATCCTTGTGGGGAGCAATTCTTTGGGCCTATTCTTGACAAGTTTTTTGGGGAAAGGAAGTCCCAGGCTTCACGCATTGCACTGGGGTAATTCCATTTTATTACTGAGATGTCATGAGAGAGTCTTCACTGACTCACAGTGTTAGATGCACATCTATATGGCCTGCTAATGGGACAGAACAAGCTTGTTCATTCACAGCAGTGGGGGGAATCCAAATATTTATGTACAAATGCAAGGAACAGAAGCAGTAATAATGACCCATTCCACTAAAAGAAATAATAATTAATAATAATAGTAATGAGTACAAAGACAACACAAGCTTGGAAGGGGATGCACTTGTATTCATTATTGAAGAGTGAAGGGATCTTTATAAGTACTGGAAAACATTCCCCAAATCTGTCTCCTAACTGCACACTTGAGCTCCTTGTTTTGCATGCTGTAGATGAGGGGGTTCAGAGCTGGGGGCACCATGGAGTACAAAACTGCCAGCAAAAGGTTGAGGAATGGAGAAGAGATGGAGGGGGGCTTCAGGTAGGCAAATATGCCAGTGCTGATGAACAGGGAGACCACAGCCAGGTGAGGAATGCATGTGGAAAAGGCTTTGTGCCGGCCCTGCTGTGAGGGGATCCTCAGCACAGCCCTGAAGATTGGCACATAGGACAGCACAAGGAAAACAAAACACACAAATCCTAAAACAACACTAACCACAAGAAGCCCAGCTTCTCTTAGGTACGCATCTGAGCAGGAGAGCTTGAGGATCTGGGGAAGTTCACAGAAGAACTGGTCCAGGAGATTTCCCTGGCAGAGGGGCAGTGAAAATGTATTGGCTGTGTGCAGCACAGCATAGAGAAAAGTACTGCCCCAGACAGCTGCTATCATGTTGGCACAAGTTCTGCTGTCCATTATTGTCCTGTAGTGCAGGGGTTTGCAGATGGCAATGTAGCGGTCATAGGCCATGATGGTGAGAAGATAAAACTCTGCTGCAACAAAGAGAATATAGAAAAAGACTTGGGTAGCACAGGCTGCATAGGAAATGGTCGTGGTATCCCACAGGGAATTGGCCATGGCTTTGGGAACAGTGGTGGTAATAGTGCCCAAGTCAATGAGAGAGAGGTTGAAGAGGAAGAAGTACATGGGGGTGTGGAGGTGGTGGTCGCAGGCTATGGCTGTGAGGATGAGGCTGTTGCCCAGGAGGGCAGCCAGGTAGATGCCCAGGAAGAGTCCGAAGTACAGGAGCTGCAGCTCACGTGTGTCTGCGAATGGCAGGAGGAGGAATTCTGCGGGGAAGCTGCTGTTGGACATTTACTGTCCTCTCAGGGCAGGGTTGGCTATCTGTGTTGGAAAAGACATAGACAATTAGGACAGGGTTTTTGATCAAAACCCTCTTCATTTCTCACAGACCCTTTGCACACCCACTTTCATTCTCCCCATCTCAGGTTGGTATAGTTACAGTAACCCAGCTGGCAATCTGCTCTCTGTTGGTTGAGTGCACTATGGGGAACCTGGAGGATTCTTCAAAGAGAGCCCCCCACTTCTGGGGAGGTTCCTGTTTTTGGATGGCCTGAGATTTGAGAAGGGAATTTGTAGCTTTGTCCATGTGGGACTAAACTCCAAGGCCAGCATTCAGCATTTATGTTGACACCCATGGCCATCTGCCCCTGAGACAAGGTCACTGGGAGGGATTCTTCTGCTTACAATCATAGAATCGTTAAGGTTGGAAAAAATCTCCAACATATTCTAAGCCAACCATTCTTCTATCACCAATATCACCCACTAAACTATGGCCTTAATTATTATGTCCAAGCTTTTGTTAAATACCCCCAGGGATGGTGACTCCAACACCTCCCTGGCAAGCCATTCCCATGCCTGACCACTCTTTTTGGGAAAAACATTGCTCCTCATTTCCAACCTGAACCTCCCTGGTGCAACTTGAGGCAATTCCCCCTTGTCCTACTGCTGGTTATCTGCACGAAGAGGCTGACTCTCAGCACCTCACAATTTCCTTTCAGGTAGTTGTAGAGTCCTTCCTCCTCACCTTCTTCAGTGACCAAGTGACCGAGCCAGTAACCACTGAGACAAAACCTGTTCTCACCTCAGCCTGTCCCCTGCTCTTTCTCTCCAGGCATGAGAATTGGAGAGGGTAGGCTGGAGGAAACAAGAGGCACTGTGCTGTGTGCCCTTGGCGAATTGTACCCATCATACAGAGAGGCTGTGCAGTAGCTTCATGCTCATTCTTCAGAAGATGGGCTGTGACACGGAGTCACATTCCCCACCTGCCCCTCCTTGTTGCTTATTACGAGGTCCAGCATAGCACTTCTCTCCACTATTAATGGAAGTAGGAAGGTATCATTAATGCATAACAGGGCCTTCCTGGATTGACTATGCCCTGCTGTGCTGTCCCTCCAGCAGATACCAGGGCGGTTGAAGTCCCTTCTGAGGACCAGGGCTTTTGAATGTGAGGCTGCTTCTATGTGTTTACAGAGGGCCTCATCTGCTGGTCTTCCTGATCAGGTAGCCTGCAGCAGACTCCCACTATAATGCCCCCTGTCCCTACCCTCCCTTTACTCCTGACCCATCAGCTCACTGTCAGATCCTCACTCATCCCCAGGCAGAGCTCCATGCACTCCAGCTACTCACTCACATAGAGGCCACACTGAACTGAACCAACTGAACAAGCTCCCGTGGGTTTGTGGATAGTGTGATGGGTGCATCTCACAAAAGGATTATCACATGGATCAAAGGGTTTCCAGCTCAGAATGAGATGCCTCAGATGGATGAATGCAATGCACAAGAGTACCTAACCCCTCCCCATCCCCGCCTGTGTGTCCTATTTGTTATTGGCCATGAACAGAGTTTTTCAGAGGGAACGTTTGCACCTCTCAGTGACAGTAAAACTCTGTTAGGAATAACCATAATTCTGAACTCAGCTTCTCTCTGCTGTTTCAAAGGGATATTTGGTAATTATTTCAGATGACTTAATTATTTCAGTTGACTTCAAAGTATGTTCTGCAGAGGTGACTGTTGCTTTGCAGGAGGTGTCAGCCCTGGAGCGCCAGGGACATCTCAAGGGAGACAAGAAGTAAAGAGACAGCAAAGCCTAGGGCTGGAGCTATGCTGCTGAGCTGGGCCGGGCTCCTGGGCCCAAGGGGAGCTCCTGGCAAGCGGGCAGCAAGGCAGAGAGACAGCTCTGCCCAGGAGCAGCTCCTCTGCACAGCACAGCAGGGCTGGGGGCACTGCCTGCAGTGGACAAGGTCAGCTGAGAGAAGGGAGGGAGATGTTAAAGGCAGTGTGGAGGCGGGATGCTGAGAGCTCACTGCAGGAGAAATCTTCACAGCCCTGAACAGGGTAAGTCTCTGGTTGCAGGGCAACACAGCTGTTGTTCCTGGTGCCATCTCCAGATTTGCTGGCAAATCCCACATCCTATGGGACCTTTCAGGAGGACTCTCTACTTCCTCTACTGTAGAGAAGAATGACAAGCAGAGATTACCTTCCAAAGCTGTCAGAGATGAGGTTTCCTTCTCACAGGACCAGCTGCAGGCTGTGTAACCAGGGTGCAGGCAGGGGTGTCCAGGACTGTGGTGCAGAGCAGGGTCCCTGCTGTGCCCCAGGGGCTGTGTGCTGGGACAGGGCCTCTGCCGCCTGCCAGGCTCAGCACTCAGCCTGCCTGGGGAGCTGCGGGGAGCTGCGGGGAGAAGCTGTGGCTGGAAGGGGTCCCCTGGCAGGACAGGGCAGAGCGTTGCCAGATGCTGCTGCCTGGGGCAGGCTGCTCACAGCTCCACAGCACCCCCACTGCATCTTTGGGGATATTCTTGACAGTGAAAACCAAGGCAGGGACTACCTGAAGGGAAAACACTCTCTGGAGTCTATGCTTTAGGTTTTCTTCCCTGAAAGGAAGTCAGGGGAATGATAATGAAGTTCTCAGGTTTGTATTAGTAAAACAAGCTCCAAGATCATTACACTGAAAGATCTGTAGGTCTATGAGGAACCTCATAACTCAGCAGGACTCTCCTCCTGTCCAGAGGCTGCTCTATGAGTCAGGCTCCAGAGCACCCCGAGGGCATTTTGGCGGAGACTCTTCAGGAGGAAGATCAGAGCAAGGAATTCTTGAAGGGAAGGTGTTTGCATTCCGACTTCTCTCCTCTTGCTTTCCTGGGTGGCAGTGGGAGATGGGAATTTATTTCTACATTTTGATGAAGACCCTGAGAGCCCAGTTCTTCTTAGCCCTTGATCAGTATGAGCAAATCCATAACCACTGAACACATGGAGATATTCCTGAAAATTATACAGGGACAGGTGGTGTCTGCAAGACAGAGTTGAGAATTCAGTGGATGGAATGTTGTCTGTGAACCATGGCAGGGAGGAGAAATTGGGAGAGAGAAGCAGCTGCCATCAGGGACAGCTCAAGGAAGTAGAGACCTGGGCAGGGATGGAAAAAGGAGCTGCTGCCTGAAACACCAAGGGAGGGAGGATTCAGACACCCCCTGCCAGGCCTGCAGTGCAGGCCCCTTCTCTGCAGCAACCCCCTGCTCTCCTCTGCCACCCAGCACAGCATCTGCCCTCAGGGGTTTTAGGGTATGAGCCACCTCTTCCTCAGCTGGACCTCCAGAAGAAGAGAGAAGCCTGTGTCTTGAGAGGTGATACACAATGATGAGACTAAGAGTACCTGCCCTGCAATGTCACTTCCAAAGGTGGCATGCAAGCTTAGTAATGTGAAGGCTTCCCTGCATGCCCATCTCCCTTTCTCCGTGTCAGCAGGTTGGAGTATTGGGGTATTGTTTCTTATTTCTCCACCTGTGTGGGGGTCTCTTAATCTCTTTGTCAGGGGTGCAGGTGGGTGTAAGCTTCTGTTCTGACATGGAATGCTGGGCCCTGCCCTGAGGGAATCTTTTTTGGAACAAGGTACCCAAGTTTCATTTTAAACTGTCAGACACACTGTCATCCAGTTGGGAGGGCTGGAGATGAGCTGACTCATTCATCATTCAACTCATGGAAAGGTAATTTCTGTGGGAGAAGGTGTGAATTTTGCTGAGACATCTCTCTAACTTATCCCTCTTTTTTTCTTCCATGGATAGCCAACCCTGCCCTGAGAGGACAGTAAATGTCCAACAGCAGCTTCCCCACAGAGTTCCTCCTCCTGCCTTTCGCAGACACACGTGAGCTGCAGCTCCTGCACTTCGGACTCTTCCTGGGCATCTACCTGGCTGCCCTCCTGGGCAACAGCCTCATCCTCACAGCCATAGCCTGCGACCACCACCTCCACACCCCCATGTACTTCTTCCTCTTCAACCTCTCTCTCATTGACTTGGGCACTATTACCACCACTGTTCCCAAAGCCATGGCCAATTCCCTGTGGGATACCACGACCATTTCCTATGCAGCCTGTGCTACCCAAGTCTTTTTCTATATTCTCTTTGTTGCAGCAGAGTTTTATCTTCTCACCATCATGGCCTATGACCGCTACATTGCCATCTGCAAACCCCTGCACTACGGGACAATAATGGACAGCAGAACTTGTGTCAATATGATAGCAGCTGTCTGGGGCAGTACTTTTCTCTATGCTGTGCTGCACACGGCCAATACATTTTCACTGCCCCTCTGCCAGGGAAATCTCCTGGACCAGTTCTTCTGTGAACTTCCCCAGATCCTCAAGCTCTCCTGCTCAGATGCGTACCTAAGAGAAGCTGGGCTTCTTGTGGTTAGTGTTGTTTTAGCATTTGGGTGTTTTGTTTTCCTTGTGCTGTCCTATGTGCCAATCTTCAGGGCTGTGCTGAGGATCCCCTCACAGCAGGGCCGGCACAAAGCCTTTTCCACATGCATTCCTCACCTGGCTGTGGTCTCCCTGTTCATCAGCACTGGCATATTTGCCTACCTGAAGCCCCCCTCCATCTCTTCTCCATTCCTCAACCTTTTGCTGGCAGTTTTGTACTCCATGGTGCCCCCAGCTCTGAACCCCCTCATCTACAGCATGCAAAACAAGGAGCTCAAGTGTGCAGTTAGGAGACAGATTTGGGGAATGTTTTCCAGTACTTATAAAGATCCCTTCACTCTCCAATAATGAATACAAGTGCATCCCCTTCCAAGCTTGTGTTGTCTTTGTACTCATTACTATTATTATTAATTATTATTTCTTTTAGTGGAATGGGTCATTATTACTGCTTCTGTTCCTTGCATTTGTACATAAATATTTGGATTCCCCCCACTGCTGTGAATGAACAAGCTTGTTCTGTCCCATTAGCAGGCCATATAGATGTGCATCTAACACTGTGAGTCAGTGAAGACTCTCTCATGACATCTCAGTAATAAAACGGAATTACTCCAGTGCAATGCCTGAAGGCTGGGACTTCCTTCCCCCCAAAAATGTGTCAAGAATAGGCCCAAAGAATTGCTCCCCACAAGGATCTGTTCTTGCTTCAGTTCAGGAGGGAATGGCTCATTTTTGCATTGTGACCTGTCAGAGACCAAGGGCTAGATTTAAGACTCACCCATGGGTATCTGCTGACAGCAGAGGCAGCAAATGGTCACTGCATTACATAGCCAGGGCTGTTCCTACATCTGAGCCATAGATGAAGTCCTTCAGAAGGGGAATCTGGAGCTGCATGCAGCGCCCAGGGTACCTCCAAGGACATGTGAGCCTGGTGTGGGCAGTGACTGCAGCCCCTCTGAAAGTGAGAGATCTCCCACCGTGAGCTCAGCCACAGGGAAAGAACTAAAGCCAGGTATTTCAGGGAACCTGTGACTCCGCAATCTCAGGGAAGAGAGTAGGCACCCAGCAGGCAGAGGGAAGGGAAGGTGGGGAGTGATTCAATTCCCCCTTCGTGAAGTAGCTTTGTCTGAAGTACCTCTGTACAGCCTGTTTGTTCTGCATAGCAGTACAAACAGCTTGGGGACCACATGTGGGGAGTGTGGGGATGGCCATTCCCCACTACCCAAGGGGAGCTAATCTTTGAAATTTGACCAGCTCCATCCTCCTGCAGGCGTCAGTGTCTGTAATGGTGGAACAGCTACTGTGGATCAGCACTGGGTCATGGGCTCAGACATTTCAATACCCAGCTGCAGAAAGCACTGACTAACCTGATCTACCTGTGAACCTACCACTGCTCAGTAAGATGATGGTAGTGAACACCTCCAGAGGTCCCTTCTGACTCAGGGAAGAAAGGGCTAGACTGTGGAGTTAGAGTGCATGATAATGCTGTGTTTTGAGGCCTCTCTGCTGTTTGTAATTCCTGCTCCTCAAGGTTACACAGTGAGTGTAATAACCCAGTTGCATCCCGTGGCACGCGCTGAGATTGTTTTAGAGAACGTCCATGTAACCATGCTAACCAGCCGGTGTAGGCAGTTCTCAGAAAGGTGGTAATGTGCAGCACTAGCTCTACCCTTTTTAGGGACCAACTAGGGTTAAAGAGAATTTGATGTTGAATTATGTAAGGGCCTGTATTGAAGATGGAGATAGTTAGACCAATGGGGGGCTGAGTCGGTTTATTTTCAAGTATCTGCGGAGGCAGAGGCTTCTTATCCTTTGTAATCGATGATGTTTCTGTATTAACCAGGAATTCAAATATTTCTGTGCCTCTGTAACCCCAAAGACAGTACACAATTATAGGTTTGGTGAAAGTAAAATTGTTTCAGTTATTTTGGAAACTGTCTTATTTTCAGTCGGCCGATTATAAGTGGACCGGTTAGTTATATGGCAACCAATTTGTATTGTCTGTCCAGACATGGCTTGAAGTTCAGCCATTCTTAGAGAATTGTTCCAACTCCATTCATCTTTTGAAAATATTTTGTTTCCATGTAGAAATTTAAGTCCTTTTTCTTGGCAGAATCCTTTGAGAGACAGTCCTGAAGAGCAGAGGAGTCCAGGAAGGCTGAGCACTCTTCAAGAAGGAAATCTTAATGGCTCAGGAGCAGACTGTCCCCACACGCCCAAAGATGAGCCAGCATGGAAGAAGACTGGCCTGGCTGAACAGAGAATTGAGGCTAGAGCTTAGGAAGAAAAAGAGGGTTTAGGACCTTTGGAAAAGAGGGCAGGCCTCTCAGTAGGGCTATAAAGATGTCATGAGGCTGTGCAGAGACAAAATTAGAAAGACCAAAGCTCATCTGGAGCTCACTCTGGCTACTGCTGTTAAAGATAACAGAAAATGTTTTTATAAACACAGAAACACAAAAAGGAGGACTAAGGAGTATCTCCATCCTTTACCGGATACGGGAGGAAACTTAGTGACAAGAGATGAGGAAAAGCCTGAGGTGCTTAATGCCTTCTTTGCTTCAGACTTTAGCAGCAAGACCAGTTGTTCTCTAGATACCCATCCCCCTGATCTGGTGGAAGGGATGAGGAGCAGAATGGGGTAATCATAATCCATGAGGACATGGTTGGAGACCTGCTACGACACTTGGATGTACACAAGTCAGTGGGGTCAGATGGAATCCACCCGAGGGTACTGAGAGAACTGGTGGAAGAGCTGACCAAGACGCTTTCTATCGTTTATTAACAGTCCTGGCTATCAGGGGAGGTGCCAGTCAACTGGCGACTAGCAAATGTGATGCCCATCTACAATGAGGGTTGGAGTGTGGACTCAGGAAAAGATGGGCCTGTTAGTTTGACTTCAATACCAGGGAAGCTCATGGAACAGGTTATCTTGAGAGTCATCACGCGGCACTTGGAGGACAACCAGGCGATCAGGCCCAGTCAGCATGGGTTTATGAAAGGCAGATCCTGCTTGACGCACGTGATCTTCTTCTATAACAAAGTGACACACTTAGTGGATGACAGAAATGCTGTGGATGTGGTCTACCTTGACTTCAGCAAGGCTTTTGACATTGTTTCCCACAGCATTCTCCTCAAGAAACTGGCTGCTCATGGCTTAGACTAGTGTATACTTCATTGGATTAAAAACTGACTGGGTAGCCGGGCCCAAAGAGTTGTGGTGAATGGAGGACTCTGCTAGTGACCAGCAGTTGGAGGCCGGTCACTAGTGGAGTCCCCCAGGGCTCAGGACTAGGGCCAGTTCTCTTTAGTATCTTTATCAATGATTTGGATGAGGGGATTGAGTGAACCCTCAGTAAGTTTGCAGATGACACCAAGTTAGGTGCGTGTGTTAATCTGCTCGAGGGTAGGAAGGCTCTGCAGGAGGATCTGGATAGGCTGCACCAATGGGCTGAGGCCAACTGTATGACGTTCAACAAGGCCAAGTGCTGGGTCCTGCACCTGGGGCGCAATAACCCCAAGCAGCACTACAGGCTGGGAGATGAGTGGTTGGAAAGCTGCCAGGCAAAGAAGGACCTGGGAGTATTGGTGGACATTCGGCTGAATATGAGCCAGCAGTGTGCTCAGGTGGCCAGGAAGGCCAACAGCATCCTGGCTGGTATCAGAAGCTGTGTGGCCAGCAGGGCTAGGGAGGTGATCGTCCCCCTGTATTCGGCTCTGGTGAGGCCGCACCTCGAGTACTGTGTTCACTTTAGGGCCCTTTCCTACAAGAAGGACATTGAGGTGCTCAAGCGAGTCCAGAGAAGGGCGATGAAGCTGGTGAGGGGCCTGGAGAACAAGTCCTACGAGGAGCGGCTGAGGGAGCTGGGCTTGTTCAGTCTGGAGAAGAAGAGGCTCAGGGGCGACCATATCTCTCTCTATAGGTACCTGAAAGGAGGCTGTAGAAAGGTGGACATTGGTCTATTCTCCCACGTGCCCTTTTATAGAACAAGGGGGAATAGGCTAAAGTTGCGCCAGTGGAGATTTAGGTTGGATATTGGAAAAACTTCTTTACTAGGAAGGCAGGAGGAGCCTGGCCAGGAGAGATGTGAGATTTGGGGGAGGAAAGAGGAGCTTGGACAGCAGAAGCTAACTATTTTGAAGAGGTAAGAATATTCAGGAAATGTTGATCCTACCATAAAGCTGACTTAAAGCAGCCATGTGAGGCCATTACCCTATTTTAACTTGTTACATTAATACCTAAATCTAAATGCCACTCCACACCCTGACAGAAATCCACCACTCTAATTTTTTACCACAATATCCCTTGAAGCCAATATTAGTCCATAACCTCTTTCAATTACCTTTCCTCTATTGCTCACCCTGATCCCTGCACTTCACTATAGCATTAAAATGCTCAATCTAACCCTGGTCTTCTTGCAGACCTAAAAAAAACCCTCAAGGAAAGAGCTTGCCCATACCCTAACCACAGACCTGACACCACAAGCAGAACACCAAACCCTCCCACTAAACAGCTGCTTGATCTCTCAACCAGCAAGGTTTGCCACAGTCTCTAATGCCATACATGAACAACTATCATCCAAAGCCTGTCTTCCTGTGCATTAACCTTCTCACCTTTAACCCTTTTCCTAACCCTTAACTTTAGGTTCTTGTTCCCTTGGGGCATAGCAGGAACTGTGAGATTGCTGTGCAGTCACATGGCATTCAAAATGAATGTGAGCGGCCATGGATTTGACCAGCTTCTAGGCCACAAGGAGGAGATGGGTGGGAATGCTCTGATGAGCTCAGCTCTGCCTCAGGATCTCCCGAACCAGCAGGAGGAATTGGCCTGTGAAAGGGACTGTGAGGTCATTTCCGTCTGAAGTAGTTGACAGCTCACACTCCTACCTGGGATCTGTACTTTTCAGCTGACATCTGCCAGTGGTCCTGGTAGACCAGAAGAAGGTACCTGGTTGGCATGCTGACTGTGGGATCCCCTCTGCCTACATACCCAGGAGGACCCAGTCAGAAAGAAGGCGCAGATATGGGTTGTCCTGTCCCTTCTACTTGAGTCCATGACTGGACAGCAGCAGGCACAAGGCTTGGCTGTGTCTACACAAGAAGCTGCAAGGCCAGTAGCAGGCCCCTGGCTTGGAAGATGCTGGTGAGGTGACTTGTGTCTGGTTGGCTGACAGGCTGAAGAAGGCCAATGGGTAGGGAAGCCTACTTCAGGACTGGTTTCCACCCAGATGGAACTTTCTTTGGTAGCAAGAAAGAGTAGGAGAGAAAAACCTGCCAGAAAATGCACCTTGGAAGGTTGGCACTGGCCATGAAGAGGAAGAAATGTCCCTCAAAGGGTTGTGCTGTGGTGCTAGAGGTCACCCAAAGAATGTCTTTGATCAGACACTTTGATCAGCTTTGTGTTTGAAGGAACAGCTGGTGAGGGTTGATGAGACATCGGTGAAACCACGGAAATGCCAGGAGCAAGGTGGGGAACAGAGATGGGTGTCTGCAGGTTTCCAGGAAATAGGGCAAAGTGTGGGGCAGCATAGGAAAGTCTGGAGAGGACAAAGAGGTGGGTGCTGTCAAGAAGGGAAGGCCCCAGCAGCCCTGACTTTTTTGTCCCCTTGGATAGAGCTTCTAAGGAGATGAAATATAGTCATTGCAAGGGGGCTCATTGCTTTCTTGAGACCCTGTGCAGAGGCAGGGAGGTGTCATACCATTGTTCTTCTTATGGCATCACACTGCCCACCACACCCCACAAACCCCTAGCAGGAGGCCAGAGCCAGACATTGGAAAGCAGGAAATTCCCTTCTAGTGGCTGGAGTCAGGGCCTGGCCCTTTTACTTCAGCACAACAAACCCAGACTTTTCTCAGCACAGTGCTTTGCCTATCTGTAATCATGGCCTCCAATTATCTGCCCTAACAAGTCCCTGAGGAGAATCTCTTGGTAACAGCCCTCAGTGGGGCCCATTAATACTCCAAGTCACTTCAACTTCTCCTTCTGACTTTACTTTCTCAAGCAATTGCATCATTCTCCTCTCAGTACCTGATGTTCACAGACTAGGCACCAAAATCCACAATGGAACTCATTAAAAAGAAGAAACACCTAGGGAACCATATGTCTTCCATAGTGTTATTCATATCCTCAAGACTTGAACAGCTAATTGGAGAGCTTTCATGGTGTAGTTAAGGAGGAAGATTTCAAAAAGCACCTAATAAATACCTCTTCTAATTTTAAAGGATGAATTTTGTTGCATTTCAGTTTTGAGCATCTTTCTTCAATTGATATTAATCCAGGGCTTCTCCTATGGAGACATCCATAGGGAGGAAAAGCAGACACTTGAGGTCTGACAGTGCATGGGCAACCTTGCTCCTCAGCACCCCAACCCTAACATTTCTCTCATTGGCCACCTGGCATTTGCATCATTTTTCCTTACACCACACTTCTGCATTGAAGTCTGCAGCTGGATGTTAGAACCCCTTTGCACCAGCTCCCACCTGCTTTCCTTAGTTGAAGCTTAGTTCAGCTTCATTGCCCTTCTCTGGACTCGCTTGAGCACCTCAATGTCCTTCTTGTAGCGAGGGGCCCAAAACTGAACACAGTACTCGAGGTGCAGCCTCACCAGAGCCGAGTACAGGGGTTCAATCATTTCCCTAGCCCTGCTGGCCACACTGCTTCTTATACAAGACAGGATGTTGATGGCTTTCTTGGCCACCTGAGCACACTGCTGGCTCATATTCAGCTGACTATCCACCAATACTCCCAGGTCCTTCTCTACCAGGCAGCTTTCCAACCACTCATCTCCCAGCCTGTAGCACTGCTTGGGGTTGTTGTGCTCCAGGTGCAGGATCCGGCACTTGGCCTTGTTGAACGTCATACAGTTGGCCTCAGCCCATCGGTGCAGCCTATCCAGATCCTCCTGCAGAGCCTTCCTACCCTCGAGCAGATTAACACATGCACCTAACGTGGTGTCACCTTCAAACTTAATGAGGGTCCACTTGATCCCCTCATCCAGATCTTCAATAAAGATACTAAAGAGAACTTGCAGTAATACTCAGCCCTGGGGGACTCCACTAGTGACTGGCCTCCAACTAGATTTAACTCCATTCACCATGACTCCTTGGGCCTGGCTATCCAGCCAGTTTTTAACCCAGAGAAGCATATGCCAGTTCAAGCCAAGTGTAGCTTGTTCCTTCATAAGAATGCTGTGGGAAACAGTGTCAAAAGCCTTATTGAAATCAAGGTTGACCACATCCACAGCCTTTCCCTAATTTGCTAAGCACGTCACTTTGCCTTTCTGTTAGTGACCTAAAGAACCTTGCCATTCTCAAACCTTTAAGTCACTGTTTCTATTGTTGCAGATTCTCTTGGAATCTTCTGTTACATTGGTTGATGATTAAAACACAGGATTGTCACCCATTCTGACAGTAGAGTCCAACACCTTCTTCCTGAGTCAGAAGGGACCTCTGGAGGTGTCCATTACCATCATTTTCTCTGAGTAGTGATAGCTCTACAGGTAGATCAGGTTAGTCAGTGCTTTCTGCAACTGGGTTTTGAAAATCTGTGTGCCCATGATCCAGTGCTGATCTACTGTCTTGATGGCTGTTTCCCCAGTATAGACACTGATGTCAGCAGAACGATGGAGATGGTCAAATTTCAAAGATCATCTCCCTTTGGGCAGTGGGGAATGGCCATTCCCATGCTCCCCACAAGTGTTTGCCAAGCTGTTGGTGCTGCTATGCAGCGCAAATGGGCTGTGATGCTGTGGGATGAATCTGCATGGCCATGCTGGTCAGGGTGGGAAGCAGACTCAGCCAGGTCTGGATCACTAGGCTGGACCAGACAGAGGTACTCTGTGAAGGGGGAAATGAATCACTGACCAGCTTCCCTCCTCTCTGCCTGCTGGGTGCTCACTCTCTTCTCTGTGACTGCAGAGTCACAGGTTCCCAGTGAATACCTGGCTTTAGTTCTATCCCTGTGGCTGAGCTCACAGTGGGAGATCTCTCACTTTCTGAAGGGCTGCAGTCACAGGCTCTGCTGTCCCTGGAGGTACTTTGGTCTCTGCAGGCAGCTCCAGATTCCCCTCCTCAAGTTCATCACCTACGGGTCACATGTGGGAACAGCCCTGGCTATGTAATGCAGTGACCATTTGCTGCCTCTGCTGTCAGCAGACACCCATGGGTGAGTCTTAAATCTAGCCCTTGGTCTCTGACAGGTCACAATGCAAAAATGAGCCATTATCTCCAGAACTAAAACAGGAACAGATCCTTGTGGGGAACAATCCTTCGGGCCTATTCTTGTCAGTGGTGTGGGAAGGAAAGCCCAGACTTCAGGCATTGCACTGGGGTAATTCTGTTTTATTACAGAGATGTCATGAGAGAGTCTTCACTGACTCACAGTGTTAGATGCACATTTATACAGCCTCCATATGAGACAGAATAGGTTCATTCATTTATAGCGGGGGGTGGAGTGGAAGGCGGGATAGGAGAAATGCAAACACATGTACGAATGCAAGGTGCACAAGAACTCATAGTGATGATAATGACGATGATGACGATGATGATAACAATAAGAAGAATAAGAATAAGAACAACCAAAACACAGTCCTGGAAGGGGATGTAATGGGGTTCATTACTGGAGAGTGAAGGGATTTTTATGAGTACTGAAAAAAAATCCACATCATCATTTTCCAAACTGCATCCTTCATTTCCTGGTTCCTCATGCTGTAGATGAGGGGGTTCACTGCTGGAGGCACCACCGAGTACAGAACTGCCAACAAAAGATTTAGGGATGAGGAAAAGATGGAGGGAGGCTTCAGGTAGGCAAATGTGACAGTAGTAAGAAACAGGGAGACAACAGCCAGGTGAGGGAGACACGTGGAAAAGGCTTTGTGCCTGCCCTGCTGCGAGGGGATCCTCAGCACTGACCTGAAGATCTGTACATAGGATAGCACAAGGAAAACAAAACACACAAAAAATAAACAGGCACATACCACAAGAAGCTGAACTTCTCTTAGGTAGGTGTCTGAGCAGGTGAGCTTGAGGATCTGGGGAATTTCACAGAAGAACTGGTCCAGGGCATTGCCTTGGCAGAATGGGAGGGAAAAGGTATTGGCAGTTTGCAGGACAGCATTGAGAAAGCCACTGCCCCAGACAGCTGCTGCCATGTTGACACAAGTTCTGCTGTCCATTATTGTCCTGTAATGCAGGGGTTTGCAGATGGCAATGTAGCGGTCATAGGCCATGATGATGAGAAGAGAAAACTCTGCTGTGACAAAGGCAACGAAGAAAAAGACCTGTGTGACACAACTTGCATAGGAAATGATCCTGATGTCCCAGAAGTAGTTGGCCATGGCTTTGGGGACAGTGGTGGAGATGGAGCCCATGTCGATGAGGGCGAGGTTGAGGAGGAAGAAGTACATGGGGGTGTGGAGGTGGCGGTTGCAGGCTACGGCTGTGAGGATGAGGCTGTTGCCCAGGAGGGCAGCCAGGTAGATGCCCAGGAAGAGCCCAAAGTACAGGAGCTGCAGCTCGCATGTGTCTGCGAATGGCAGGAGGAGGAACTCTGTGGGGAAGCTGCTGTTGGACATTTGCTGTCTCTGGGACAAAACAAAACAAAACAAAACAAAAACCACAGAGATGAGTTACTGAAACTTCTCTGAACAAACTCCCCTGCTTCTCTCACAGAAATCACCGTTCTCTGAGCTTGCATTTAAGCTATGGAATTGACACTGCAGGGCAGGTACTCTTAGCCTCATCGTTATGTATCACCTTGCAGGACACAGGCTCCTCTCCTTCTCTGGAGGTCCAGTTGAAGAGGAGGTGGCTCATGCCCTAAAGCCCCTGAGGGCAGAGGCTGTGTTGGGTGGCAGAGGAGAGCAGGGGGTTGCTGCAGAGAAGGTGCTTGCACTGTAGGCCTGGCAGGGAGTGCCTGAATCCCCCCCTCCCTTGGAGTTTCAGGCAGCAGCTCCCTCTCGCTCCCTGCCCAGGTCTCTGCTGCCTGGAGCTGTCCCTGCTGGCAGCTCCTTCCCTGTCCCCACATCTCCTCCCTGCCATTGCTAACAGACCCCATCCCACCCACTGTTTGCTCAGCTCTGCCTGCAGACACCTGCTGTCCCAGGACGATTTTCAGGGACAACTCCCTGTGTTTACTGGGAGTTTTTCTATTGTAAAAAGAGGTAACAAGAACTGGGGTCTCAGTGCCTTCATAGTAATGTAGAAATAAATTCCCATTTCCCAAGGCCACCCAGCAAAGCAAGAGGAGAAATATCAAAGCACACAATGCTTCTCTTCAAGAATACCTTGCTCTGATTTTTCTCTCATGGAGTCTACTCTGAAGTGCCTGTGGTGCCGTGAGCAGGCTGCCCCAGGCAGCAGCCTCCAGCCAGCAGCAGGATCCTGTCCTGCCGGGGGGCTCCTTCCACCCGCAGCTTCTCCCCACAGCACCCTTGGCAGGCTGAGTGCTGAGCATGGCAGGCAGCAGAGGCCCTGCCTCAGCGCACAGCCCCTGGGGCACAGCAGGGACCCTACTCTGCACCACAGCCCTGGGCACCCCTGCCTGCATGCTGGCTGCACAGCCTGCAGCCAGTCCTTCAAGAAGGAACCCTCATGTCCTGTCCCTCTCACAGCTGTGGCAGGGAATGCCTGCTTTGGACATTGCCATTCTCATCTAATTCAAAGAAGCTCTGAGAGTCCTCCTGAAAGCTCCACAGGCTGTGGGATTTGCCTGCAAATCTGGAGATGGCACCAGGAACAGCTGTGCTGCCCTGCAGCCACAGACTTACCCTGTTCAGGCCTGTGAAGATTTCTCCTGCAGTGAGCTCTCAGCATCCCCCCTCCACACTGCCTTTAACATCTCCCTCCCTTCTCTCAGCCACCCTTGTCCCCTGCAGGCAGTGCCCCCAGCCCTGCTGCTGTGCTGTGCAGAGGAGCTGCTCCTGGGCACAGCTGTCTCTCTGCAGTGCTGCCTGCTTGTCAGGAGGTCCCTTTGGGCCCAGGAGCCCGGCACAGCTCAGCAGCACAGGGAGCTCTTGAGAAGTCCCTGGGGCTCCAGGGGAATCCAGCCTGAAACAGACTGAAACAATCACTAATATTTTTTCCCTCCACTGAGTAAGGAAACTCTTCTCCAGCACTATCGTACCTCATATCTGAAAAAGTATTAGTTCCGTGAGTGACCTTTCTCTGCAGAGCTGTTCTCAATGATTTCTTCTCCCAGTCTGTACTCTTGGCTGAGATTGCCCTGGTCCAGGTGCAGAATCTTGCATTTGGACTTGTTGAACATCCTTATGTTAACATTGTGCCCACTTCTCAAGCTTGTCCAAGTCCCTTTGAACGGCTTCTCTTCCTTCTGTTCAATCAACTGCACTCTCAGCTTGATGTCATCTGCAGACTTGCTGATGGTGCACTCAATCCCACTGTCTATTTCATTGATAAAGATTTTCAATAGTCCCAGTCCTTGCAGAGACCCCCGAGGTAAACCTCTCTTCACCTGCCTCCAACTTGCAGATGGAGCCATTGACCACCACTCTCTTGGCGTGACCTTCAAGCCAATTCCTTACCCACTGAGTGGTTCAACCCTCAAGCAATTCAAGAGACTCCTAGAGCATGTTGAAGATAAGTTTCTGGTGCAGACATTTGGACCAGGATGGATTCTCCAATTTGGAGACCAGGATGTCATGTGGGACCATGTCAAATGCCTTACAGAAGTCCATGTAGATGGCATCGGTCAGTCTTCCTTTGTCAACTGATGCAGTCAGTTCATTGTAGAAAACCAGCAGATTGGTCAGGCATGATTTGCCTTTACTGAAGCCATTCTGGCTGTCTCAGATCACGTCTTTCTTTCTCTTTTTCTTGCACCTGCCTTGATATTGCTTCCAGGAGGATCTTTCCCAAGATCTAGTAAGGCACAGAGGTGTGGCTCATCAGTCTGTAGTTCCCCGTGTCCTTTTTCTACCTTTTTTAAAAATGGAAATGTTTCCCTTTTCCCAGTCACCTGACTGCCAGACCTTTTTAAATGTGATGGAAAGAATCTTGGCCACTGCACCAGCCAGTTCCTTCAGGACCCTGGGATGCAAGTCATCAGGCCCCACAGACTTGTATGTCTTTACTTTCATCAGGTGGTCTCAAACCTGCTCTTCACTTACAGCGGATGAGACTTGACTCCCTCAGCCTCCATTTACGGGTTCAAGGAAACGGAAGACTTGGGAAGCCTGACTGGCAGTGAAGACCAAGGCAAAGATATTGTTGAGTACCTCAACCTTCTCCATATCTGTTATTACCAGTTCACCGTTCTCATCCGTCAGAAGGGACACACTCTCCTTCACCTTTCTTTTCTGGACAATGTGCCTCTAGAATCCCTTCCTGTCACTCTTTGCATCCCTTGCCAAGCTCAGTTCTATCTGTGCCTTGGCTTTCCTGATCCCATCCCTGTATATCCGGACTGCATCCCTGTACTCTTCCCTGGCCACGTCTCCATTTCCACTGCCTGTGCATTTCCTTCTTGTGCCTCAGTTTGACCATCAGATCCTTGCTCAGATGCCCCAGTTGTCTGCCCTCCCTGCCCACTTATGTAGGAGGATGGAGAGTTTCTATTCTCTAAGGAGAACATTCTTAAAGAGTGGCCAGCTAGCTCTGTTCAGCTTCTTTGTCCCTAAGGACAGTGTTCCAGGGCATCTCATCCACTAGGTCTTTAAGTAGCTTGAAGTTGGCTCTTCAGAAGTTCAAGTTCCTGACTTTGTTCTTCACCAGGCCCACATTCCTTGAGATCACAAACTCAATGAGGATATTGTCACTGCAGCCCAGACTGCCTCCAATCTTAACCTCTTTAATGAGTTTGTCAGCACTAGTGAGCACCGGTGCCAGTAACACTTCTCCTCTAGTTGCTCTGTATACCTGGACTGGGAACTTATCCTCAATGCTCTCTAAGTGTATCCAGAATTGCTTACAGCATGTTTGTAGCTTTTCCATCAGACACCCGAGTAGTTCAATTCCCCCATCAGGATGAGAGCATGCGAGCATGACACTTCCTGTAGTTGAAGCAAGAAGGTCTCATCAACAAGCTCTTCTTGATCAGGCAACCTGGAAAAGATCTTTTAGGTTCCATTCAACCTAAGTCATTTTATGATTCTTTGACACAGCAAGGACAACTAACTGAAGCACTCCCTGCAGCCCACTATACCACTAACAAAAGTATGCCATGCACAAGAAGGACACCTCCAGTGAAGACAGCCTGAGAAAGTTAGGATTGCTTAGCCTTGAGAAGACTCCAGTAGACATTATCGTGGCCTTCCAATACACAAATGGGGTCTGTAGTGATTAGAATATAATAGTTCAATTGGAACGGACCTTCAAAGGTCATGTAGTCCAACCTCATGAGGTTCAATCAGGCCAAGGGCAAGGTCCTGAATTTGGACTGGGGCAATCCCAAACATATTTACAGGCTGGGAAGAGAATAGATAGAAAGCAGCCCTGAGGAGAAGGACATGGGGGTGCTGGTGGATGAGAAGCTCAACATGAGCCAGCAATGTGTGCCTGCAGCACAGAAAAACAACATTATCCTGGGCTACATCAAAGAAAGCATGGCCAGCAGGTGAAGGAAGGTGATTCTCCCCCTCTGCTCTGCTTTTGTGAGAACTCACTTGGGGTCCTGCATTCATCTCTGGGGTCCCCAGCACAAGAAGGACATGGAAGTATTAGAATGAGTGCAGAGGAGGGACACAAAGATGATTAAGGGTCTCAAGCACCTCTCCTATTGGAGAGGAGAGCTGGGAGGGAGTTGGGGTTGTTCAGCCTGGAGGAGAGAGGGCTCCAGGGCGACTGTATAGCAGCCCTCCAATACCTCAAGGAAGCCTACAAAAAAGCTGGGAAGGGACTCCTTGTCAGGGAGTATAGTGATAGGAGAAGGAGTAATGGTTTTAACCTAAAGAAGGGTAGGATTCAATTAGATTTAAGGAGGAAATGTTTTGCTCTGAGGAGAGAGGAACACTGGAACAGATTGCCCAGAGAAGTTGTGGATGCCTCATCCCTGGAATTGGTCAAGACCAGGTTGGAGAACATTGAGAACCTTTTGATAACATTGCACAGGTGTAGTGGGAGATGCTAAGCCCTATGAAATGGCATCAGTATGACCCCGTGTCACAGCCCATCTTCTGAAGAATGAGCATGAAGCTACTGCACAGCCCCTCTGTATGATGTGTACAGTTCGCCAAGGGCATACAGTGACAGAGTTGTTTCCTCCAACCTGTCCTCTCCAATTCTCATGCCTGGAGAGAAAGAGCAGAGGACAGGCTAAGGTGAGAACAGGCTTTGTCTCAGTGGTTACTGGCTCCGTCACTTGGCCACTGAAGAAGGTGAAGAGGAAGGACTCTACAAGTACCTGGAAGGAAGTTGTGGGGTGCTGAGGGTCAGCCTCTTTGCGCAGATAAACAGCAGTAGGACGAGGGGGAATCACCTCAAGTTGCACCAGGGAGGTTCAGGTTGGAAATGAGGAGCAATGTTTTTCCCAGAAAGGGTGGTCAAGCATGGGAATGGCTTGCCAGGGAGGTGTTGGAGTCACCGTCCCTGGGGGTGTTTAACAAAAGCTTGGACGTAATACATAAGGCCATAGTTTAGTGGGTGATACTGGTGATAGGAGAATGGTTGGGCCGGATGATGTTGGAGTTTTTCCCAACCTTAATGATTCTATGATTGTAAGCAGAAGAAGATCCCTCCCAGTGATCTTGTCTCAGGGGCAGATGGCCATGGGTGCCAACATAAATGCTGACTGCTGGGCATGGAGATTAGTCCCACATGGAACAAAGCTACAAATTCCCTTCTCAAATCTCAGGCCATCCACCAATAGGAACCTCCCCAGAAGTGGCGGCCTCTGTGAGGAAGCCTCCAGGTTCCTCACAGTGCACTCAACCAACAGAGAGCAGATTGCCAGATGGGTAACTGTAAATATAGCATCCTGAGATGGGGAGAATGAAAGTGGGTGTGCAAAGGGTCTGTGAGAAATGAAGTGGGTTTTGCTCAAAAACCCTGTCCTAATTGTCTATGTCTTTTCCAACATGGACAGCCAACCATGCCCAGAGGCAGCAAATGTCCAACAGCAGCTTCCCCACAGAATTCCTCCTCCTGCCATTCTCAGACACACGCGAGCTGCAGCTCCTGCACTTCGGGCTCTTCCTGGGCATCTACCTGGCTGCCCTCCTGGGCAACAGCCTCATCCTCACAGCCGTAGCCTGCGACCACCGCCTCGACACCCCCATGTACTTCTTCCTCCTCAACCTCTCTCTCATTGACCTGGGCACTATTACCACCACTGTTCCCAAAGCCATGGCCAACTCCCTCTGGGACAAAAGGGCCATTTCCTATGCAGGTTGTGCTACCCAGCTTTTTATGTTTGCCGTCTTTCTCACAGCAGAGTTTTCTCTCCTTACCATCATGGCCTACGACCGCTATGTTGCTATCTGCCAACCCCTGCACTACGGGACAATAATGGCCAGCAGGACTTGTGTCAATATGGCAGCAGCTGTCTGGGGCAGTGGCTTTCTCAATGCTGTGCTGCACACTGCCAATACCTTTTCCCTTTCATTCTGCCAAAGCAATGCCCTGGACCAGTTCTTCTGTGAAATTCCCCAGATCCTCAAGCTCTCCTGCACTGATGCCTACCTCCAGGAAATTGGGCTGCCTGTTTCTCAGCACTGCTATATTTACCTACCTGAAGCCCCCCTCCATCTCTTTTCCATCTCTTGACCTTTTTCTGGCAGTTTTATATTCAGTGGTGCCTCCAGCAGTGAACCCCCTCATCTACAGCATTGAGAACAAGGAGCTCAAGGTTGCAGTTAGGAAACAAATATGTGGGATATTTTTCAATACTTATAATGATCCCTTCACCCTCCAATAATGAATCCTAGTACATCCCCTTCCAGGCTGATGTTTATAACTTCCCTTCCCTTCCCTTCCCTTCCCTTCCCTTCCCTTCCCTTCCCTTCCCTTCCCTTCCCTTCCCTTCCCTTCCCTTCCCTTCCCTTCCCTTCCCTTCCCTTCCCTTCCCTTCCCTTCCCTTCCCTTCCCTTCCCTTCCCTTCCCTTCCCTTCCCTTCCCTTCCCTTCCCTTCCCTTCCCTTCCCTTCCCTTCCCTTCCCTTCCCTTCCCTTCCCTTCCCTTCCCTTCCCTTCCCTTCCCTTCCCTTCCCTTCCCTTTTTTATTGTCATGATGACTGTTTGTGTTCATTACATTCCTACATAAATATTTTAATTTCCCCCATTGCTATGAATGAATGAAACTGTTCTGTCTCATATGGAGGCTGTATAAATGTGCAACAATACTTTAAGTGAGTCAGAGAAGACTTTCTCATAGCATCTGTGTAATAAAATGTAATCACACATGTTCAATGCAAGGCCTTGTGCACCACAGCTCCCTCGCTTTGCAGAGCAGCACCGCCAGCTCAGCGGCTGTGGGCAGCATAAGCAGGGGATGCAGGAATGGCTGCTCAGGCCATACCAGATGTGCTGGGTTTGGGGCAAGGCTGTGTGGGACATGGGATGTCCCGGGAGAAGAGCAGTGTGCTGAGTGTGTGCAGTGGTGCAGCCTGAGGATCCCCAGGGCCAAGTTGGTGGGAGTGGGGCGGGGAGAGGGGAGTGTCAGTGCATCTCCTGCAGCAAGGACACTGCCACTGACCTCCCCTGTTTCATTTGCAGCTTTGGGGCCAGCACAGCCTGACTGCTCTGCTGGGCTGGACTGGGGAGAGGACAGGGAGGTGTGGAGAGCTGGGGAGGGGCTGGTCTGGTCTGGCCTACTGAAAGAGACAGGGATGAGCAGCAGAGAACGGTCTGGGCTCGGCCCTTGTTCTCTTGACACCCTGGCAGATGCTGCCATAGGACAATGGTCCCAGAGCAGCCCCTCACAAACACCTTTCCCAGCACTGGGCTCTCCTTCCAGCTCACACAAGCGGTTTGTTTCTACATGAAAGGACACCAAATGACTACATCAGGAATCCTTGTTTCCCTTGTCCATATGAGACTGACAATAGTATTGGTGCAGTGAGATGGACCTATGTGAGCACAAGACTATAGACTATAGTCTTGTGCCATAGACTATAAACTATGGGTGTCATCATTTCCTCTGGGACAAACGGTTTCTTGGTTTCATTTCCTTAGAGGATAATGTCCCCTGAGAATCGACCTGAAGGAATTTTTCAGCTCCTACAACATTTTTCTGCCAAGATCTTGATGTTTCTCTTAAACACACATTCAGTGCTTGATTCACTTGTTCATACAAAGGTGGCAATTTCCTCTAAAGCAATCCTGGAGGAGCTGAAGGTCCAAAGGGAGAAACATGAGTCTGGATGTGTGGGAGGCCTTCTGAAGCCGGAACTGGTTGGCAGGCAGAGTACCTGCGGGATTGTGCAGGGCACAATCCCCTGCACCCAATGCTCCTGGGGGGAGTGGGCTGGGAAGAGGCCTCCTGAGCACAGCAGCTCCTTGTAGTCCTGTGGATGCTGGCTGTGAGGTCACTTCTGTCCCAGCACCTGTCTGGCCAACAGCATGGAGGCAGAGCCTCTGAGGTCACAAAGGCCCTCAGAAAGCTACCCCCAACAGGGTGATTTATTTTTTGAGGATGGAGGAAAACTGGGAGAATGAAGGTGGGAAATCTGGTGGAGACAAGAGGGGTTTGGCTAACTGAAAGGAACTCTGGTGGAGACAAGAAGTGTTTGGCTAACTGAAAGGCTAACACAGCTAACAGAAAGGAAAGATCTGGAAGAGGTGAGAGGGGTCCAGGTAAGACTTTGAGCTGAAACACTTACTAGGAAAACATGCAGGTCAAGCCCTGGCAATATTTCTAAGCAGTAACCGTAAGCCCTACCCCTACATCTAAATGCTATCCCTCTCTCTGCAAGGAATCCACTACTAACCTCAAACCTCACCTGGCGTGGGTCAACCAAGTCCCAAACCCATAAGGCCTTACCATACACTCTTAGCTCCTTTCTCACCTGAAGAAAATCCCAAAAAATAACATAGTCTCTACACTACACACAGACTGGAACCCAAAGCAGTAAACACAGGCCTCCCTCTGATACTCTGCCCAACCACTAACCCTGGAAGGCAAGATCTAATCCCTAAACCCTAACCTGAACACGTAATTCCCAAATCCTGCATTCCTGTGGTCTAGACACCTAACTGAAGCTGTTTGAACTCATGAGGCTGGGCAGGGCTTGAGAGGTCCTGCAACAATCCCTTGGTCTTGGAGGAGGTAAATGAGGTGACATGGATGTGGTCAGGTCACAGGACACAAGGAGGCAATGGGTGGAGATGTTCTGCTGAGATCAGCTGTGATTCAGGGTCTGAGGAGGCAGCAGGAGGCCCATGGTTGTACAGGTGTGTGTTGGAGCAAATTCTCAAAGCTTGTTTGACTATTACTTGAATTCTAAAGGCTGGAAATACTGCACTGAGCACTTTGGGGATCTTTCCAGCCCAGATCAGGGTTAGCACATGCCCTGAGTCAAGCTCCAGTATCTCTGCAGAGACCCCTTGGTCCTGGAATGTCCAAGGTGTGTGTCACCCAATGTGTCCTGTAAGGAAATGCACAGGTGTGCAGAGGTGGCCTGTGGTAGTGCAGTCCTTGTTGCTCTGGGATGTGTGTGGATGTGTTTGGGTTTGGTACAAACACCTGGACTGGTTTCTAACCTCCCACCTAAGCACAAGTGAGAAATAGCTCAACCCCTGCCAAAACCCTCCTTGTTTTATCTCTTCCATGGAGGGCAGAGCCAAAAAACCTCAGAGCAGTTCTCCCAGGTTTTGCCTCTGCTAGAAGGCTTTCACATGCCTTGCCATTGCCGGCTCATGGGTCTGCTGCTGCTTGTCTGGGCTCTGTTTTTACTTTGCGGGTGGGAGGTTGTATTGGACTTACATGGAAAATGTTTTGTAGCAGGGGGCAGCTGCAGGGCTGGTGTCTGTGAGGAGAGTCCAGAAGCTGCCCCTTCTTAGACAAGAGCCACTTCCAGCTGGCTCCAAAAGGGACATGCTGCTGGCCAAACTCAGCCAATGAGTAATGCTGTTTCTACATCTGTGAGAGCTTTTTAAAGAATGGGGTTGAAAATGACATGAGGGAATAGCTGGGAGAGAAGATTGAGAAACTGAGAGAGAAAACAACCCTGCAGACACCAAGGTCAGTGAAGAAAGAGGGTGAGGTGGTGCTCCAGGTGCTGGAGAAGTTCTCTATGAGACCTGTGGTGCACCGTGTTGGAGCAGATCTCCACACTGCAGCTGATGGAAGACCCCATGTGGGAGCAGGTGGATGTGGCCTGAAGGAGGCTGCAGCCCTTGGAGAGCCCCTGCAAGAGAAGACTCTGTGTCAGAACTGTGGAGAGGAGCCCAGCTCTAGACAGCCCCTCACGTTCGGGATTTTCTTCTGAGGAGAAACTTATATCAGCCATTTGACAGATGCTGCACAGGCATCTGGACATGACTCAGGATGGCATCACCCTTCAAGAAGGAATTACCTTTGGGATTCCCTCAAAGGACAGAATTCCTCTCTGTGTCACAGCTTGAGTCACTGCACTGTGAATGCTGACCGAGGTCCCACCATGACAGATGCAACCTCATGCTTCCCTGCAGCCACCCCTCCAGTGTTCCTGAACTACCATTGACAATGCAGACTCAAGCAAACAGAGACAAAAGGGAATGCAAGAATGCCAGTGCTGTACAAACTCAACAACAATGATACATGCTAGCAAGTAACTGGAACAAGAGCTGAGAACCAGCTCATCACAAGCACCAAATTCATGCTTAGTTGGTTTGAAAGGACTGAGCACAGGGCATCACAAGAAGCCTAATAGCAGGAGCTACATCTTCTCAGTGTGGACTCAACAACAACAACCCCGCAGAATGACAACCCATCCGTCTGCTCATGGCTTGGACAGGTATACAGTCTGCTGGCTGAAGAACTGTCTGGATAGCCATGCTCAAAGAGTCTGAGTGAAGAGAGATCAATCCAGTTGGTGGATGGTCGTGGGTGGCATTCCCCAGGCCTCTGTACTGGGTCCAGCTTTGTTTACTATTTTGATGGATGATCTGACTGAGAGGATCAAGTACACCCTTAGTACATTTGCAGATGATAACAAGTTAGTTGGGACAGTTGGTCTTCTTGAGGAAGGAAAGCTTTTCAGAGGCATCTGGAAAGGCTAGATTGATGGACTGAGTCCAATCACATGACATTCAACAGTGCTTCTGGACTTGGGTCATAACAAGCCCATGCAGTACCATAGGCTTGGGGAAGAGTGGCTGGAAAGCTGTCCAGAAGAAAAGCCCCTGAGGATGTTGGTCAACAGCCAGCTGAGCATGAGCAGCCACCCCCTGTCATGGGCAGGGACTCTGACATCTTCCAATAGATCATCTGTGATTATGAGGTCACTGTCAGCTGAAGATCTGATAGGCCACGAGCAGGCCCATGGCAGGTGAATATTCCTGCGATGCCAGTGGTGCCTGAGTAGCTGACAGGCCGAGAACAAACATGGCCTGTGCTAGATACTGGGAGGACCCTGGTGCCTGAGAAGCCAGGAGGCCAGGAATAAGCACATGGCTTGTGTGGGTCTGTGGGGAGCTCATTGGTGATCAAGTAGCTGATAGGTCAGGGCAAGGCCCATGCATTGTACCTGTGAGGCCACTGGTGCCTGAGGAGCTGGCAGACCAAGAATTGTGTAGGTGTTTGTGAGGTCATTGCTGTCTGAATGCAGGCCAGGAACAGGCCCATGGCAAGTGAAGATGCTATGGCATCACCTGGAGATTGGTTGAACCGAATTTTGAAATATCCTGCTCTGGAAATAATTGAAGATCAGTGAGACCAACTTCAGCCAACAGAATAAAATTAAATTATATGTATCTAAAAAACTATAAAAGATTTATAACAAAAATACAAAAAATATATGTATATATTTATAAATATACATATATTGAACACTATATGTATGATATTTATAAAAACTCATAACATACTATTTAATACAATACAATATATATTATTTAAATAAAATAAAAACAAAAAATAATTATATATTATACATTATATAATATAACACATATATAATATATTATACATGTTATATATTATAAATATATATTATATATATATTATATATATATATGTTATATATTATATAATTATATAATTATATAATTATATAATATATAACATAATATATTATTTATTGTATTATATATCATACTATATATATAATACTCTATATAATATAATATTATAATATATAATAATATGTGTATGTATAATATAATATAATATAATATAATATAATATAATATAATATAAAATAATATATATTACATATTATTATATATTATATTATTATTAAATATATACTATATAATATATAGTGTATATATATGCTATATACTATATACTATATACTATATACTATGTACTATATATATAGTGTATATTATATAGTATATTCTATATAATATAAAGTATATAGTATATAGTATATAATACATAATAACATAGCACAACATAACAATAAATATATTGTATGATAATACAATATTATATGATATGATATAATATATTAGTAAAATATAAATTAGCAGAATATATATTTTCATATGTATTTACCATATTTATTTATTTATTTAAAATTATATATATATATATATATATACATATATATGAAACTGTACATCTGAGAGCATTGTCCCAACACTTCTTGGACTCTGCCAGGCTTGGAGCTGTGAGGAGGCTGGGAGGCACCGCAGGGCCATGCCTGGGCACGGGGCCAGGAGGAAACCACCGTCTTCCTGCCCGGGCGCCATGTCACGTGGGCTGCGGTTTGTGCACCTGCAGTGGCAGGCAGGCTCCAGCTCCCAACCCGCCGCGGGGAATAACGGCCCCTGGGTGACACGCTGAGAGCCAGGGAGACGCCTGAGGCTCTGGGCTGCAGCTCTGCTGCCAGGGCAGGCCCTGGACCAGCTCTGGCTGCTGCCGGGACCCCACAGGAGGCTCCCTGGGGAGGGACGGGACAGCCAGCACCCCCATCATGGGGCTCTGGCCCTGCCCAAGGGCCTTTCTCAGCTGCTGCTGCCAGCACAGAGGGGGCTGTAGCAGGGGCAGGGGCTGGTCCCTTCCCAGCCTGACACAGCCCCACTGCAGGACCAGTCCCCTGGATCCCATGGTGCAGGGCCATCCAGACAATCTCACCTTGGGCTCTTGGATGCTACAGCTCAGGAGATGCTCCGTGCTCCCACAGCAGGCTGCAAGGGGTGTCAGAGCCATCTGCCCCCACACCCAGCCCTACCCCACGATGATGTCCCACCGCAGTGACGTGAGACCCGCAGCGGAGCCGTCCCTCATATATGGTCATGAAGAGCGCTGGAGAAGTTCATTGGAGAGCTGGGCTGCGTCGGAGGGGAGATAAGTGCCGATATCGTCTAAAAAGGTGCCTGCTGCTTCGATTGGCTCCTCCTGCAGCTGGGACAGCATCTGCACAGATATATTGCCCTCCCATCATCTCCATTTCACCGTGGGTCCCCAGGAGCTCCAGCAGCAGGGCCGTGCTGTCAGGACAGGAGCCTCAGGATGGGGACAGAGGGACTCCTGTCCCCTTGGGTGCTGTGTCTGCTCCTCTGGGTGCAGCCTTGCAGAGGTAAGTGCCAGCTTCTCTGTTCCACAGCCTTGGGACAGTGGGCGGCAGTGGGTTCATTGGGATGCCTCTGGGAGTGGGGTTGCCTTGCAGGCACCACTGAAATGAGAGGCAGAAGGTGCTCAGTCTCTCAGCTCTGTTCTTTAATCTGTGCCTGTCTGGGTGGGAGGGGGTAATCCATTTTCATATCTCCCATGTTTTTGGCAGCCCAAGCCTGACTTCATTTCTAGACACCTTGTCCTTGGGTACCTTTCTGGGACCCCTTGTTCCCCAGCACTGTGCCTCTGCATCTGGAGGAGTCCCAGACAGTGAGAGTGGCCCTCAGTGAGCTCCAGGGCACAGCCAATATCTCGGGTGCCCCAGAGGGGTTGTGTGATGTTCCCTGCCCCTGGGATCTGGGGAAACACGGACTCCAGGAGGGCAGGTTTTGTCCCATTAACAGAAGGGGACTGAGGCATTTGCACCGAGAGGTGTTCTTCTTGGGGGCCCTGGTCAAGCACAGGGGCCAGTCTGACAGCAGGGATGGGGAAGGGATGTGGGCTGTTGGTATCCTTGTGGTCAACCCAGAAAGTGGGTTTGGGAGGTGCCTGTGGCAGACAATGGGCAATGGAAGCTGCTCACGGGCATGGGTCTATTTGGGGGACACTGGGAAGGGGAGGAGTGGGAGCCCCGTACAGGGCTGGGGGCTGTGTGGGGGTGGGCATGGGTGGGGGCAGGGTTCCGCTGGGGTGGGAGGAGGTGGTGAGGGCTGTGGGGCAGCAAATGGCCCAGGAAGGCTAGAGCTGGGTACCCCCAGCCCAGTGTAGCCCATGGGGAGAGGAGGAACCCCCCGCTGCCCCTGAGATAGCCTATGGGGACTGGGATCCACCCTGGGAACTGGGAGTCTGCCTGGGGAGGGGGTCCTCACGGACACACAATGTGGGGCTCAAAACTCTCCTGACCCTTCCTGTGTTGGTGTTTGAAGGGGCTGCGGAGGTGAGGCTGGCGGATGGCGGCAGTCGCTGTGCTGGGAGAGTGGAGGTGAAACATCAGGGCCAGTGGGGGACCGTGTGTGATATCTCCTGGGACATGTCCGATGCCGCAGTGGTTTGTAGGCAGCTGGGCTGTGGGGTTGCTCTCGAAGCTCCTCGGAGTGCACAATTTGGGCCAGGATCTGGGCCCATTTGGATGGATGCTGTTTTCTGTAATGGCAAGGAGTCTGCCCTGTCTGACTGCACATACAGAAGACGGGAGGTATCTTACTGCTATCACAGTGAGGATGCTGGAGTGACATGCTCAGGTAAGGACTGAAATTCTTCCGTACCTCTGGGATGAGGACGCTTCTAAGGGACCTGGCTGTGACCTCAGGAAGCAACAAGTGGACACCAGAACATGGCTCTGTGTGTCAAGTTGCACTCTGAGCTGGGTCTGTCACTGCTGGTGTCCCTTGTCCCTGGGGAAAACCCAGAGGGAGTACACCCAGCCTGGCCTTGAAGCTGGAGCAGCCAAGCCTGGGGAGGTGCCTGGGTCTGGGAGAGGAAAGCCCCCACCCTTCCCCATTGTGCTGCCTGGTTCCCATCTTTCTCCTCCATTCACCCAGGCCCTGTCTGGCAGGCTGGTCCCTATGCCAGGGAAATCTAGAGCAGCTCCCCCAGCCACCAGCAGCCTCAGGGAAGGGCGTGCAATGGCCCAGGACTTTTGGGTTGTACCCCCAGCAGACAAGAGAACCTCGGCCAAAGCAGAGGGGCTGCTCAGAGGTCAGGAGCACTGGGCTTGTGCAGAGGAACATGGTGGAAAGTGGCACCTTGTTCCTGTCCCGGGGTCACCCCATGAGAGCCAGTCCCTGGAGACATGGCCCCTCCAGGCAATGCTGACCCACTGCTCAGCCTCTCCTGCCTGCTCTGTGCCCCAGGGGCTGTGCCAGCACCTCCTGGCTCTCCTCTCTGCCTGCCCTCACACCAGGAGCTTGTGTCAAACCAGGGCTGCTCTCTGCCTGCTTTCCTGACCCATGCATGGTAGGTGGCTGGGGACATGCATGCCCAGCACCACACTGTCCCTACCAGAGGACCCCCCTTTGCGAAGGATCCCCCGATGTGCCCCATGTAACAGCAGCTCCCCAAGAGCCCCATCATTCGCTGAAAACAGGGGGGCTTTTTGGCAGATCCAAGGATTTCTTCTAAATGGCCTGAGCCTTGTGGGGCAGAGCAGGCTGAAGTAGCCCTGAGTTCCTGGGCCTGTTTCCCCGGGCCCACGTGCTGCGGGTGCTGCAGTGCTGGGTCTGGGGCCGGGCAGCCCAGGGGCTCCGGGCAGCAGCAGTTTGAGCGGTGTCTGCAGCTGGGGGCTTGGAAAAGAGGACATGGGTGCTGGGCTGGTTTCTGAGGAGCAGCAGGGGGGCCCTGACCTCTCTGTGCCACCAGCACATTCTGAGAGCTGCTGGGCTGGCTGGGGGACTCTGCATGTGGCTGCCTTAGGGATGAGGTGGGCATGGAAGTGCCAGAGGGCTCTGGGAACTCACAGGTCTCCTTGGTTGCTCCAGGATTTGTCCGGCTGGTTGGAGGGGACAACCCCTGCTCAGGAAGTGTGGAGGTCTACGACAGGGACCAGTGGAAAGCTGTCTGTCACTCCCACTTTGGTGCCAAAGCTGCCGAGGTGGTGTGCAGGGAGCTGCAGTGTGGCACAGCCCTGTCTGTCCATGGGGCAGCTCAGCTGGGAGAAGGGGCTGGTCCTGTCTGGGACAGAGAGCTGCAGTGTGTGGGGAATGAATCCGTCCTCTCCTTCTGCCCCACGGGGGCCCCCAAGGACAAGGCCTGCACCCACAGCAATGGCACTCATGTCACCTGCACACGTAAGGACTTGGGGTGGGATGGTGCCCACGGGGGCTGTGGTGGGGGAAGGAGAGCAGGGTGGGCACTGGGCTGTGCTGGGTGGGGGACAGGTGGGGTGAGGTGGTGGTCTGCAGCCCAAAAATTAGAGTGCTGCAGGAGGAGAAAGGCACGCTGTCCCTTTGGCCTCTCCTGCAGCTCCTGTGGGAGCAAGAGCACAAATGTGGCCTCTCTCACCCTCCTTTGTCCTTGAGTACACAGGGTTCAGGCTGGTGAACGGCAGCACAGCGTGTGAGGGCAGGGTAGAGGTGGAGGTGCTGGGGACGTGGGGGACCCTCTGTGCCTCCCGCTGGGACCTCTCGGACGCCCACGTTCTGTGTCGGCACCTCGGCTGTGGCTTTGCTGAGTCCATTCCTGGAGGAGGGCATTTTGGGAGAGGAACCGGCCCCGTCTGGAGAGACTCGTTCCACTGTGACGGGACTGAAGCCCACCTGGGGCAGTGCCCGGTGACTGCCCTGGGGGCCTCGCCGTGCTCCCAGGAGAACGCTGCTGCTGTCATTTGCTCAGGTGAGTGCTGGGCAGTGCTGCAAAGTCCATTTTCCCCTGGTGTGTGACACGGCCACACAAATTTGGGGAGCTCATGGCAGAGCCTGGCTGAATGTCTGCTCTCACCAGGCCTAACTCACCCCATGCCCCTGCGGTTGGTGGGCGGAGGGAGCCGGTGCGACGGGCGCGTGGAGGTCTTCCAGCACGGGACGTGGGGCAGAGTCCTGGATGAGCAGTGGGACATGCAGGAGGCCAGCGTGGTGTGCCGGCAGCTGCAGTGCGGAGAGGCAGAGGCAGCCTACACCCCCGTGAGGGCCGAGCGAGGACGAGGACCTGTGGGGCTGCGTGGGGTGCGGTGTGCAGGGCACGAGGCTGACCTGAGCCTCTGCAACACCTCCCTGCCTCAGAGCATGCCAACAGAAGGGATCATGGAGGACGTGGGGGTCGTGTGCCGGGGTGAGTGGTGCTGCACGTCCCCCAGTTTCAGGTCCAGGAGGGCAGCCAGCCCCTGACAGCCAGGGTTCTCCCTGCTGCAGGGAGCCGGCGGGTGCGGCTGGTGGACGGGGCCGGGCGCTGTGCCGGGAGAGTGGAGATCTACTACCAGGGGCGCTGGGGCACCGTCTGTGACGACGCCTGGGACCTGGCCGACGCCGCTGTCGTTTGCCGCCAGCTGGGCTGCGGAGGGGCCCTGGAGGCAGCCGGCTCTGCTCGGTTTGGGGAGGGCTCAGGGCAGATCTGGCTGGATGGCGTCAACTGCTCCGGGGCTGAAGCTGCTCTCTGGGACTGCCCTGCCGAGGCCTGGGGGCAGCACAACTGCAGGCACAAGGAGGACGCAGGAGTCATCTGTTCAGGTCTGTGCTGGGAGCAGGACTGGGAGACGTGGACAGTGAGGCCGGGGTGAGGGTAGAGCCAAGGCCCTCAGTGGCTGACATCCAAGGATGTCCCTGTGGCCTTTCCTCCTTCCAGAGTTCACGGCCCTGAGGCTGGAGAACAGCGACGGCTGCTCTGGGCGCCTGCAGGTTTTCTACAACGGGACGTGGGGCAGCGTTTGCTCCAACTCAATGACCACCAAGACGGCGTCACTGGTGTGCAAGGAGCTGGGCTGCGGGAATGAAGGAGAACTGAAAACAGATTCTAACTATGCCAAGCTGTCTGGTACTGCATGGCTGGATCACGTGGAATGTGGGAAGAGCAACAGCTCCTTCTGGCAGTGTCCCTCTGCTCCCTGGGATCCGCAGTCGTGTGATGACAGCCGAGAAGAGACCCACATCACCTGCAATGGTAAATCTCAGCCATCAAAACACCAGGTCCTGTTCCCCAATGGGTATGGTGAAATGCAGAGAAGGAACCCAGAGGGGCTTTGACTTCCTGCATTAGACCCTGTTGCTACTGGTACACAAAGGTGTCTTCAGCTCTTGGAGCCACCCATGTCCACCAGCAGCAGTCAACAGCCGGGCTGCCAGCAGCCCCTGGGGGATGCAGAGGCAACTCCAGGCAAGGTCTGAGAGGAGACCATACAGGGCTTTCAGGAGTCTCCCCTCCAGGGACAGCCTCCTGCTGCTCTGTGAATCAGGGACCCTGTGGGGACGAGCACTTGGGTCCCCCCTGCAGTACCGTGTGTGTCCCCTGAGTGAACAGGGTTCTGCTGCTGCCCTGACCCAGGCAGCATGGGGATGTGCGAGCAGAGGTCAGCCCTGCGCTCTTCTGCATGACCCCCAGAACAACCCTTTTCAGCCCAACTTCTCTTTCCTTTGGGACATGGACAGAAAGGCCGCAGGTGGCTGCATGCCCCAACTCCACCAGCTGCACAGGTAGGGAGCTGCCCCTGCACGTGCCCCCCTCACCTGGCAGGGCTGTCCCAGCTCTCCTGGTGCCATGAGACATCGCTGCCTCCCCAGACAGGGAGAAGATCCGTGCTGTGGGAGGCAAGGACGGCTGCTCGGGCAGAGTGGAGATCTGGCACCGCGGCACCTGGGGGACGCTGTGTGACAATGCCTGGGACATGCGGGACGCCGAGGTGGCGTGCAGGCAGCTGGGCTGTGGCCCCGCGCTCTATGCCCGGGGCCAGGCTGCTGCTGGAGAGGGGACGGGCCCCATGTGGCTGATGGAGTGCAGGGGGACGGAGCTGTCTCTGCAGGACTGCTGGGCCCAGCCAGGGGACAGCGCTGCCTGCCAGCATAAGGCAGATGCGGCTGTGCATTGCTCAGGTGAGCAGTGGGGCTGGGAGACATGGCTGGGGGCTTGGCAAGGAGCTGGCTTGGGCATCTACCCTGATGGATCCTGGCATGGCCCCAATGCGGGACCAAGCAAGGGTTTCCCTGCAGAGTGGGAGGCTGGTGGTGGGTGGGGAGCAGCCTCTGTGGGGCTGGATGTGCCAGCACATCCCCTGGGCTGCCTGCACTGTCCTGTGAGCAGCCCAGAGCAGTGGTGCTGGGCCCTGTCCCTGCCACCATGCTCAGCCCCAAAGGAGGGACAATTCAGGTGGCACATGCTGGGGTCATTTACCAGGGAGGCTGCCTGGTGCCACAGCCCCAGCCTCTCAGCCCAGCTCTCCTTCTGCTCCCCTGCAGCTGCACCCAGGACAGCAACACCCCCCCCACAAGCGGGTAAGCTCTCCTTCCCCAGGGCTGGGTCTGTCCATGTCCACGCTGTGACCCACAGCCAGGGGAAGGGGCTCCTTGCTGGGCTGTGAAATTGAGGGAGTTGGGAGAAGTCTGTGATGGGGGGAGTTGGGGTTGGAGCAGGGTGGGAGCTGCCCCATCACCCAGCCCTATCCACCCCAGCCCCTCCTGCCTTGTGTGGTCAGGAGTGGCATGTCCTGCCCCCGACCTCTCCCTTGCTGCCCCTGCCATGTTCCTGCCCATGCAGATCCCCCACAGAGCCGTCCGACCACCAGCAGTGAGGGACTCTCTGTGCCTGTTGTCATCTGCATCATACTGGGGGCCCTCCTCTGCCTGCTCCTGGCCCTCCTGGCCGGGCAGGTGCGAAGCGCCAGGGCTCGGCGCAGAGGTGGGTCCTTCCCCCAGTGGTCCTGGGGGGGAGATGCCTCTTGGCAGGGCTGGGGGTGTTGGTGTCCTGGGGCACAGAAACAGAGCCGTGTGCTGCCTCCTGCCCCATGTGCTGCCCCACTGACTGACAGACCATGGGGCACCAACATCAAGGGGTGGAGAGAGCCCAGAGCCTGAGGCATCAGTTCTGGGGTGAGAAGAGAAATGTGAGAGCTGGACTGGGTGAGAAGGGGAGGATGCACTGCTGGCAGTGCTCTGGACAGCTGTGGCAGGAGGAGCATGGGGCAGTGGAGTCCATCACTGTGGTGTCAGCCACCTCCCAACAGGACACGGGCTGTGGTATTGCTGTGTGGGGCAGAGATGGAGCAGCTCCATGTGGAGGAAAAATGTGGGAATTGGTGCAGGGTCTGCACTGGGACGTGACCCAGGGACCAAAGGGGAACAAGGGCTGTCTCCAAAGGGATGGTGCGAGGCTGACTGTGCCCCAGACCATCTCCATGGGAATGCTGCTCTCCCTGGGGATGTGGCTGCAGTGCCAACACAACACAGTGGGGCTGTGCTCTGGGGACAGCCCTGTGCTGGCCCCGATAATGGGGCTGCGGGAGCCCAGTGGGGTCCTGTCCCTCTCTGCCCATTCCCAGACCAGCCCTGCCTCTGTCCCCAGGCTCCGGGAGAGCTGGGGAGCCCTTCCCTGAGGCCGTGTACGAGGAGATCGCTTACAGCCTGGCGTGGGAGAAGCAGGCGAGGTTCAGTCTCTCAGGTGGGTGCAGGTAACCTGCGGGGGCACATCTGCTGTGTCCATTCTCCCTGTCTCAGACCAGGGCTGTGCCCTGCAGCTCCTGCCCATGGTCCCTGAAATGGTTGGACCATGGGGTCTGTGGGAGAGCATCCAGGTGTTGGCCCCCACAGAGGAGCTTCCTCCACACCAGCTCTGCCCATCCCAGAGGGGATAGCCCCTCTCTGCTTGTCCCTGCACCTTATTGAGTGCCAAGGGTTAAGCAAAGGGCTGTCCCAGGCCAGCTCTGGGAACCTCTCTGGGAAGTGCCTTGTCCCAAGGGAACTGGTCTCCTGCCCATGCACCCCCAGCTCTGTGGGTGTCCATCCCCAGCAGTGCTGACCACCAGTCAGGGCAGCAGGGCTCATCCCACAGCACCCACTGCAGCTCTCTGCAGCCTCCTTTTCAGAGGGGTCCCTGACCCAGCTGCAGCCCTACCCCAGGCACATGAGGAGGAGGATGGTCTGGGGCCACACCCAGGGATAAGAGCGGGGGTGGGGGGGGAAGGACTCAATTTCTCCTCCCTGCAGACAGACCAGACAGACAGCAGTGGCCACCGAGTGTTATCAACAGAGCTGGAAGCATGAAGGCTCTTCTGTGACCCTGACACCAGCAGCATGTCAGCCCTGTGTCCCACACACCCTCCCATCCTCTGCTCTGCAGAACATCTCTTCTCATTGCCACCACCTTCCCTCTCCTTTCAGATGTCCCTGTCCTGCCCGGAGGTTACCCAGCAGATGGCTATGATGATGCTGGGGAGGTTTCTGACCCTGGGGAGGATCCTGTCCCTGGGCAGGGGGACTGGGAAGTGCCCAGGACACCAGAGGAAGGAGCTGGGCGCAGGGATGCAGTCACAGGTGAGAGGGCAATGCAGCACTGCCACTTCCTAGGTGCCAACCCCAGGCCTAGGCGAATCCATGCCATATTGAAAGCCTGACCATCCATGGAGAACCTGTCCTGGGATATTTCGTGGGGACTGGGAGAATGGGCCGAATGTCTCAGGCTGGTGAGGACGAGGAAGGTGATAAACAGCCCCGAGGGGCACCCCACAGGCCCAACCACAGCAGCCTGCCTTGTTGCTTACAGGGGGAAGCCTGCACTCCCGGAGAAGTGCTGTGGTCCATGGAGCTGAGGGACACACCTCGTCACCTTTCCTGGGGACCACGGGCTATGACGATGTTGAAGAGGTGTCTCTGGCATATCCCCATGAGGACACCGAGGATGTGACACCACAGTCCCATGCACAAGAGTTCCAGAGCCCCATGCCAGCAGAGCCCAGCCCTGCTGAACAGCTGGGTGCAGCCGAGAGGGAGGAGAGCTCAGTGCCATTGGGAGAGCCGTGAGTGCCAGGGAATGGTCTCCCTTTTCCAGCAGTCAGCAGACACACATGGGTATTTCCCCTCTTGGTATTCCCCTGTTTTTATGCTGTGTGTTGGTATTTCCTCATATTAAAACCCTCTTCCAGTCTTCCCTGCCCAGGTGTCAGGGTGTCTCCCTGAGGTGGATGGAGGGGAGAAGACCTCAAAGATGCAGCAGTTGGGAAGGGGCACATCTTAGAGCCAGCAGGATCGGGGTCTGGCTTTGGGGCTGACAGAGCCCCTGGTCCCTGGACACTATTCCTACTGACAGAGACATTTCCGTCCTGCCAGCCACAGGCATTTTCCAGACAAAGTGGATCTCATGGAAGCCCCATGAGACACTCCCTTGCAGTGCCCACCTTCTGCTGCCTTGGGCCCCCACGGAGCCTAAGGATGCCTGCCCAGCACCCATGGACAGAGATACCTAAGTTGCAAGAGGTGAACGGGGAGACGTCTTGGACCCTTGGGCAGGACTTGGCACCAGCTCCTGTTGGTTCGTCCCCACAGCCCTCCAGGTCTTTCCCAGCAGGCTCCTCTGCTGCAGGCTGGGAGGTGCTTTTGGTAGTGGGATGGTGGGCTGGAACACCTATTGGAGCATCTATTTAATCCCGTTGGGTCAGCTGTCCTGGCTGTTTATAGTCTTCTCTGGGTCAAGAACTAGCTGGAGGACCATGCCCAGCGGGTTGTGGTTAATGGAGTTCAGTCCAGTTGGCGTCCCGTTACAAGTGGCGTCCCCCAGTGGTTGGTACTGGAGCCTAGCTTGTATAATACCTTTATTGATGACCTAGATGAGGGGTTGAATGTACCCTCAGTAAGTTTGCAGACGACACCAAGTTGGGAGGTAATGTTGATCTGCCTGAGGCTAAGGTGGTCCTTCAGAGGGATTGGGATAGGCTGGGCTGAGGCTAATGGGATGGGGTTTAACAAGGCTAAGCACCAGATCCTGCACTTTGGCCACAACAACCCCATGCAATGCTATAGGCTTGGGACAGAGTGGCTGTGAAGAGGAAAGGGACGTGGGAGTGATGATTGATGTTTGGCTGAACATGAGCCGGCAGCGTGCCCAGGTGGAAAGAAGGCCAATGGTATCCTGGCCTGTGTTAGAAATAGTGTAGAGAGCAGCGAGGTGATCATCCCCCTGTACTCAGCTCTGGTGAAGCCACACCTGGAGTACTGTGTTCAGTTTTGGGCCCGTCACTACGAGAAGGACACTGAGGCCCTGGAGCATGTCCAGATAAGGTCAACAAAATTGGTGAGGGGTCTGGAGCACAGGTCCTCTGAAGAGTGACTGAACGAGCTGGGATTGTTTAGTCTGCAGAAGAGGAGGCTCAGGGGAGACCTCATTGCAATCTACAACTTCCTGAAGGGAGGCTGTGATGAGGAGGGGGTCAGACTCTTCTCTCAGATAACTAATGGTAGCACTCGAGGAAATGGCCACAAGTTTCACCTGGGGACATTTAGATTAGATATCAGGAAAAACTTTTTCTCTCAAAGAGTGGTCAGGCACTGGAACGGCCTCCCCAGGGAGGTGGTGGAGTCACCATCCTTGGCAGTGTCCAAGAAGCACCTGTCTCAGGTGCTTTGAGATATGATTTAGTAGCTTAGGGGTAGTATTGATGGTAGGAGGATGATTGGACTAGATGATCTTGTAGGTTCTTTCCAACCCTGTGTTTTTATGATTCTATGATTCTGTGACTAATGGTAACAAGTAATGTGCTTGGGGTCTGACTTTGAATTAGGAAATGAGGTTGGGGATTAGAGCAATGGATGCCTTAAAGGGAGAGAGAAAGCATTAAGGACAGCACTAGATTTTCGGGTTACTAGTTAGAAATATTACCAGGACACAACATGAAGATGTTCCCTGTGAGTGTTGCAGAAGCATCAGCCTTACCTGAATCCCTCTTAAATCTTTAAAATCTTTCCTTTTTGTTAGCGAAACCCCTCTTCTCTCTCCCAAATCCCCCACCGTTATTCTCCCAGCTTTCCCCTGGCCTCACCAAATGTGTCACCCTGTTGGGGACAGCTTTCTGAGGGCCTTTGTGACCTCAGAGGCTCTGCCTCCCTGCTGTTGTCCAGACAGGTGCTGTGACACAAGTGACATCACAGCCAGTGTTCACAGGGCTACAAGGAACTGTTGTGCTCAGCAGGTCTCATCCCAGCCCACCGAGAAGCACTGGGTGCAGGGGGTGCTCTGCACAGTCCCTCAGGTACTCTGCCTGCCAACCAGTTCCTGCTTTGGGAGGTCTCCCACATATCCAAACTCATGTTTCCCCATGTAGGTTTCAGCAACTCCAGGGCATCCTGAAGGAAATGGCCACCTCTGTGTGGAAAACTGATTCAAGAACTGAATGCATATTTTAGAAAAATGTTGAGAACTCTTCAGAGAAGGAGTTGGTGTGAAAGTCATGATGACTAGCATTGGTCATATCCATATCTAGTGAACAAGGACTCAGCCTAGACTGCTCTGTGGTTCCCTTCTCTCTGCCAGGAGGCCAGCCCAGCCCAGACCCTCCCCAGCTCTCCACACCTCCATCTCCTCTACCCAACCCAGCCCAGGAGGGAAACCCAGGCTGGGCTGGCAACAAAGCTGCAAATGAAGAAGGGGAGGTCACTGGAAGTGTCTCTGCTGCTGCAATCTGCAGGAGATAAACACCCCCAATCCACCTTCCCAGACACCCTAGAGCCTCCCAGACCAGCCCTGCTCCCCAGCACATCACAGCACCACACTGCTGGCCCTGGGGCTCCTCAAGCAACACCACTGCACACACACTCAGTGCCCTGCTCTGCTCCCAGGACACACCATGTCCTGCACAGCCTTCCCCCAGCCCAGCACGTCCGGGCTGGTCTGAGCAGCCATTCCTGCAGCCCCTGCCCATGCTGCCCACAGCCCCCCAACTGGCGGTGCTGCTCTGCAGAACGAGGGGGCTGTGGTGCATGGGGCCATGGGGGCACTCAGCAGGGCCATGCTGGTCAGGCTGGTGTGAGATATGTTCATCTGATTCGTGTCAGTATGGAACAATTCTAGGGCCACATGGTATGATGAATGCGACCTTCTTTCTTACATACACTTGTATAACCACATAGGTTATACCACAAATGTATGAGCCATTTATTACACTGGGAAGGCAGAGCCAGATGGTGTCAGGGGCACTGCCACTGACTGCCTCCCACCCAAGTGGTTCTTTGGCCATGGAGGGTGCGCACAGATAGCTGGCCTTCTTCAGAGTCAGAGACTCTTTGAATACAGCTGTGCTGCCCTGCAGCCACAGACTTACCCTGTTCAGGGTTCTGAAGATTTCTCCCACTGTGATCTCTCAGCATCCCCCCTCCACACTGCCTTTAACATCTCCCTCCCTTCTCTCAGCCACCCTTGTCCCCTGCAGGCAGTGTCCCCAGCCCTGCTGCGCTGTGCAGAGGAGCTGCTCCTGGGCAGAGCTGTCTCTCTGCAGTGCTGCCCGCTTACCAGAAGCTCCCCTTGGGCCCAGGAGTCCAGCCTAGGTCAGCAGCACAGGGAGCTCTTGACAAATTCCTGGGACTCTAGAGGAAACAACGTTGAAATAGAATGAAGTTATCACAGATGATCCTTCCATCCACTGGGGAAGGAAACTCATTTCCAGCACTATCATTTCTCATATCAAAAGAAGTATGAGGTTCAAGAATCACCTTTCTGTGTTCTGGTTTTAGGCAGGACACCCATACAGGGATAGGGAGGGATCTGCCTTCATTTGCTGAGGGAAGCTAGGTTGCAGATGACACCAAGCTAGGTGCGTGTGTCGATCTGCTCGAGGGTAGGAAGGCTCTGCAGGAGGATCTGGATAGGCTGCACCGATGGGCTGAGGTCAACTGTATGAAGTTCAACAAGGCCAAGTGCCGGGTCCTGCACCTGGGGCGCAATAACCCCAAGCAGAACTACAGGCTGGGAGATGAGTGGTTGGAGAGCTGCCAGGCAGAGAAGGACCTGGGAGTGATGGTGGACAGTCGGCTGAATATGAGCCAGCAGTGTGCTCAGGTGGCCAAGAAGGCCAACGGCATCCTGGCTTGTATCAGAAACAGTGTGACCAGCAGGGCTAGGGAGGTGATCGTCCCCCTGTACTCGGCTCTGGTGAGGCCGCACCTCGAGTACTGTGTTCAGTTTTGGGCCCCTCGCTACAAGAAGGACATCGAGGTGCTTGAGCGGGTCCAAAGAAGGGCGATGAAGCTGGTGAGGGGCCTGGAGAGCAAGTCCTATGAGGAGCAGCTGAAGGAGCTGGGCTTGTTCAGCCTAGAGAAGAGGAGGCTCAGGGGTGACCTTATTGCTCTGTATAAGTACATTAAAGGAGGCTGTAGCGAGGTGGGGGTTGGCCTGTTCTCCCATGTGCCTGGTGACAGGACGAGGGGGAATGGGCTAAAGTTACGCCAGGGGAGTTTTAGGTTGGATGTTAGGAAGAATTTCTTTACTGAAAGGGTTGTTAGGCACTGGAACGGGCTGCCCAGGGAGGTGGTGGAGTCACCATCCCTGGAAGTCTTCAAAAGACGTTTAGATGTAGAGCTTAGGGATATGATTTAGTGGGGACTGTTAGTGTTAGGTCAGAGGTTGGACTCGATGATCTTGAGGTCTCTTCCAATCTAGAAATTCTGTGATTCTGTGAAGGGTTTCAGCTGAATCAACCAAGGCATCTCATTCTTTGCAATCCAACGGTTAGAAGGAGGCTTTGCTCTCTCACATGCGCAATAAGCCCACAGGAGCTGGGATTTCTTTTGCCTAGGTTCAGGTGGGCACACTCCAGTCTTGTGCAAGTGAGCTAGTCTCAGCTCCCAGCACACTGAATAGAGACAGAGGCCAGGAGGGAGCTGTTCATATGCAAACACCAGGTGACATTGGAGGTGCCAGAGGTGGGCCAAGATATATGCAAGTATCTTCATGCTCTGATCGATTAATTCCAGGAATCAGTTGGGCATCTGGGGACATCATTCTTAAGTGCAGGGAGATTTTCTTGGTCAAATGAAAATGAAACCAGATACCTAAATTAAAGATCATTGATTCTTTTCACTGTTCATTAATATATTCTGAGCAGCCTACAATGGCTTTCATCTGATTTGGTCATTTATGGGTGTCATTTACGATAGGCAGAGCTAAGTGTCTCTCTTCTCCAGTACATGTTCTTACGACATCTGAAGTTTTATCCCTGAGAGGGACAACTGTCTTAGAGTCATAGAATCATTAAGGTTGGAATAGACCTCCAAGATCATCTGGTCCAACCACCCCCCTACCACCAATATTACCCACTAAATCATCTCCCTAAGCACCACATCCAAACTTTCCATAAAGACCCACATGGACAGTCACTCCACCATCTCACTGCGCAACCCATTCCAATGCCTGAACAGTCCTTTTGAGAACAAACATCTCCTAATTTCCAAACTAAACCTCCCCTTAATCAACTTGAAGCCATTCTCTCTAGTCCTGTCACTACTTATCTGTGAGAAGGGGCCAACCCTTAGATCCCCACACCTTCTTTTCAGGTAGTTGGAGAGAGCAATACTGTCTCCCCTGAGCCTCCTCTTCTCCAGACTAAACAACCCCAGTTCCCTCAGCTGCTCCTCATCGGAATTGTGTTCCAGACCCTTCACTAGCTTTGTAGCCCTTCTCTGGACATGCTCTAGGGGCTCAACATCTTTCTTGTACTAAGGGACCCAAAGCTGAACACAGTACTCGAGGTGCAGCCTCATCAGAGCAGAGTACAGGGGGATGATCACCTGCCTGGTCCTGCTAGAAAGACTATTCCTGACACAAGCCAGGATGCTACTGGCCTTCTTGGCCACCTGGGCAAACTGCCGGCTCATGTTCAGGTGAGCATCAAGCAGCGCTCTCAGATCCTTTTCCTCTGCACAACTTTCGAGACGCTCTGCCCCAAGCCTGTAGTGTTACATGGGGTTAATGTGGCCAAAGTGCAGGACCCAACACTTATCCCACTTGCCTCTGCCCATTGACCCATCCTGTCCAGGTCCTTCTGAAGGGCCTACCTACCCTCCAGAAGATCAACACTACCCTCTAACTTGGTGTCTTCTCTAAACTCACTGGGGATGCACTCAATTCCCTCATCCAAATCATCAATAAAAACATTAAAGAGGATGGGCCCCAACACCAACTCCTGGGGAACACCACTGGTGACCAGCTGGATTTCACTCCGATCACCATCAATCTCTGGGCACGGCCATCCAGCCAGTTTTTAACCCAGCAAAGCATGTACCTGTCCAAGCCATGGGCTGCCAGCTTCTCCAGGAGAATGATGTGGAAGACTGTGTCAAAGGTCTTGCTGAAATCTAGGCAGGCTATGCCAACAGCCTTTCCCTCATCCACTAGGCAGATCACCCGTTCATAGAAGGAGATGAGGTTGGTCAGGCAGGACTTGTCTTTCATGAGCCCATACTTCCTGGGCCTGATCTACAGGTTGTTCCACACATGTTGCATGATTGCATTCAAGATAACCTGATCCATCACCTTTCCTGGCACCAAGGTCAGGCTGACAGTTTAAGCACTTTGGTTCAGCTCTACTTTTTGTGTCCCATTGCAATATCTGTATACCCCCAATCTATACATCATGTGCAGCAGTATAAGAACCCATTGATACTGTGCAGACACAGTTCAGTAGTAACTGAAACACTGGTCTGTTTTCAACACCTTTTTGTTCTAAAATTCAAAATGCAGCTCCATAAGAACTGCTCTGAAATAAAACCACAGGGGTTCAAAGAGCTTCAAAGGTTTTGTGTTGGGAAGGATCTTTATAAATCAACCCTCCTGCTCTGGCCAGGTACACATTCCAAGAGACCTGGTCTTAAACACTTTTAAGGGCACCATCCCACAATTTCTCTGGAAAACATGCTCCAGTGCCTCACTAATCTCAGAGTAAAGAATTTCTTCCTAATATGTAGTCTAAATCTACCCTCTTTTAGTTTAAGGCCATTACCCCTTGTCCTATCACTCTATCCCTGATAAAGTGTCTTTCTCCAGCTTTTATGTTCATCCTCTTTAGGTACTGGAAGGTTGCTGTAAGGTCTCCCCAGAGCCTTCTCTTCTCACTTGCCAAGTAGTCCCAGCCTCTCCTTGCAGGAGATGTGGTCCAGCTCTTTGATCATTTTTGTGGCTCTCCTCTGGTCTTGCTCCAACAGGTCCATGTCCTTCCAAAATAGGGGGCCTCAGAACTGAGCACAGTATTTTAAGAGGGGTCTCACAAGAGTGGAAGAGAGGGCAAGAATCACCTCCCCTAACCTCCTAGTTACAGTTCTGATGCTACCTGTGATTTTGCTTTCTGGGCTGCAAGTGCACATTGACTGCTCATGTTGAGTTTTTCAAGCACCAGCAGCCCCAGGACCCACTCCACAGGGCTGTTCTCACTTCATTCTCCACCCAGCCTCAAGCCTGTCAAGACCTCTCTGGAAGGCGTCCCTTCCCTTCAGTGTGTCAACCTCACCACACTGCTTGCTGTCATCAACTTGCTTGACATCAACTTGTCAAAATGTCAAGTGGACAATCCCACTGTCCATGTCACCAAGAATGATGTTAAACTCTTCCAGTCCCAATAACGGTCCCTGAAGAACACTACTCATTGCTGGTCTCCACTTGAACACTGAGCTGTTGACCACAGTAATTTGACTGTGACCATCCAGACAATTCTTTATATCCACTGAGTGGTCCACCCATCAAATCCATGCCTCTCTAATTTAGAGAATGAATGTTATGTGGGATGTGTTGAATACTTTGCACAATTCCAGGGAGATGACCTCAGTTTCTCTTCCTGTATCCAAAAACACTGCAACCCAGTGGGTCAGAAGGCCATCAGATATGTCAGGCATGAGCTGCCCTTAGTGAAGCCATGTTGGCTCTTACCAATCACCTCTTTGTTTGTTATGTCCCTTAGCAGAGTTTCCAGGTGGATCCATTCCATGATCTTGCTGGGCACAGAGGTGGGACTGACTGGACTGTAGTTCCCTAGGTGTGTATACATATGTATTTTTCCCTTTTTAATAGTGGCAGTTCCATTTTCCCTTTGCCATTCAATGGAACTTTGCCAGACTGCCACCGCTTTTCACATGTGATGAGTAGTGGATTTACAAGTTCATTTGCCAGTTCCCTCAGGACTCTGGGATTCATCTCACCTGGTTCCATAGACTTGTGTTGCTTCAGATGCCTTAGATGGTCTTGCACCTAATCTTCCACAGTAGACATTTCGACATTCTCCCAGTCCCTGCATTTGTCATGTGGGACTTGGGCAGTGTGGCTAGAGCTCTTGCCAATGAAGACTGAGGCAAAGAAATCGAGTACCTCAGCCTTCTGTATATCCTGGGTAACCATGTCTCCTGTTTCCTTCAGGAGAGTGTCCATGTTTTCTGCTGTCTTCCTTTTATCACTGTTGTACTTAGAGAAGCCCTTCTTGTTGCCCTTGACCTTCCTGTCCAGATTGAAGCTTACCATGGCCTTAGCTTTGCTGACTTGATCCCTGGCTGCTCCGATAGTGTCTGTGTATTCCTCCCAGGTTACCTGTCCTTGCTTCCATCTTTTGTAGGCTTCCTTTTTTTTTTTTGTTTTATCATAGAATATCCTGAGTTGGAAGGGACCCTTAAGGATCATCAAGTCCAACTCTTGACACCGCACAGGTCTACCCAAAAGTTCAGACCATGTGACTAAGTGCACAGTCCAATTTCTTCTTAAATTCAGTCAGGCTCGGTGCAGCGACCACTTCCCTGGGGAGCCTGTTCCAGTGTGCAACCACCCTCTCTGTGAAGAACCCCCTTGGCCAGCATCTCCTTATTCAGCCATGTGGCCTCCTGGCCTTTTTGCCTGACTTCCTTTGTGCTGGGATGCATCGCTCCTGAGCTTGGAGGAGGTGATCCTTGAAGATTAACCAGCTTTCCTGGACACCTCTTCCCTTCAGGTCCTTCTCCCATGGTACTCTACAAAGCAGATCCCCGAAGAGGACAAAATCTGCTCTCCTGATATCCAGGGTGATGAGCTTACTGTGTGTCCTCCTTGCTGCCCTAAACATCCTGAATGCCATCAGTTCATGGTCACTGCAGCCAAGGCTGCCTTTAAACTTCACATTCCCCACAAGCCAATCCTTGTTGCTAACAACGAGATTCAGCATTGCACTGGCTAGTGCACAGTAAGTGAACTCCATCCAAATGAACTCCAAATGTATGGGGTCCAGCCAGACAAAGTATACTGGGTAAAAGCTTTGTAGTGGGAAAGAAGGGCTGAGGTGGAAAGCCTGATCCTTCAAGGATGAAGGGTCTGGATGAACGCAGTGGATGTCCCTGTCTCAATCCAAGAAGATGTAAGGCAAGGAGAGAAGAAGACTTGAGATACATCCAGAGGAGCACAGCTGGAGCTGGGACATAGAAAGCCTCAGCTTTTCTGAGACAGAGAGGCCTTGCCTTGTTGGAGGTTGAAGGGAGCAGAGAACCTCTGCAAGCCTTGCTTGCAGCTCTGGGCAGAGAGTTCCTGTCCTTCATGTGTGGCTCCAGGCACTTCCTTGGTCAGTGGTATGTGGGGTATGCAGTGCCAAGTAAAAGACAGTGGTGTGACACCTCCTGGCCTCACTCAGAAGGTGCAAAGAGGGGACGAGCCACAATTGCTAAGAGGACAACATGTTTCCTCCTAGGCCCAGGTGGCAGAGAGACCTGCCATAGCCAAGGGGAAAAGACTTTTTTTTTTCTTGGCTAATGCTTGCCTTGCCAGTGCCCTTGTCCATCTCCGTATCTGGCTGTCCTATGCTGTCCCACACCACTTCATGTTGGTGCATTATCAGTTCATTCTGTACTTCTAAAATGACACACTCATACACACCAGCTGTGTGCCTGAAGGCGGCCTGTCAGCTCCTCAGTCAGAAGTGCCCTGAAACCCACCTGCACAGCCATGGGCCTCCTGCTGCCTTCTGAGAGCCTGAGGCACAGCTGACCTCAGCAAAACATCCCCACCCATCTCCTCCTTGAGCCCGATGACCTGACCAGATCCAGGTCACCTCCCTTGCCTCTTCCAAGACCAAGTGACTGCTGCAGGACCTCTCAAACCCATCTTAGCCTCATGGGGTCAAGCCCCTTCAGTTTTGTGATAAGCATGCAGGAATGACGGATTTGAGGTTTAGGAGTTCTTTTTGCTTTTCATGTTTAGAGATAGGACAGAGTCTTAGAGGGAGGTTTTCGTGTTCTGCTTTGGGAAGCCAGTCAGAGTTTAGTGTAAGGGCTAGATTTTTGGTCAGGTTTTTGTTTGTTTATTTGTTTTTATGGTGTTTTACTGGGTGAGGGCTGGTGTTAAGGCTGGCAATCTAATGCTAATGATTAAAGGCTAGGCATTAGTGAGAGTTAAGACTAATGTTAACAGGTAACATACTTGGGGTTTGACTTCGAGGTAGGATTTGAGGATGGGGATTAGAGCAATGAGTTCCTTCCAGAGCAGGATTTAGTGTAGCCGTAGGTTTTAAGGCTACTGGCCTCCTAATCCTTCCTTTCTCTTAGCCAACCCCCTCTTCTACCCCCAAAATCCCCCACTGTTATTCTCCCAGCTTTCCCCTGGCCTCACCAAATGTGTCACCCTGTTGGGGGCAGCTTTCTGAGGGCCTTTATGACCTCAGAGGCTCTGCCTCCCTGCTGTTGGCCAGCCAGGTGCTGTGACACAAATGACCTCACAGCCAGCATCCAAAGGGACAAAAGGAGCTGTTGTACTCAGGAAGCCTCTTCCCAGGTCCCCCAGGAGCAGTGGGTGCAGGGGATGCCCTGCACAATCTCTCGGGTATTCTTCCTGCCAATTAGCTCATACTGCAGAAGGCCTCCCACATGTCCAGAGTAATTTTTCCTCATGTAGCCTTTATCAACTCCAGGGCATCCTGAAGAAAATCTGTAGAAAAGTGATCCAAGAACTGCTTTCTCAATTTCTTTTGCACAGCTAAAATGACACATGTTCACACCAGCCATCAGCCTGAAGGTGGCACATCAGGTCCTCAGGCAGAAGTGCCCCGACACCCACCTGCACAGCCATGGGCCTCCTGCTGCCTCCTGATGTCCTGAGGCACAGCTGACCTCAGCAGAGCATCCCCACCCATCTCTTCATTGATTCCTGTGACCTGACCAGACCCATGTCACCTTCCCTGCCTCCTCCAAGACCAAGTGATTGCTGAAGAATGTCTCAAGCCCTGCCCAGCCTCATGGGGCCAAATCCCTTCATTTACATCATAAGAGTGCAGGAATGAGGGATTTGAGGTTTGGTTGTTCAGTTTAGAGTTTAGGGATTGTGTTTTACCTTCCAAGTTTAGGAACTGGGCAAGGTCTTAAAGGGAGGCTTGTGAGTTCTGCTTTGGGTAGACAGTCAGTGTTTAGGGTATAAGCTAGATTTTTGGTTAGGGTTTTATTATGTACCTTGTTACGGGATGATATCTGGCAATATAATTCAAGGAATTAAGAACTAGGGATTAGCAAGAGCAATATGTTAAGACTAAAGGTAAAAAATAATTTGTTTGGGGTTTGACTTCAAGGTAGGAAATGAGGTTGGGGTTTAGAGCAGTGGATTCCTTTCAGGGTGAGGGATAGCATTTAGTACTAGGTTAGCACTAGGTTTTCAGGTTGCTGGTTAGAAATTTTGCCAAGGCCTAACACGAATGCTTTCCCAGTGAGTGTTGCAGAAGCATCAGCCTTACCTGAACCCCTCTCACCTCTTTGAAATCTTTCCTTTCTCTTAGCCAAGTCCCTCTTCTCTCACCAAGGTCTTGCATCTTTACTCTCCCAGATTTCCCTTGGCCTCCCATACATGTCACCGTCTTGGGGGCAGCTTTCTGAAGGTCTTTGTGACCTCAGAGGCTCTGCCTCCTTGCTGTTGGCCAGCCAGGTGCTGGGACAGACGTGACCTCACAGCCAGCATCCACAGGGCTACAAGGAACTTTTGTCCTCAGGAGGCCTCTCCCCAGGTCCCCCAGGAGCAGTGGGTGCAGGGGATGCCCAGCACAATCCTTCAGGTACTCTGCCTGCCAACCAGCTCATGCTTCAGAAGACCTCACACAAATCCAGACTCACATTTCCCCATGTAGCCTTTGCAAGTCCAGAGCATCCTGAAGGAAATGGCCACCTCTCTGTAGGAAAGTGATTCAAGAACTGACTATATATTTTAGAAAAATGTTGAGAACTCTTCAGAGGAGTTGCTGTGAAAGTCATGATGACTAGCATTGGTCATATCCATATGCAGTGAACAAAGGCCCAGCCCAGACTGCTCTGTGGTTCCCCCTTGTCGCTTCCAGGAGGCCAGCCCAGCCCACTCCCTCCCCAGCTCTCCACACCTGCCTCTCCTCTCCCCAACCCAGCCCAGAAGAGAAGTCCAGGCTGGGCTGGCCCCAAAGCTGCAAATGAAGCAGGGGAGGTCACCAGCAGTGTGTCTGCTGCTGCAATCTGCAGGAGATAAGCCCTACCGATCCACCTTCTCAGACAGCCTGCAGCCGCCCCCTCCCCGGGCCAGTGCCACTCCCCAGCACAGCACAGCACCACACTGCTGGCCCTGCGGTTCCTCAGGCACCACCACTGCAAACACACAGAGCCCTGCTCTTCTCCCAGGACACCCCATGTCCCACACAGCCTTGCCCCAGCCCAGCACCTCTGGGCTGGCCTGAGCAGCCATTCCTGTAGCCCCTGCCCATGCTGCCCACAGCCCCCCAGCTGGCAGTTCTGTTCTGCAGAGCGAGGTGGCTGTGGTGCACAGGGCCATGGGGGCACTCTGCAGGGCTGTGCTGGTCAGGCTGGGAAGACAGAGCCAGCTGGTGGGGGGCACTGCCACTGACTGCCTCCCACACAAGTGGTTCTTTGGCCATGGAGGGTGCACACAGATAGCCCTCCTTCTTCAGAGTCAGAGATTCATTGAATAGCCTGAGCTGGAAGGGATCCACAAGCATTATCAAGTCCAACTCATTTCCAATGTCAGGAGAAGTTTTGGGGTGATTCACTCAGTCCAGACTATGGAATTTCACTGGTTGAATAATTAATAATTTTCCCAACCCCTTTCCCGTTTCCTCATGTTGCAGAGCTCTCCTTTGTCTGTGGAACACAAATAATGATCATATTTCTCTCTGGACTACCTTATCATCAGTAAAGCAAAGTAAAAGTAATAACAAAAGGAAAACAAAATGAAAACTGTATCTTAGTCTGTAATGAGTCGCATTATCAGTGATATGCAGAGGACAGTAACTATATTGCTTCTGAAAAACACCCAGACATCACTTTCCACACGGCATCCTTCAGCATCTGATTCCTCATGCTGTAGATGAAGGGGTTCACTGCTGGAGTCAACACTGAGTACAGAACTGCCAGTAAAATATTCAGGGATGAGGAGGACATGGATGGAGGTCTCAAGTAGGCAAATGTGCCAGTGCCAATGTACAGGGAGACTATGGCAAGGTGAGGAAGGCAAGTGGAAAAGGCTTTGTGCTGTCCAGGCTCAGAGGATATCCTCAGCACAGCCCTGAAGATCTGCACATAGGAGTAAAGAATGAAAGGAAAACGCACTAAGAGTGAACATGCAGTGAAAACAATAAGCCCAGCTTCTCTGAGGTACACATCTAAGCAGGAGAGCTTGAGGATCTGGGGAATTTCACAGAAGAACTGGTCCACAGCATTGCCTTGGCAGAATGGTAGTGAAAATGTATTGGCTGTGTGCAGCACAGCATGGAGAAAGCCACTGCCCCAGGCATCTACTGCCATGTTGACACAAGTTTTGCCATTTATGATGGTCCTGTACTGCAGGGGTTTGCAGATGGCAATGTAGCGGTCATAAGCCATGATGGTGAGAAGATAAAACTCTGCTGGAGTAAAGACAGCAAACATAAAGACCTGTGCAGCACATCCCGGTAAGGAGATGGTCCTGGTGTCCCAGAGGGAGTTGGCCATGGCTTTGGGGGCAGTGATGGAGATGGAGCCCATGTCAATGAGGGCAAGGTTGAGGAGGAAGAAGTACATGGGGGTGTGGAGGCGGTGATTGCAGGCTATGGATGTGAGGATGAGGCCGTTGCCCAGGAGGGCAGCCAGGTAGATGCCCAGGAAGAGCCCAAAGTGCAGGAGCTGCAGCTGGCGTGTGTCTGCAAATGGCAGGAGGAGGAACTCGGTGGGGAAGCTGCTGTTGGACATTTGTTGCATCTGGGCATGGTTGCCTGCCCATGGAGGAATAGACAGTGACAAGTTAGGGAGAGTTTTCTGAGCAAAACCTAATCCATATTTCATAGAACCCTCCTCACCAAAACTGCATCCTCAACATATCTTCATCTGAAGAAGACTTGTTCCTGCCTTGAGCCCTAGGTTTCTCTGCCTAAGGGTGCCACAGAGACCATGCAGATCCTCTGTAGACTCAGCAGGAGTCAGTAGTGCCATACAGTACATGGTAAAGAGTACCAGGGATGGATCTCAGGTGTCCACTATCCAGCGGCATCTCCCTATTTACAGGTACTGAGAAGGACATCCAACAATCCCACAAGAGACAATGAAGGTTGTGTTGGTGCTGTCTGTAGGCTAAAGAGTGTGGAGGGAAATTGTGAGGTTCCTCAAAGACCTAGAGGTTCCTTTCATTGCAATGCTCTATGAGTTTCAGTCCTTTCTACAAACCTGACAACACCATTATCATCCCGACTTCCCTCCAAATGCAGGAAGAGTAAAGCAGAGATGTCAGATAGTGCCTTTCCTTCTGGTACAGGAGGTGTTGTTCTTCCCTTTCAAGAATCTCCCCTGAAGATGTCCTGTGGGTGCTGTGGATCTCTGACCAGCCTGCTCCAGACAGCAGACTCTGGGCACCAGCAGGACCCTGACCTGTTCTGCCCGGCTTTGGGGGTTCCTTCCATCCACAGCTTCTCCCAGCAGCACCCTGGGCAGTTCCCCGGGCAGGCTGAGTGCTGAGCCTGGCAGGTGGCAGAGACCCTGCCCCATCACACAGTCCCTGGGGCACAGCAGGGACCCTGCTCTGCTCCACAGCTCTGGACACCCCTGCCTGCACCCTGGCTGCACAACCTGCAGCCAGTCCTGTGAGAAGGAACCCTCATGCCCTGTCCCTCTGACAGTTTAGGGAGGTAATCCCTGCTCTGAAAGTTTTCACTCCCCTCTTACACAAAGAAACTCTGAGAGTCCTTCTTAAAGCTCGCATAGGCTGTGGGATTTGCCAGAAAATCTGGAGATGGCATCAGGAGCAACAGCTGTGCTGCCCTGCAGCCACAGACTTACCCTGTTCAGGGCTGTGAAGATTTCTCTCACAGTGATCTCTCAGCATCCCCCCTTCACACTGCCTTTAACATCTCCCTCCCTTCTCTCAGCTGCCCTTGTCCCCTGCAGGCAGTGCCCCCAGCCCTGCTGTGCTGTGCAGAGGAGCTGCTCCTGGGCAGAGCTGTCTCTCTGCAGCACAGGGAGCTCTTGACAAGTCCCTGGGCCTCCAGGGGAATCAACTTCGAAACACACTGAAGTAAACATTTATGTTGCTTCCCTCCAGTGGAGAGGGAGCACTGTCCTTCTTCATTTCAGAAGAGGTATGATGTCCAAGAATCACTTTTCCATATCCTGGTTTTAGGCAGAACACCCAGGCAAGGACAGGGAGTTATCTGTCTTCCCCCTGTTGAGGAAAGGGTTTCAGCTGAGTCAAACCAAGCAACTCATACCTTGTTTGCAGTTCAGAGGCTAGAAGGGAGCTCAGCTGACTCTCCCATGCCTTACAGAAGACCACAGGAGTTGGGATTCCTCTTGCCTAGGTTCAGGTGGGCACAAACCAGGCAGCTCTATGTAAGCTGCTTGTCTCAGCTCCCAGCATATTGAATGGAGACAGAGGCCAGGAGGGAGCTGTTCAGATGCAGACACCGGGTGTCATTGGAGGTGCCATGGTGACATTTGAGTGATGTTTCAAGTGCCAAATTCCTCCGGGCCATAAACAAAGATTTTATTGATGCATGTCCAACATAATATAGCTCTAGCCATTGCTCAACAGCAAAGAAATAAAAGGCAAGCTATGACTTGGCTGCCATCACTGAAAGGTGCTGGGACCACTCCCATGACTAGTATGCTGCAATGACTGGCTTCAGGCTCTTCAGAAGGGACAGGCAGCACAGAACGAGTGGTGGCATGGCTCTCTATATTAGAGAGGGTTTTGGTGTTGTAGAACTCAAGACTAAGAATGGTAACGTTGAGCCCCAGTGGGATAGGGTCATTGGGAAGGCCATCCTGCTGGGGGTCTCTTATAGATCGCCAAACCAGGATGAGGAGATGGATGAGGCATTCTAAAAGCAGCTGGCAAAAGTTGCACAATCACCAGCACTTGTTCTTGTGGGGGACTTCAACTTCACAGACATATCCAGGAAATACAATATGGCTCAGAGTAAGCAGTCTAGGAGGTTCCTGGAGAGCATGGAAGATAGCTTCCTGACTCATTTGGTTAGTGAGCCTACCAGGGGAGGTGCCCTGCTAGACCTTCTGTTCACAAACAAGAGAAGGACTGGTGGGAGATGTGTGGTCAGGAGCTGTCTTGGGCAGGGTGACCATGAAATGGTAGAGTTCTCTATTCTTGGCAAAGTCAGGAGGGGGATCAGTAAAACTGTTTTCTTGGACTTCCGGAGGGCAGACTCTGAGCTGTTCAGGACACTGGTTGGCAGAGTCTGTTGGGAGGCTGTTCTGAAGGGCAGAGGAGTACAGGAAGACTGGGCACTCTTCAAGAAGGAAATCTTAACAGCTCATGAGCAGTCTGTCAGCACGTGTCCAAAGACAAGCCGGTGTGGAAGAAGACTGGCTTGGCTGAACAGAGAGTTGTGGCTAGAGCTCAGGTAGAAAAAGAGGGTTTATGACATTTGGAAAAGAGGACAGGCCACTCAGGAGGAGGCTCAGCATTAGGGCCAGATCTCTTTAATATCTTTACCGATGCAGTCTGTATCAGTCCATGGCAAATGGCAGGACTGTGTTTTCACCCCTGGGGCAGTTGATTCCAGGTGTATAGGATACCCCTGAAGTGAAAGCGAACTGTGGCCTTCACAGTGCTCTCAAAGGGATGGATAAAAATGCATTAGTGATATCCATTGCAGCATACTACAAGGGAAAGGAGATATGTTCTCTTTATGATGTAGGACCTCTTGGAAAAGTTTCTCCCTTGCCTTCTCTTGGCGTTGGTGAGCCCCTTGAGAAAGTTTCTCCACAGACAATACAGAAGCCCATTGGAAAGAAGAGAGACTTTCTTCATACTGCTGGATTTGACTAGCCTATTCATCCACTGTAGGTTTCACCTGACTTTCAGCATTGTTTTCTCTTGTTTAGAGGAGCAACTGATACTGGCATAGGCTGGTTCTCTGGCCCAGACATGGGGCCATCACATTGGTTGGATTAGCTGCAGGGCCTGTCACAGATGGAGTGTCACAGGAGCCAGAGTGTCTGCAGGGCTTGTTACAGGGTTGGAGTCGCTGATGGGCCTGTCACAAGAGTTGTTGTGGCTACAGGGCCTGTTGCAGGTGTTGCAGTGCCTGCAGAACCCATTGCAGGAGTTGCTATGGCTGAAGTGCCTTTCAGAGGAGTTGTAGTGGCTGCTGGGACTGTCACAGTAGTTGGAGTGGCTGCAGGACCTGTGGCATGTGTTGGAGTGGTTTCAGGGCATAACACAGGGGTTGACGTGGCATTAATTGAGGCTCAGTAAGCAGAGGTCAACTCCCAGCATGTTGATTTGTGTCTTATGGGAATGGCCGTGGTGATCACACTACTTTTTCAAAGGTTTCTCTAGATTGTTTGGATTCTGCACTTGTTCAGGGGTGAATTTTCAAAGCATTGGAGGTGTTCACTGCTATAGGTACCTGCCCATATCCTCCCTCAATCCCTGCCACTCCTAACTCTCCTGCCTCTGGACAGACCTCTGGATGGCATTCTTAAATAATTGTCTGACGTTAAACAAAAGCTGAAACACATTAACGAGACATAACAATAGGAACTTGCTGGTTTGACCATCCCAAGGATACTCAAAGCTTTGCAGATCTATTGGGAGTATCCTGGAAGAGAAGGGGGAGATGAAGGAGAAAGGGAGAGTTAACAAGTGGGGAAAAGCGTCCCCCTCTTGTCCTCTCCATGTCCCTGTCTACCAGTTCTGGGGGCTGAGTATCAGGAGAACAACTGGTGCTGCTGCTAAAGACTGAGGGAAAGAAAGCATTAAATACCTCAGCCTTTACCTCATCTCTTGTCACTATGTTTATCCCACCTACAATAAAGGATGAATATTTTCCTTAATCCTCCTTTAAAGTATTTCTATAAACAGTTTTGATTGTCTTTGGCAGTAATAGATGGATTGAGCTCCAGCTGGGCTTTGACATTTCTAATTTTGTCCCTGCACAGCATCATAACATTTTGGACACAGCTCTGTACAAAATGACAGCATGCATGACAAGAAAGCACAGAAAAGGTGGAACCTGGCAGCCTGCAATCCCTTACCCTTCTGAGACTGTGTTGCAATTCCATTCAGCTGGTTACTCCTGTATTATCCAAACTTGCCTGCAACTCCTGATGCTGCTCTCTTGTCAGAGATAGCACAATCACGTGAAGGTTGAACCGTCTGCCTGCAGACATTAACAGCTGATAGAATGGAGCATCAGTGTGGGGGAGCCTTGAGAAACTGCATGAATATGCCTACAGAAATCTCCTGACATTTACAAGGAGAAGAGTCTAGTCCTGCACCAGTGGAAGAGGAGCTCCACACATCAGGGCAGCCTGGGACCCTGCTGAGTGAGCAGTGCCCAGGAGGAAGAGGAGGACCTAGGCACCACCATGGATGCCATACCAGCAATGTTGCCTTCTCACCATGAACCAGGCCAGATTCCTACAGGTGCCTTACAAGGTGCACGGCCACCAAGAAAATCTCAATTACCAGACTCATCTCAGATCTGGTGAGACACCGCATGGAGGAGGGTCTACAGCCAGCAGGGAAAGAGGTGCAGGTGTAAGAGTCCCAAGGACTGCATGGGGTGGAATGGAACAAGGGCTGTGGCAAGGATGAAAGTCCAAAGAGCACCAAGTTCTTTGTATCCATGGCTATGGCTGTTGTCAGTGTCACTGAGGCCTATGAGGAGACAGCTTATCACTAAAGTGCCAGGGACTCATTGCCTCCTCACACCCAGCCATGAACCAGGCAGAGGTCGTACCACTGTCCTGCACTTGGCAATGCACATCCCCATCTCCTACTGTCCCAGAAACAGCTCTGAGCAATGTGTAAAGAGAAAGGATCTCTCTTCCCAGAGGCCAGGGATCAAGGCTCAGCCTTTGTGCTTGGTGAAACACACCCAGTTTTTCCAAAGATCAGTGTCAAATTCACATTGCCTTTGTCTCCTTGGCCTCACTGCCTCCAATGCTTGGTTCTAATGAGCTCCAAGGGAGGCTATATCAGTCCTGGCCCTCGGGGGGAAACTGCAGAAAACTTGCATCTGACTTGGACTTCTTGAGAGAGTTCTTCACTTTCCACTCAGTGCCTGAGGTTCATGAGCTCATCACCAAAGCCACCAGAGGGGTGATTCCACTGCCTTGGGCTGGGCCTCTGCTGCTCAGCTGGGTCGGGCTCCTGGGCCCAACGGGAGCTCCTGGTAGAGGACAGAAAGACAGGTCTGCCCAGGAGCAGCTTCTCTGCACAGCGCAGCAGGGCTGGGGGCACTGCCTGCAGGGGACAAGGGTGACTGACAGAAGGGAGGGTGATATTAAAGGCAGTGTGGAGGGAGGATGCTGAGAGCTCACTGCAGGACAAATCTTCACAGCCCTGAACAGGGTAAGTCTGTGGTTGCAGGGCAATGCAGCTGTTGTTCCTGGTGCCATCTGCAGATTTGATGGCAAATCCCACAGCCTATGGGATCTTTCAGGAGGACTCTCAGAGTTTCTTTGGACAGGAGAAGAATGTCAAGCTCCAGAGCAGGGATTACCTACCAAAGCTGTCAGAGGGACAGGGCATGAGGGTTCCTTCTCACGGAACCGGCTGCAGGCTGTGCAAGCAGGGTGCAGGCAGGGGTGTCCAGGGCTGTGGTGCAGAGCAGGGTCCCTGCTGTGCCCCAGGGGCTGTGTGCCAGGGCAGGGCCTCTGCTGCCTGGGAGGCTCAGTACTCAGCCTACCCGGGGAGCTGCCCAGGCTGCTGCGGGGAGAAGCTGTGGCTGGAAGGACTAGAAAGCCAGGGTAGAGCAGGGTCCTGCTCCCGGCAGGGGGCTGCTACATGGGACAGGCTCCTCATAATTCCCCAGCTCCACCAGGGCATTTCTGAGGGAGATTCTTGAAAGGGAAGAACAGCACCTGCCGTAACTGAAGAGATGGCACTCTCTGAGGTCTCATTTTTTAATATCCTGCTTTGGATGGCAGTTAGGGAGACGATAATGGTGTTGTTAGGATTGTAGAAGGGACCTAAACTCATAGAGCATTACAGTTAAAAGAGATGTGTAGGTCTTTGAGGAACCTCACAACTTCACTCCACACCCTTTAGCCTGCAGACAGCACCAACACAACCTTCCTTGTTTCTTGTGGGATTGGTGGATGTCCTTCTCAGCACTTGTAAATAGGGAGATGCCTCTGGCCAGTGGATGCCTGAGATGCACCCCTGGTGTTCTTTACCAGCAGTACTGGTTACTGCTGAGGCTACAAAGGATCTTCATGGTCTCTGTGGCATCTTTAGGCAGACAGATGCAGAGCTCCAGGCAGGAGCAAGTCTCCTTGCGATGAAGACGCAGTGAGGATACAGCCTTGGTGAGGATGTTTTCTATGAAATAAGGTTTAGTTTTGGCTCAGAAAAGTCTCTCTAACATTTCATTATCTATTACTCATTGGACAGGCAACCATGCCCTGAGGCAGCAAATGTCCAACAGCAGCATCCCCACAGAGTTCCTCCTCCTGCCATTTGCAGACACGCGTGAGCTGCAGCTCCTGCACTTTGGGCTCTTCCTGGGCATCTACCTGGCTGCCCTCCTGGGCAACGGACTCATCCTCACAGCCATAGCCTGCGACCACCGCCTCCACACCCCCATGTACTTCTTCCTCTTCAACCTCTCTCTCATTGACCTGGGCACTATTACCACCACTGTTCCCAAAAACATGGCCAATTCCCTGTGGGATACCACGACCATCTCCTCCTATGGATATGCTGCTCAGATTTTATTCATTTTCTTTTTCATTTCAGCAGAGTTTTCTCTCCTTACTGTCATGGCCTATGACCGCTACATTGCCATCTGCAAACCCCTGCACTACGGGACAATAATGGACAGCAGAACTTGTGTCAACATGGCAGAAGCTGCCTGGGGCATTACTTTTGTCTATGCTGTGCTGCACACTGTCAATACCTTTTCCCTCCCCCTCTGCCAAGGCAATGCCCTGGACCAGTTCTTCTGTGAAATTCCCCAGATCCTCCATTCTCTTGCTCAGATGTCTTGATCTGGGAAATTGAGCTTGTTGTTTTTACTGCTTGTTCACTTTTTGGGTGTTTCTTTTTCATTCTTTACTCCTATATGCAGATCTTCAGAGCTGTACTGAGGATCCCCTCTGAGCAGTGTCGACACAAAGCCTTTTCCATGTGCCTCCCTCACCTGGCTGTGGTTTCCCTGTTCATCTGTACTGGATTATTTGCCTACATGAAACCTCAATCTCTGTCCTCCTCCTCCCTGAATCTTTTGCTGGTAGTTCAGTACTTAGTTGTACCTCCAGCAGTGAACCCCCTCATCTACAGCATGAGGAACCAGGAGCTGAAGGATGCCATGTGGAAAGTGATGACTGGACATTTTTCTGTAGCAATAAACCACCCATCTTCTACATATAGCTAAGGTAACTTCTTACAGATGCAGACCCTATATATATATATATATATATATATATATATATATATATATATATATATTAGTGTTATATTTTAAAATTCATTTCCTTTATTCACGATAGAATAAGAAATGTATTTTTTCATCCTCTTCCATTTCAGTATCTACCTGTCTCTTGTGACATAGAAACTTGGTGTGAAGGAGCCAGGCTCTCTGTGTATTTGCATGATAGAAAGGACGTTGCAACGAATTGTTGCCTGAGATCCTCCCTCAGAGACCTATGGTGGAGTTTCAGGGGCACTTGGCTGTGTGCAGAGGTGCAGGGAAACAGAATCCTGGCACAGCAGCAATGCCTGGGAGCCAAACAGCTTGGTCTGCCCAGAAGTGCTTTCCTTCACCACCTACATTCTCCTACAGAGCCCTTGTGTTGCTGTGAGGACTGATTGCTCTTGTTGCTTGCTCACCGTGCTGCTGTGTGGCAGTCCTGTGTCCACAGGCTGTCCCTGCCTGTGGCACTTCACACTGTGGCCAGTGGCACTTCTCTAACACAAACAGTTCCGTACCAGCATCTCCAGCATAAAAGGGGATCTTCTGAGGGCAGTATCTTAAGGCTCAGATCTTCTCCTAGAGCTGTTGTCATGGATATTGCAAAGGAGTAGACTTGAAGGAGGCTCCTTGCTTAGCTTATTTCTCTTCTATGAGTCTCTGACTCTGAAGAAGGCCAGCTCTCTGTGCGCAGCCTCCATGGCCAAGGAACCACTTGTGTGGGAGGCAGTCAGTGGCAGTGCCCCCCACCAACTGGCTCTGCCTTCCCAGTCTGATCAGCACAGCCCTGCAGAGTGCTCCCACAGCCCCGCGCACCACAGTCCCTCACTCTGCAGAGCAACACCACCAGCTGGGGGGCTGTGGGCAGCATGGGCAGGGGCTGCAGGAATGGCTGCTCAGGCCAGCCCAGATGTGCTGGGCTGGGGCAAGGCTGTGTGGGACATGGGGTGTCCCGGGAGCAGAGCAGGGTGCTGTGTGTTTGCAGTGGTGTTGCCTGAGGAACCCCAGGGCCAGCAGTGTGGTGCTGTGCTGTGCTGGGGAGCGGGGCTAGCGTACAGGGTTGCAGAATGCCTGTGGGAAGGGAATTTCCTGCAAATTGCAGCAGCAGGGACACTGCCACTGACCTCCACTCCTCCATTTGCTGCTTTGTTGCCTTCCCAGCCTGGGCTGCTGGGCTGGGCTGGGCTGGGGAAAGGAGAAGTAGGTGTGGAGAGCTGGCGATGGGCTGAGCTGGGCTGGCCTCCTGGGAGAGACAGGGAGGACCAGCAGATCAGGGGCTGGGCTGGGCTCTTCTCTGGACACCCTGGCAGATGCTGCCCCAGGGGGTCCTAGATCAGCCCCATGCAACCACTATTCACAGCACTGGACTCCAACCCCAGCTCACACAGGCAGTTTCTTGCTTTCTGTGAGAAGAATCCAGAAGTTATCCCATCTTACATAAGGGGCCTGCCACTGGTCAGAGCTGAGCCAGTGAGCAATGTTGTCTGTGCTTCTCTGAGAGAATATTTAAGGAAAGGGAAAATAAATAAATAAATAAATAAATAAATAAATAAATAAATAAATAAATAAATAAATGCTGCTACATGGCAGCTGGGAGAGAGAGGAGTGATAAATAGCCAGGCAGTGGCCAAGTGAAGGAGGGGAAGGAGGTGCTCCAGGTGCCAGAGCAGAAGCTCTCTTGCCGCCTGTGTTGAGGACCATGGTGGAGCAGGTCGTCCCCCTGCAGCCCATGGAGTACAAGGGTGGAGCAGATCTCCATGCTGCAGTCCATGGAGGAGACCACGGTGGAGCAGGTGGACCTGCACTGATGGAGGCTGCGGTCTGTGGAGAACCCTCACCAGAGTAGATTCCAGGATGGAGCTGTAGCCCATGGAGAGGAGCCCACACGGGAACAGGCAACCTGGCAGGAGCTGCTGCCCATGGGGGACAAGGTTGGAGCAGTTTGCTCATGATGAATGGAACCCGTGGTTCGGAGCTATATCTGGAGCAGTTCTTGAAGAGCTGCTGCCTGTGGGAAGCCCACTCAGGATCAGTTCAGGAAGGACAGCATCCCATGGAAGGGACCCAACCTTAGAGCATGGGCAGAGAGTGACCAAGAAGGAGCGGTGGAGACGAAGTGCTATAGATCGCCCATAAGCCCCATTCCCCCATTCCTCTGTGTCGCCTAAGTGGAGGGGATAAAAGAGGGTGGATGGGGGGAAGGTGTTTGGGGTTTCTTTCGTTTGTTTCTCACTTTTCTAGCTTGTTAGAATTTTAATATCTTCCTAATCTGAGTCTGTTTTGCCCATGATGATAATTATTAAGCGATCTCCCTGTCCTTATCTCAGCATTTGAACTGGTTTCATCATATTTTCTCCTCCTTACCCTTAGAGGAGGGGGAGTGATAGAGCAGCTGTGATGAAGCTCAGATGCCCACCTGTATAAAACCACCATAGAAGGCTGCAGAAAGTAGAAGCAAGGACAGGTAACCTGAGAGAAATGCAGAGACATCACCTGAGCAGCCAGGGATCAAGTCTGGAAAGCTAAGGCTATGGTAAAATTGAATCTAGATAGGAAGTTCAAGGGCAACAAGAAGGGCTTCTATAAGTATGTCAGTGATAAAAGGAACACTAGGGAAAACATGGACCCTCTCCAGAAGGAAACAGGAGACCTGGTTACCCGGGATGTGGAGAAGGCTGAGGTACTCAATGACTTCTTTGCCTCATTCTTCACTGGAATAGCTCCAGCTACACCATCCAAGTCCCAGAAGGCAAAGGCAGGGACTGGGAGAGAGAAGAACCACCTACTGTTCAGGAGTACAGATCAGTTTTGGGAGTATCTGAGGAAACAGAAGGTGCACAAGTCCATGGGACTCGGTAAGATGAATCCCAGAGTCTTGAGGGAACTGGCAGATGAAGTTGCAAAGCCACTACTCATCATATTTGAAAAGTGGTGGCTGTGCAGTGAAGTTTCTACTAATTGTAACACAGAGAACATAACCCCAACTTTTTAAAAGGAAATAAAAGTAGGCCCAGGGGAGTCTAGCCCAATCAGACCCACCTCTGAGCCCAACAAGATCATGGAACAGATCTTCCTGGAAACTCTGCTAAGGCACATGACAAATAAAGAGGTGATCGGTGACAGCCCATACCTCTTCACTAAGGGCAGAGCATGCCTGACATATCTGTAGGCCTACTGCAATGGTGTTACGGTGTTTGTGGGTAAGAGAAAAGTAACTGACATCATCTACCTGATTTGTGCAAAGTATTTGACACATCCCATGTGGCATTCCTGTCTCTAAATTGGAGAGACATGGATCTGACAGATGGACCACTCAGTGGATATAAGGAATTGTCTGGATGGTCACACTCATGGGGTTGTGGTCAACAGATCAATGTCCAAGTGGAGATCTGTTACGAATGGTGTTCTTAAGGGCTTGGTACTGGGATCGGCACAATTTCACATCTTTTTTGGTGACATGGGCAGTGGGATTGAGTGCACCCTCAGCGAGTTTGCTGATAACAGCAAGCAGTGTGGTGAGGATGACGTACTGGAAGGAAGGGGTGTCATCTAGCGGGGCCATAACAGGCTTGAGAGGTGGGCCTGTGTGAAACTCATGAACTTCAACAAGGCTGAGTGTAAACTCCCACACATGGGTTGAAGCAGTCCTATGCATAAATACAAGCTGGGTGGAGAAGGGAGTGAGAGCAGCCTTGTGGAGAGGGTCCTGGGGGTGTTGGTGCTTGAAAATCTCAACGTGTGTAGGCAATATACACTTGTAGCCCTGAAAGCAAAATCCAGGGCTGCATCAGAATAAACACAGCCAGCAGGTCAGGGGAGGTGATTCTCACTTTCTCTTCCTAACTTGTGAGACCCCACTTAACATAGTGTGTTCACCTCTGGGATCCCCAACGTGAGAAAGACATGGACCCATTGGAGCAAGTCCAGAGGAGGGCCACAAAAATGATAAGAGGGCTGGAGCATCTCTCCTATGAAGAGGGAGAAGAGAGGAATTAAGAACAGAAAGACCTGGGCCTTCATAGGCAGAACGTAGAGCAACCTTCCAGTAGCTCCAGAGGGCATAAAGGAAAGCTGGAGAGAGAGAATTTATTAGAGGATGTAGCAATAGGACAAGGGGAAATAGCTTTAAACTCAAAGAAGGTAGATTGAGATTAGATATTAAGAAGAAATCATTTACTCTGAGGGTGGTGAGGCACTGGAGGAGGTTGCCCAGAAAGGTTGTTGGATGGTGTCCCATCCCTGGAAGTATTCAAGGCCAGGCTGGATGGGTCTTTGAGCAATCTGATTTAGAGGAAGGTGTCCCTGACACAGCTAGGACAGCTGACCCAAATGGATCAAACAGATGTTCCAGACCATCCAGCACCCCCTGCAGCCCACCACTCTACTACCAAAAGCATCTCTAAGCCTGCAGCGGAGGCACCTGCTGGGGAAGAGCTGGGGAGGACCTACCAGCAAGATCAGAGAGGGCAGTTTGGGTACCAAGTCCTGCCCAGGGGTCCAACACTTCTCGCCACTCTGATCCTGCAGGAGAGGTTCCTCTGTCTGTGGGTGCTGGGCAGGAATCCTTGGGTTCCATGAGGGCCCAAGGCTGTAGAAGATGGGCACTACCAGTGAGTGCATCATGAGGCGTCACACAGAGCCACTTTTGCTGGAAACTGCCTGTGGCTGACAGGACGGAAATGCCTCTGTCAGTAGGAATAGTGTCTAGGGACTGGGGGTTCTGGCAGCCCTACAGCCTGATCCCAACCCTGTTGGTCCCAAGAAATGACCATTCCCCACTATTGCATCTTTGAGCTCTACTCCAATTGGTTAGCCTCAGAGAGACACCCCAACACCTGGGCAGGAAAGCAATGGATCTGGGACAAAGCCCCCCCCCCCAGAGGGTTTTAATATAAACATTTGTCAACACAAAGCACAAAAACAGGGGAATACCAAGACAGGAAATACCCGTGTATGTCTGCTGACTGCCGGAAAAGGGAGACCGTTCCCTGGCACTCACGGCTCTCCCAGTGACACTGAGCTCTCCTCCTTCCCGGCTGCATCCAGCTGCTCAGCAGGGATGGGCTCTGCTGGCATGGGGCTCTGGGACCCTTGTGCACTGGACTTCGGTGTCACATCCTGGGTGTCCTCATGGGGACATGCCAGAGACATCTCTTCAGCATCATCATAGCCCATGTGTACCAGAAAAGGGGACAAGATGTCTCCATCAGCTCCAGGGTCCTCAGCACGTCTCCGGGAGCGCAGCCTTCCCCCTGTAAGCATCAAGGCAGGCTGTTGTGGTTGATCCTATGGGGTTCTTCTCAGGGCTGTACAACACCTTCCCCCTCCTCAGAAGCCTGAGACATTTGGCACATCCACCAGCGTCCTGGAAATATCTCAGTCCAGGTTCTCCATGTCAGGAGATCAGGCTCTAAATACTTCATGGATTCTCCTGGCACCTAGGAAGTGGCAGTTCTGCATTGCCCTCTCACCTGTGGCTGTATCCTTGGGCCCAGCTCCTTCCTCTGGTGTCCTGGGCACTTCCCAGTCCCCCTGTCCAGGGACAGGATCCTCCCCAGGGTCAGAAACCTCTCCAGCATCGTCGTAGCCATCCGCTGGGTCACCTCCAAGCAGGACAGGGACATCTGAAATGAGAGGGAAGGTGGTGGCAGTGAGAAGAGATGTTCTGCACAGCAGAGGATGGGAGGGTGTGTAGGGACACAGGGCTGACATGCTGCTGGTGTCAGGGCCAAAGCAGAGCCCTCGTCCCTCCAGCTCTGAAAGTGGCACTCAGTGGCACTGCTGTCTGTCTGTCTGCAGGGAGGAGAGATGGAGCCCTTCCTCTCCCTCCCCTTCTATCCCTGCAGCTGGCCCCAGACCATCCTCCTCCTCATGTGTCTGGGGTAGGGCTGCAGCTGGGTCAGGGACCCCTCTGAAAAGGAGGCTGCAGAGAGCTGCAGTGGGTGCTATGGGATGATCCCTGCTGCCCCATGTTGTGGTCAGCACTGCTGGGGATGGACAGCCACAGAGCTGGGATAGAGTGGGAAGGAGACCACCCCTGCTACCCTAGGATGAGCCCATCTCATAGGGGCTCCCAGAGTTGCCCTGGAATAGCCACTTAACTCAGCCCTTGGATGTCCCCAGGGTGCAGGGCCCAGCAGAGAGGGGCTGTCCCCTCTGGGATGGGCAGAGCTGGTGTGGAGGAAACTCCTCTGTGGGGGCCAATGCCTGGATGCTCTCCCACAGACGTCATGGTCCAACCATTTCAGGGACCATGGGCAGGAGCTGCAGGACACAGCCCTGGTCTGAGGCAGAGAGAAAGTGCCCCTTCAGGAGCATACACCCACCTGAGAGACTGAACCTCGGCTGCTTCTCCCACGCCAGGCTGTAAGCGATCTCCTCGTACACGGCCTCAGGGAAGGGCTCCCCAGCTCTCCCGGAGCCTGGGGACAGAGGCAGGACTGGTCTGGGCATGGGCAGAGAGGGACAGGACCCCACTGGGCTCCCTCAGCAAAATTCCCTAGGCCAGCACAGGGCTGTCCCCACAGCACAGCCCCACTGTGTTGTGTTGGCACTACAGCCACATCCCCAGGGAGGGCAGCATCCCCATGGAGATGGTCTGGGACAGAGTCAGCCTCACATTTGGAGACAGCCTTTATGCCCCTTTGGTCCCCGGCTCAAGTCCCAGTGCAGACCATGCACCAATTCCCACATTTCTCCTCCCCATGGATCTGCTCCATCTCTGCCCCACACATCAATAGCACAGCCCATGTCCTGCTGGGGGGTGGCTGACACCATGGTGATGGACCCCGCTGCCACATGCTCCTCCTGCCAGAGCCACCCAGAGCACTGCCAGCAGTGCATCCTCCCCTTCTCACCCAGCCCAGCTCTCACATTTCTCTTCTCACCCCAGAACTGATGCCTCAGGCTCTGGGCTCTCTCCATCTCTTTCTGCTGGTGCCCCATGGTCTGTCAGTCAGTGGGGCAGCACATGGGGCAGGAGGCAGCACACGGCTCTGTTTCTGTGCCCCAGGACACCAACACCCCCAGCACCCCCAGCCCTGACAGGAGGCATCTCCCCCCGAGGACCACTGGGGAAGGACCCACCTCTGCGCCGAGCCCTGGCGCTTCGCACCTGCCCAGCCAGGAGGGCCAGGAGCAGGCAGAGGAGGGCCCCCAGGATGATGCAGATGACAACAGGCACCGAGAGTCTCTCGCTGCTGGTGGTCGGACGGCTCCGTGGGGGATCTGCAAGGGCAGGAACATGGCAGGGGCAGCATCAGACAAGGGAGAGGCTGGGGCCAGGACATGCCACTCCTAACCACACAAGGCAGCAGGGGCTGGGAGGGACAGGGCTGGGTGATGGGGCAGGTCCCACCCTGCTGGGTCCATCACAGACTTCTCCTAGCTCCCTTGATTTCCTGGGAGTCTCACAGCCCAACAAGAAGCCCCTTCCCCTGGCTGTCTGTCACAGCGTGAATATGGACAGACCCAGCCCCAGGAGAAGGACAGCTTACCTGCTTGTGGGGGGGGAGTTGCTGTCCTGGGTGCAGCTGCAGGGGAGCAGAAGGAGAGCTGGGCTGAGAGGCTGGGGCTGTGGCACCAGGCAGCCTCCCTGGCAAATGACCCCAAAATTTGCCACCTGAATTGTCCCTTCTGTGGGGCTGAGCAAGGTGGCAGGGACAAGGCCCAGCACCACTGCTCTGTGCTGCTCAAAGGACAGTGCAGGCAGCCCAGGGGATGTGCTGGCACATCCAGCCCCACAGAGGCTGCTCCCCACCCACAACCAGCCTCCCACTCTGCAGGAACACCCTTGCTTGGGCCTGCACTGGGGCCATGCCAGGATACAGCAGAGCAGATGCCCAAGCCAGCTCCTTGCCAAGACCCCAGCCATGTCTCCCAGCCTCACTGCTCACCTGAGCAATGCACAGCCGCATCTGCCTTATGCTGGCAGGCACCTCTGTCTCCTGGCTGGGCCCAGCAGTCCTGCAGAGACAGCTCCGTCCCCCTGCACTCCATCAGCCACATGGGGCCCGTCCCCTCTCCAGCAGCAGCCTGGCCCAGGGCGTAGACCGCAGAGCCACAGCCCAGCTGCCTGCACGCCACCTCGGCGTCCCGCATGTCCCAGGCATTGTCACACAGCGTCCCCCAGGTGCCGCGGTGCCAGATCTCCACTCTGCCCGAGCAGCCGTCCTTGCCTCCCACGGCACGGATCTTCTCCCTTTCTGGGGAGGCAGAAATGTCCCATGGCACCAGGACAGCTGCGGGAGCCCTGCCAGGTAAGGGGGGGCACGTGCAGGGGCAGCTCCCTACCTGTGCAGCTGGTGGAGTTGGGGCATGCAGCCACCTGTGGCCTTTCTGTCCATGTCCCAAAGGAAAGAGAAGTTGGGCTGAAAAGGGCTTCTCTAGGGGTCATGCAGAAGAAAGCAGGGCTGACCTCTGCTCACACGTCCCCATGCTCCCTGGGTCAGGGCAGCAGCAGAACCCTGTTCACTCAGGGGACACACACGGTACTGCAGGGGGGACCCAAGTGCTTGGCCCTACAGGGTCCCTGATTCACAGAGCAGCAGGAGGCTGTCCCTGGAGGGAGGACTCCTGAAAGCCCTGCATGGTCTCCTCTGAGACCTTGCCTGGAGATGCCTCTGCATCCCCCAGGGGCTGAGGGCAGCCCACATGTTGACTGCTGCTGGTGGACATGGGTGGCTCCAAGAGCTGAAATCACCTTTGTGTACCAGTAGCAACAGGGTCTAAAGCAGGAAAGTCAAAGCCACTCTTGGTTCCTTCTCTGCATTTCACCATACCCAGTGAGGAAGTGGACCTGGTGCCTTGATGGCTCAGATTTACCATTGCAGGTGATGTGGGTCTCTTCTCGGCGGTCAGTACACGACTGCGGATCCCAGGGATCAGAGGGACACTGCCAGAAGGAGCTGTTGTTCTTCCCACACTCCACGCGATCCAGCCACGCGGTGCCAGACAGCTTCTCATAATTTGAGATTGTTTCCAGTTCCCCCTCATTCCCACAGCCCAGCTCCTTGCACACCAGTGACACCGTCTCGGTGGTCATTGAGTTGGAGCAAACGCTGCCCCACGTCCCGTTGTAGAAAACCTGCAGGCGCCCGGAGCAGCCGTCGCTGTTCTCCAGCCTCAGGGCCATGAACTCTGGAAGGAGGAAAGGCCCCAGGGATGTCCTTGGATGTCAGCCACTTATGGCCTTGGCCCTACCTGGCTCTGCCCACGCCCCGGCCTCACCGGACCCAGCTCCCAGCCCCACTCCCAGCACAGACCTGAGCAGATGACTCCCACGTCCTCCTTGTGCCCGCAGTCGTGCTGCCCCCAGGCCTCGGCAGGGCAGTCCCAGAGAGCAGCTTCGGCCCCGGAGCAGTTGATGCCATCCAGCCAGATCTGCCCGGAGCCCTCCCCAAACCGAGCAGAGCCGGCTGCCTCCAGGGCCCCTCCGCAGCCCAGCTGGTGGCAAACGACGGCGGCGTCGGCCAGGTCCCAGGTGTCGTCGCAGACGGTGCCCCAGCGCCCCTGGTAGTAGATCTCCACTCTCCCGGCACAGCGCCCAGCCCCGTCCACCAGCCGCACCCGCCGGCTCCCTGCAGCGGGGAGAACCCCGGCTGTCAGGGGCTGGCTGCACTCCCAGACCCACACCTGAGGGACGTGCAGCACCACTCACCCTGGCACACGACCCCCACGTCCTCCATGATCCCTGCTGCTGGTGTGCTCTCAGGTAGGGAGGTGTTGCAGAGGCTCAGGTCAGCCTCGTGCCCTGCACACTGCACCCCACGCAGACCCACGGGGCCCAGACCTCGCTCGGCCCTCACGGGGGTGTAGGCTGCCTCTGCCTCTCCGCACTGCAGCTGCCGGCACACCACGCTGGCCTCCTGCATGTCCCACTGCTCATCCAGGACTCTGCCCCACGTCCCGTGCTGGAAGACCTCCACACGCCCGTCACACCGGCTCCCTCTGCCCACCAACCGCAGGGGCATGGGGTGAGTTAGGCCTGGTGAGAGCAGAAATTCAGCCAGGCACTGCCATGGGGTCCAAAGCTGTGGGTGGCCGTGTCACACTCCAGGGCCAAATGGACTTTGCAGCACTGCCCAGCACTCACCTGAGCAAATGACAGCAGCAGCGTTCTCCTGGGAGCACGGCGAGGCCCCCAGGGCAGTCACCGGGCACTGCCCCAGGTGGGCTTCAGTCCCGTCACAGTGGAACGAGTCTCTCCAGACGGGGCCGGTTCCTCTCCCAAAATGCCCTCCTCCAGGAATGGACTCAGCAAAGCCACAGCCGAGGTGCCGACAGAGAACGTGGGCGTCCGAGAGGTCCCAGCGGGAGGCACAGAGGGTCCCCCATGTCCCCAGCACCTCCACCTCCACCCTGCCCTCACACGCTGTGCTGCCGTTCACCAGCCTGAACGCTGTGTACTCTGGGGACAAAGGAGGGTGAGAGAGGCCACATTTGTGCTCTTGCTCCCACAGGAGCTGCAGGAGAGGCCAAAGGGACAGCGTGCCTTTCTCCTCCAGCAGCACTCTAATTTTAGGGCTGCAGACCACCACCTCACCCCACCTGTCCCCCACCCAGCACAGCCCAGGGCCCACCCTGCCCCCAACCACAACCCCAGAGGATACCATCCCTACCCAATTCCTTACGTGTGCAAATCACATGAGTGCCATTGCTGTGGGTGCAGGCCTTGTCCTTGGAGGTCCCCCAGGGGCAGAAGAGGATGGTGGATTCATTCCCCACACACTGCAGCTCTCTGTCCCAGACAGGACCGGCCCCTTCTCCCAGCTGAGCTGCCCCATGGACAGACAGGGCTGTGCCACACTGCAGCTCCCTGCACACCACCTCGGCAGCTTTGGCACCAAAGTGGGAGTGACAGACAGCTTTCCACTGGTCCCTGTCGTAGACCTCCAGACTTCCTGAGCAAGGGCTGTCCCCTCCGACCAGCCGCACAAATCCTGGAGCAACCAAGGAGACCTGTGAGTTCCCAGAGCCCTCTGGCACTTCCGTGCCCACCTCCCACCTCATCGGTAATGTGGCCAGACTCAGAGCTCCACGGTCAGCCCAGCAGCTCTCAGCGGGTGCTGATGGCACAAAGAGGTCAGGGCCCCCCTGCTGCTCCTCTGAATCCAGCCCAGTACCCATGGGCTGCCCTCTCTCCCATCCCCCAGCCACAGGCACCACTCAGACTAATTGCTGCTGGTTGGAGCCCCTGGGCTGCCCAGCACCGGCCCCAGCACTGCAGCACTCACAGCATGTGGACCCATGGAAAGGGGCCCAGGCACTGGGGGCTGCTGCAGTTGGCTCTGCCCCGCCGGGCTCAGGCCAGGCTGAGGAACCCCTTGGAGCTTCCAAGAAAGTCCCCTGTCCCCAGGGGCTGCTGGAGCTCTTGGGGAGGTGCTGTTAGATGGGGCACATCTGGGGAGAAGGTAAAGGGGGGGGTCCTCAGACAGGGACAAAGTGTGGTGCTGGGCATGGATGACCCCACCCACCAGCCACACATAGAGCAAAAGAGCAGGCAGAGAGCAACCCTGGGCTGACACGAGCTCCCGGTATGAGGGCAGGCACCGAGGAGAGCCAGGAGGTGCTGGCACAGCCCCTGGGGCACAGGGTAGGCAGGAGAGGCTGGGCAGTGGGTCAGCATGTCTTAGAGGGGCCGTGTCCCTAGGGGCTGGCACTCATGGGGTGACCCCAGGACAGGAACAGGGTGCTCCTTGCCACCATGTTCCTCTGCTCAAGCCCAGTGCTCCTGCCTTCTGAGCAGCCCCTCTGCTTTGGCCGAGGTTCTCTTGGCTGCTGGGGGTACAACCCAAATGTCCTGGGCCGTTGCACGCCCTTCCCTGAGGCTGCTGGTGGCTGGGGGAGCTGCTCTAGATTCCCCTGGCATAGGGACCAGCCTGCCAGACAGGGCCTGGGTGAATGGAGGAGAAAGATGGGAACCAGGCAGCACAATGGGGAATGGTGGGGGCTTTCCTCTCCCAGCGCCAGGCACCTCCCCAGTTGGCTGCTCCAGCTTCAGGGCCAGGCTCAGTGTGCTCCCACTGGGCTTTCTCCAGGGACAAGGGACACCAGCAGTGACAGACCCAGCTCAGAGTGCAACTTGACACACAGAGCCATGTTCTGGTGTCCACTCGTTGCTTCCTGAGGTCACAGCCAGGTCCCTTAGGAGTGTCCTCATCCCAGAGGTAGGGAACAAGTTCAGTCCTTACCTGAACATATCACTCCAGCGTCCTCAGTGTGATCGCAGTCTGTTTGATCCCAGCCATTGTGTGTGCAGTCAGACAGAGCAGACTCCTTGCCATTACATTCAACATCATCCATCCAAATGGAACCAGATCCTGGCCCAAATTGTGCACTCCGAGGAGCTTCAAGAGCAACCCCACAGCCCAGCTGCCTACAAACCACTGCAGCATCGGTCATGTCCCAGTGGTCACTGCACACAGTCCCCCACTGACCCCGGTGTTTCACTTCCGCTCTCCCAGCACAGCGCCTGCCGCCATCCACCAGCCTCACCTCTGCAGTCCCTTCAAACACCAACACAGGAAGGGTCAGGAGAGCTTTGAGCCCCACAAGGTGGGTCTGTGAGTGCTCCTTCTGCTGCCCAGGCAGAGTCACAGGCCCAAGGGTGGGAGCCCTGTCCCCACTGATTGTCACTGGAGTGTTGGGGGGATCCTTCCTCTGTCCATGGGCTGCACTGCTCTGGGGGTGCCCAACTCCAGCCCTTCTGGGCCATTTACTGCCCACAGCCCTCATAACCCCCTCTTCCCACCCCAGTGGCCCCCTGACCCTACGCATGCCCACCCACACACCACCCCCAGTCCTGCACAGGTTTCCCACTCCTCCCCTGACCAGATCCCTCTCCAAAGCACCGTGACTCTAACCCCATATTCTTCCTGTCCATCACCTGCACCAGGCACCTCTCAAATGCACCAAATTCCCAGGAGCTGATTGCAGCCTGGACATTGACTGCTGCTGGTGAACACGAGTGGCTCTGTGAGCTGAAGTCACCTTTGTGCCACCAGCAGCAACAGGGTCTAATGCAGGAAGTCAAAGCCCCTCTGGGTTCCTTCTCTGCATTTCACCATGCCCAGTGGGGAACAGGACCTGGTGCCTTGATGGCTGAGATTTACCATTGCAGGTGATGTGGGTCTCTTCTCGGCGGTCAGTACATGACTGCGGATGCCAGGGATCAGAGGGACACTGCCAGAAAGAGCTGTTGCTCTTCCCACACTCCACGTGATCCAGCCACGTGATGCCAGACAGCTTGGCAGAGTTTAAGATAATTTCCCAGTCCTCTTCATTCCCGCAGCCCAGCTCCTTGCACACCAGTGACACCGTCTCGGTGGTCATGGAGTTGGAGCAAACGCTGCCCCACGTCCCGTTGTAGAAAACCTGCAGGCGCCCGGAGCAGCCGTCGCTGTTCTCCAGCCTCAGGGCCATGAACTCTGGAAGGAGGAAAGGCCCCAGGGAAGTCCTTGGATGTCAGTCACTGATGGCCTTGTCTCTAACTGGATCTACCCTCACCACAGCCTCACTGTCCCTGACTCCCAGACCCGCTCCCGGCACAGACCTGAGCAGATGACTCCCACGTCCTCCTTGTGCCCGCAGTCGTGCTGCCCCCAGGCCTCGGCAGGGCAGTCCCAGAGAGCAGCTTCAGCCCCGGAGCAGTTGACGCCATCCAGCCAGATCTGCCCGGAGCCCTCCCCAAACCGAGCAGAGCCGGCTGCCTCCAGGGCCCCTCCGCAGCCCAGCTGGTGGCAAACGACGGCGGCGTCAGCCAGGTCCCAGGCGTTGTCGCAGACGGTGCCCCAGCGCCCCTGGTAGTAGATCTCCACTCTCCCAGCACAGCGCCCAGCCCCGTCCACCAGCCGCACCCGCCGGCTCCCTGCAGCGGGGAGAACCCCGGCTGTCAGGGGCTGGCTGCACTCCCAGACCCACACTTGGGGGACGTGCAGCACCACTCACCCCGGCACACGACCCCCACGTCCTCCATGATCTCTGCTGCCGACATGCTCTGAGGCAGGGAGGTGTTGCAGAGGCTCAGGTCAGCCTCGTGCCCTGCACACTGCACCCCACGCAGCCCCACAGGTCCTCGTCCTCGCTCGGCCCTCACGGGGGTGTAGGCTGCCTCTGCCTCTCCGCACTGGAGCTGCCAGCACACCACGCTGGCCTCCTGCATGTCCCACTGCTCATCCAGGACTCTGCCCCACGTCCCGTGCTGGAAGACCTCCACGCGCCCGTCGCACCGTCTCCCTCCGCCCACCAACCGCAGGGGCATGGGGTGAGTTAGGCCTGGTGAGAGGAAAAATTCAGCCAGGCTGTGCCATGAGCTCCCCAAATTTGTGTGGCCATGTCACACACCAGTAGCAAGTGGACATTGCAGCAATGCCCAGAACTCACCTGAGCAAATGACAGCAGCAGCGTTCTCCTGGGAGCACGGCGAGGCCCCCAGGGCAGTCACCGGGCACTGCCCCAGGTGGCCTTCAGTCCCGTCACAGTGGAACGAGTCTCTCCAGACGGGGCCGGTTCCTCTCCCAAAATGCCCTCCTCCAGGAATGGACTCAGCAAAGCCACAGCCGAGGTGCCGACAGAGAACGTGGGCATCCGAGAGGTCCCAGCGGGAGGCACAGAGGGTCCCCCATGTCCCCAGCACCTCCACCTCCACCCTGCCCTCACACGCTGTGCTGCCATTCACCAGCCTGAACCCTGTGTACTCTGGGGACAAAGGAGGGTGAGAGAGGCCACATTTGTGCTCTTGCTCCCACAGGAGCTGCAGGAGAGGCCAAAGGGACAGCATGCCTTTCTCCTCCTGCAGCACTCTCATTTTAGGGCCGCAGACCACCACCTCACCCCACCTGTCCCCCACACAGCACAGCCCAGTGCCACCCTGCTCTCCTGCCCCCACCAGAACCCCATTGTCCATCATCCTACTGCGAGTCCTTACGTGTGCAGGTGACATGAGTGCCATTGCTGTGGGTGCAGGCCTTGTCCTTGGAGGTCCCCCAGGGGCAGAAGAGGATGGTGGATTCATTCCCCACACACTGCAGCTCTCTGTCCCAGAAAGGACCGGCCCCTTCTCCCAGCTGAGCTGCCCCATGGACAGACAGGGCTGTGCCACACTGCAGCTCCCTGCACACCACCTCGGCAGCTTTGGCACCAAAGTGAGAGTGACAAACAGCTTTCCACTGGTCCCTGTCGTAGACCTCCAGACTTCCTGAGCAAGGGCTGTCCCCTCCGACCAGCCGCACAAATCCTGGAGCAACCAAGGAGACCTGTGAGTTCCCAGAGCCCTCTGGCACTTCCGTGCCCACCTCCCACCTCATCTGTAAAGTGGCAAGATTCAGAGCTCCACGGTCAGCCCAGAAGTTCTCAGTGGGTGCTGATTGCACAAAGACGTACGGGCCCCCCTGCTGCTCCTCAGAATCCAGCCCAGTACCCATGGGCTGCCCTCTCTCCCAGCCCCCGGCTGCAGGCACCGCTCAGACTAATTGCTGCTGGTTGGAGCCCCTGGGCTGCCCAGCACCGGCCCCAGCACTGCAGCACTCACAGCATGTGGACCCATGGAAAGGGGCCCAGGCACTGGGGGCTGCTGCAGTTGTCTCTGCCCTGCCGGGCTCAGGCCAGGCTGAGGAACCCCTTGGAGCTTCCAAGAAAGTCCCCTGTTCCCAGGGGCTGCTGGAGCTCTTGCGGAGCTGCTGTTAGAATGGGGCACATCTGGGGAGCAGGTAAACGGGGGTCCACAGACAGGGACAAAGTGTGGTGCTGGGCATGGATGACCCCATCCACCAGCCACACATAGAGCAAAAGAGCAGGCAGAGAGCAACCCTGGGCTGACACGAGCTCCCGGTATGAGGGCAGGCACCGAGGAGAGCCAGGAGGTGCTGGCACAGCCTCTGGGGCGCAGGGTAGGCAGGAGAGGCTGGGCAGTGGGTCAGCACGGCCTGGAGGGGCCGTGTTCATGGGGGCTGGCACTCATGGGGTGACCCCAGGACAGGAACAGGGTGCTCCTTGCCACCATGTTCCTCTGCACAACCTCAGTGCTCCTGCCCTCTGAGCAGCCCCTCTGCTTTGGCCAAGGTTCTCTTGGCTGCTGGGGGTACAACCCAGAAGTCCTGGGCCATTGCACGCCCTTCCCTGAGGCTGCTGGTGGCTGGGGGAGCTGCTCTAGATTCCCCTGGCATAGGGACCAGCCTGCCAGACAGGGCCTGGGTGAATGGGATGACAAAGATGGGAACCAGGCAACACAATGGGGAAAGGTGGGGGCTTTCTTCTCCCAGAACCAGGCACCTCCCCAGTTGGCTGCTCCAGCTTCAGGGCCAGGCTCAGTGTGCTCCCACTGGGCTTTCTCCAGGGACAAGGGACACCAGCAGTGACAGACCCAGCTCAGAGTGCAACTTGACACACAGAGCCATGTTCTGGTGTCCACTCGTTGCTTCCTGAGGTCACAGCCAGGTCCCTTAGGAGTGTCCTCATCCCAGAGGTAGGGAACAAGTTCAGTCCTTACCTGAGCATGTCACTCCAGCATCCAAGCTGTGATCGCAGTCTGTTTGACCCCAGCCATTGTGTGTGCAGTCAGACAGGGCAGACTCATTGCCATTACAGTGAACATCATCCATCCAAATGGAACCAGATCCTGGTCCAAAGTGTGCCTTCTGAGGAGCTTCGAGAGCAACCCCACAGCCCAGCTGCCTACAAACCACTGCAGCATCGGTCATGTCCCAGTGGTCACTGCACACGGTCCCCCACTGACCCCGGTGTTTCACCTCCACTCTTCCAGCACAGCGCCTGCCGCCATCCGCCAGCCTCACCTCTGCAGTCCCTTCAAACACCAACACAGGAAGGGTCAGGAGAGCTTTGAGCCCCACAGTGTGGGTCTGCGAGTTCTTTCTCTGCTGCCCAGGCAGAGTCACAGGCCCCAGGGTGGGAGCCCTGTCCCCACTGATTGTCACTGGTGTGTTGGAGGGATCCTTCCTCTGCCCATGGGCTGCACTGCTCTGGGGATGCCCAACTCCAGCCCTCCTGGGCCATTTGCTGCCCACAGCCCTCATAACCCCCTCTTCCAACCCCATTGGCCCCCTGCCCCTGCCCATGCCCACCCACATACCACCCCCAGTCCTGCACAGGGTTCTCACTCCTCCCCTGACCAGATCCTTCTCCAAAGCAACGTGACTCTAAACCCCATACTTCTTCCTATCCATCACCTGCACCAGGCACCTCTCAAAGGCACCGAAACCCCAGGAGCTGATGGCATCCTGGCCGTTGACTGCTGCTGGTGGATGTGGGTGGCTCTGGGAGCTTAAGTCACCTTTGTACCACCAGCAGCAACAGGGTCTAATGCAGGAAGTCAAAGCCCCTCTGGGTTCCTTCTCTGCATTTCGCCATACCCAGTGAGGAAGTGGACCTGGTGCCTTGATGGCTCAGATTTACCATTGCAGGTGATGTGGGTCTCTTCTCGGAGGTCATCACATGACTGCAGATGCCAGGGATCAGAGGGACACTGCCAGAAGGAGCTGTTGCTCTTCCCACACTCCACGTGATCCAGCCACGTGATGCCAGACAGCTTGGCAGAGTTAGAATCTGTTTCCAGTTCCCCTTCATTCCCGCAGCCCAGCTCCTTGCACACCAGTGACACCGTCTCGGTGGTCATGGAGTTGGAGCAAACGCTGCCCCACGTCCCGTTGTAGAAAACCTGCAGGCGCCCAGAGCAGCCGTCGCTGTTCTCCAGCCTCAGGGCCATGAACTCTGGAAGGAGGAAAGGCCCCAGGGACGTCCTTGGATGTCAGCCACTGAGGGCCTTGGCTCTACGTCTCTCTACCCTCACCCCGGCCTCACTGTCCACGTCTCCCAGTCCTGCTCCCAGCACAGACCTGAGCAGATGACTCCCGCGTCCTCCTTGTGCCCGCAGCTGTGCTGCCCCCAGGCCTCGGCAGGGCAGTCCCAGAGAGCAGCTTCAGCCCCGGAGCAGTTGACGCCATCCAGCCAGATCTGCCCGGAGCCCTCCCCAAACCGAGCAGAGCCGGCTGCCTCCAGGGCCCCTCCGCAGCCCAGCTGGTGGCAAACGACGGCGGCGTCAGCCAGGTCCCAGGCGTTGTCGCAGACGGTGCCCCAGCGCCCCTGGTAGTAGATCTCCACTCTCCCGGCACAGCGCCCAGCCCCGTCCACCAGCCGCACCCGCCGGCTCCCTGCAGCGGGGAGAACCCCGGCTGTCAGGGGCTGGCTGCACTCCCAGACCCACACTTGGGGGACGTGCAGCACCACTCACCCCGGCACACGACCCCCACGTCCTCCATGATCCCTGCTGCTGGTGTGCTCTCAGGTAGGGAGGTGTTGCAGAGGCTCAGGTCAGCCTCGTGCCCTGCACACTGCACCCCACGCAGCCCCACAGGTCCTCGACCTCGCTCGGCCCTCACGGGGGTGTAGGCTGTCTCTGCCTCTCCGCACTGGAGCTGCCAGCACACCACACTGGCCTCCTGCATGTCCCACTGCTCACCCAGGACTCTGCCCCACGTCCCGTGCTGGAAGACCTCCACGAGCCCATCGCACCGGCTCCCTCCGCCCACCAACCGTATAGACATGTGGTGAGCCGGGCCTGGTGAGAGGAGAAATTCAGCAAGGCACTGCCATGGGGTCCAAAGCTGTGGGTGGCCGTGTCACACTCCAGGGCCAAATGGACTTTGCAGCACTGCCCAGCACTCACCTGAGCAAATGACAGCAGCAGCGTTCTCCTGGGAGCACGGCGAGGCCCCCAGGGCAGTCACCGGGCACTGCCCCAGGTGGCCTTCAGTCCCGTCACAGTGGAACGAGTCTCTCCAGACGGGGCCGGTTCCTCTCCCAAAATGCCCTCCTCCAGGAATGGACTCAGCAAAGCCACAGCCGAGGTGCCGACACAGAACGTGGGCATCCGAGAGGTCCCAGCGGGAGGCACAGAGGGTTCCCCATGTCCCCAGCACCTCCACCTCCACCCTGCCTTCACACGCTGTGCTGCCATTCACCAGCCTGAACGCTGTGTACTCTGGGGACAAAGGAGGATGAGAGAGGCCACATTTGTGCTCTTGCTCCCACAGGAGCTGCAGGAGAGGCCAAAGGGACAGCGTGCCTTTCTCCTCCTGCAGCACTCTCAGTTTAGGACCGCAGACCACCACCTCACCCCACCTGTCCCCCACCCAGCACAGCCCAGTGCCCACCCTGCTCTCCTGCCCCCACCACAACCCCCATCAGCATTATTACATCTCGAGTCCTTACGTGTGCAGGTGACATAAGGGTCATTGCTGTGGTTGCAGGCCTCATGCCCAGGGGCTCTCCAGGGGCAGAAGAGGATGGTGGATTCATTCCCCACACACTGCAGCTCTCTGTCCCAGAAAGGACCGGCCCCTTCTCCCAGCTGAGCTGCCCCATGGACCGACAGGGCTGTGCCACACTGCAGCTCCCTGCACACCACCTCGGCAGCTTTGGCACCAAAGTGAGAGTGACAGACAGCTTTCCACTGGTCCCTGTCGTAGACCTCCAGACTTCCTGAGCAAGGGCTGTCCCCTCCGACCAGCCGCACAAATCCTGGAGCAACCAAGGAGACCTGTGAGTTTCCAGATCAGGCAAAGAGCAGACCTGGGCTGACACGAGCTCCCGGTGTGAGGGCAGGCACCGAGGAGAGCCAGAAGGTGCTGGCACAGCCCCCTCTGGGGCACAGGGCAGGCAGGAGAGGCTGGGCAGTGGGTCAGCACGGCCTGGAGGGCCGTGTCCCTAGGGGCTGGCACTCATGGGGTGACCCCAGGACATGAACAGGGTGCTCCTTGCCACCATGTTCCTCTGCACAACCTCAGTGTTCCTGCCCTCTGAGCAGCCCCTCTGCTTTGGCCGAGGTTCTCTTGGCTGCTGGGGGTACAACCCAAAAGTCCTGGACCATTGCACGCCCTTCCCTGAGGCTGCTGGTGGCTGGGGGAGCTGCTCTAGATTCCCCTGGCATGGGGACCAGCCTGCCAGACAGGGCCTGGGTGAATGGGATGACAAAGATGGGAACCAGGCAACACAATGGGGAAGGGTGGGAGCTTTCCTCTCCCAGCACCAGGCACCTCCCCAGGCTTGGCTGCTCCACCTTCAAGGTCATGCTTGTTGTTGGCACCTGGGCTGTACTTTTCCCAGGGACATGTGACAGACTGAGCTCAGAGCCCTGACCCATGAGCTGTTACCCTTTTCCCTTGTCCCAGTCTCAAAAAGTGTGTAATAGGTTTAACCCATACCTGAACATATCACTCCAGCATCCAGATTGTGAGAACAGTAGGATTCACCACGTCCTGCATGATTGCAGTCAGACAGGGCAGACTCCTTGCCATTACACGCAACAGCAACCATCCAAATGGGCCCAGATCCTGGCCCAAAGTGTGCTTTGTGAAGAGCTTCAAGAGCAACCCCACAGCCCAGCTGCCTACAAACCACTGCAGCATCGGACATGTCCCAGTAGAAATGGCACACGGTCCCCCACTCGTCATGGAGTTTCATCTCTACTCTCCCAGCACAGCGCCCGTCACCATCTGCTAGCCTCACCTCCGCAGCCCCTTCAAACACCAACAAAGGAAGGGTCAGGAGAGCTTTGAGCCCCATACTCACAGACCCCCTCCCCAGGCATAATCACAGTCCCCAGGGTGGGATCTCTGTCCCCATATGCTCTCCCAGGGGCAATGGGGGGTCCCTGTTTTTCCCATGGGCTATGCTGGGCTGGGGGTACCCAGCTCTAGCCCTCCTGGGCCATTTGCTGCCCCATGGCCCTCACCACCTCCTCCCACCCCAGTGGACCCCTGTCCCCGCCCATACCCATCCCTACACAGCCCCCAGCCCTGCATGGCGCTCCCACTCCTCCCCAGCCCAGTGTCCCCCAAACAGCCCCATGCCCCTGAGCAGCTTCCATTGCCTATTGTCTGCCACAGGCACCTCCTAAAACCACTGTCCAACCCAGGAACTCTAGGGTGCCCACAGGGCACTGAATGATCACAAGGATCCCAAAAACCCTTCCTCGTCCCTGCTGTCAGATCAGTCCCTCTGCTTGGACAGGGCCCCAGGAAGGACACTTCTGTACCACTTCTGGGTGCAGATGCCCCAGTCCCCTTCTGTTAATGGGACACAACCTGTCTTCCTGGAGTAAGTGTTTCCCCAGATCCCAAGGGCAGGGAACAGCACACAACACCCCTGGGGCATCCCAGACATTGGCTGTGCCCTGGAGCTCACTGAGGGTCACTCTCTCTGTCTGGGACTCCTCCAGATCCAGAGGCACAGTGATGGGGAACAAGGGCTACCAAAAGGGTCCCCAAGGGCAAGGAGTCTAGAAATGATGTCAGGCATGGGCTGCCATAATCATGGGAGCTGTGGAAAAGGATTACCCTCTCCCACAAAGACAGGCACAGGTTAAAGCAGAGGGCTGAGAGACCGAGAGTCTTCTGCCTCTCATTTCAGTGGTGTCTGCAAAGCAACCCCACTCCCAGAGAGATCCCAATGACCCCACTGCTGCCCACTGTCCCAAGGCTGTGGAACAGAGAAGCTGGCACTTACCTCTGCAAGGCTGCACCCAGAGGAACAGCCACAGCACCCAAGGGGACAGGAGTCCCTCTGTCCCCATCCTGAGGCTCCTGTCCTGACAGCACGGCCCTGCTGCTGGAGCTCCTGGGGACCCACAGGGCAATGGCGATGATGGGAGGGCAATATATCTGTGCAGATGCTGTCCCAGCTGCAGGAGGAGCCAATCGAAGCAGCAGGCACCTTTTTAGACGTTATCGGCAATTATCTCCCCTCCGACGCAGCCCAGCTCTCCAATGAACTTCTCCAGCGCTCTTCATGACCATATATGAGGGACGGCTTCACTGCGGGTCTCACGTCACTGCGGTGGGACATCATCGTGGGGTAGGGCTGGGCGTGGGGGCAGATGGCTCTGACACCCCTTGCAGCCTGCTGTGGGAGCACGGAGCATCTCCTGAGCTGTAGCATCCAAGAACCCAAGGTGCGATTGTCCGTCCATCCTTGTGCCATGGGATCCAGGGGACTGGTCCTGCAGTGGGGCTGTGTCAGGCTGGGAAGGGACCAGCCCCTGCCCCTGCTACAGCCCCTGCTGTGCTGGCAGCAGCAGCTGGGAAAGGCCCTTGGGCAGGGCCAGAGCCCCATGATGGGGGTGCTGGCTGTCCCGTCCCTCCCCAGGGAGCCTCCTGTGGGGTCCCGGCAGCAGCCAGAGCCGGTCCATTGCCTGCCCTGGCAGCAGAGCTGCAGCCCAGAGCCTCAGGCATCTCCCTGGCTCTCAGCGTGTTACCCAGGGGCCGTTATTCCCCGCGGCGGGTCGGGAGCTGGAGCCTGCCTGCCACTGCAGGTGCACAAACCGCAGCCCACGTGACATGGCGCCCGGGCAGGAAGACGGTGGTTTCCTCCTGGCCCCATGCCCAGGCATGGCCCTGCGGTGCCTCCCAGCCTCCTCACAGCTCCAAGCCTGGCAGAGTCCAAGAAGTGTTGGACAATGCTCTCAGACATATAGTTTATTATATATATATATATATATACACACATATATATATATATATATATATATACACACATATATATATACATTTTATATTTTTAATAGAACACACATTTTTATGAATATATACAATATATATATATTACTTATACATTATTATATTATATTTTTATATATTTCATTAGATTAAATATTATTCTTATATATTGAATGTATTATTATATAGTTCATATTATATAATATATAATTACTGATATTATATTATAGATTATGTTATATTTTTATTTGATATATATTTATATTACATAAAGTATTCCAGTATATTATACAGTATCATGTTATATTATGCAGTATATTATATTAATTATATATTTTATTTTATTTTATTTTATTTTATTTTATTTTATTTTATTTTATTTTATTTTATTTTATTTTATTTTATTTTATTTTTCATTACATTAATTTTACATGTATTATACATACATAAAAGTTTATTTTTCATAAATATATACATTATATATTTTAATATTTTACATATATATTTACCGTTTGTATAATTTTTTAGATACATATATATTCTATTTTGTTGTCTGGTGGCTGGAGTTGGACTCACTGATCCTTGATTCTTTCCAACTCAGGCTAATTCATGATTCTGCCCAACACAGCTCCAGGTGATGCTATAGCATATTCACCTGCCATGGGCCTTCTCCTGGCCTGCACCTGCTCCTGCCCTGTCGGTTACTCAGCCAAGAGTGGCATCACAAGTACATTCCCCAGGCATGGGTCTCCTTCCTGCCTGTCATCTTCTCAGGCACCGGTGACGTCACAAGCTCTTGTCGCGTTAAAGGGGTGTAGCTGATTAACCGTCACGGGCCCGTTTGAATTCAGAGTACTGAACCAGTCGGACATTCACCAAAACTGGGGGTCCGTTCGGACATTCACCAAAAACGTAATAACCGCCTGGGGGTCCACTCAGACATTCACCAAAAACGTATTAACCACCTGGGGGTCCGTTCAGACATTCACCAACAATGCATTAACCGTCTGGGGGTCTGGTTAGATTCAGAACACTGAATTATCACGGATAATCACCCTCACCCAAGTCGCATTAATGAAAGCTATCACAATGCAATCAAGTATGGTTTATTACAGCCACAGATAATCAGGTTCTTTTGGATTGCCGGCGATAGTGACTGTCTGCAAAAGCAAGCTAATATGCATGAAATACACAGGCGTTATAGGTGTTATAGATGTTACAGATGTTATAGATGTTATAGATGTTATAGGTGTTATAGGTGTTACAGATGTTATAGATGTTATAGATGGTATAGATGTTACAGGTGTTACAGGTGTTATAGGTGTTATGGATGCACAGCCTAGAAATAAACGTGTTGAAAGGATCAAAGACTCTATATAGAGATTTATAAGCAAATATTCAGATCTCACCCAAAGGCGTCCCAATGGGGGGGGGAAGAGAGGCTCAGCCCGTCGACTGATCCCAGGAGTCAGGAGGTCCTAAGGGTGTTGTATGTCCTCGGGATGGTATCTCCCCTGACGATGGTATCTTCCCTAACATCCCCTCTCTCTTGGGCCAATTTATATTATTTTCTATCTTTTAGGTGGAGCTTGAGTGGCTCTAGTCAAGCATATCTTAGTTATGATTGGTGTAAAGTTTTCCCGTCTCCGTTTAAAGTAATAGGCTCCGAGAAATTCAGAGTGCATGCTCAGTGAGGGGTGGTCGCACCTTGGAGGCGGGTAGCTTTTGGGATGGAGGTGTGTTTTGGTATTATAATGATATTATAATGAGCAAAAAGAACACTAGGGTACAGCATTTGTCAAAACGTGACAGGTCTTTGGCTTAGGGTGGCAAAAAGTGCTGCTTTGTGCACAAGAACAATAGAGGTCCCACCTGATCACAGAGCCTAGCCGTGGTGTCTCCACTCCACTCCACGCTCCGTGGTGTTCCTTAGAGCTAGCACACCAAGTTTCCCCAGCGCGATAGCATCTAAGGTTGGGAGCCTAGAGAACGCTCAGATAATGCAGTTATGCCCTACCCTGAAAGCCTCTTCAAAGCTGTACCTTTTCCTTAAAAACGTGAATGTTAGTTTTATTTTCCTAGTTACTTCAGGCATTTACACCACATAATCCACCCCGTGACTATAGTCACTCAAGCTTCACGACAGTTGAAATATGTCGGGGATATCACATACATTCTCGGATTGAGGTTTATCGAGTGTATGTACATTGTGTAGGGATGCTAAACGTTTCATCATAAACCAGAGTTTAACATACAAACTAATTGTCAGTATAAAACACAATACAGTGAGTATTAGCAGAACAATAACAGGGTGAAGCATCTTGTTGAAGATTCCCTTGGCAGCTGGCGACCATCCAAACAAAGTGTCCCACCAACGGTGTCTCTCATCTCTCTGCACTCTTTCCATCACTCGATGTATTTCTTGTGCATCATGGTGGACAGTAATCAGAGTCTTTTGTCCATTTTCTCGGACTTGTGTCATCAGCTGCTTCAGGTCCTCATGTACCAGCAATTTCTTCACCAAGGTGAGGTTCATTCCAATAGGAGTAGGCAGCAGTTCATGAAGCAGAATATAATTAGATGCAATAAGTTGATAAGAAGTGACAGGAGCTGAGTATTTAAAATCACATCCTAGAATTTTGGTAAAATTGCAAACACAGACATTAGAGTGATTACTGGTATCTACCACTGTATCATCTACGACTATAGAATCACAATGAGTTCTCATACAAACGCAACCTTTCCCAATATATATAAGTACAGTTTCAAGGGTTTCATTAGGATGTATCTCGAAGTGGCAAATATTTTGCTCAGTGTCAAGACAAATGTCTTGAGATTCCAGCGTGTTACTTTCACAGATGAAACCTTTTTGTTCACGCACAATGCATGCATTTACATCAATTGTTTGCCACTTTCCTCCCTTTTGATGGGCCCATACTTTATGTTCTTTAGGATAAAGTATAGTTCCATTATGATTGAGTCCTAATGCAATGATTGGATATACATTGTATACGGTGGCATTACTTATAGTAAGTATAAAGGCAACAATTTTATCATTTTCTGCATAATGGGTAAAGTTGACTAATTGCCACCAAGCTTGAAATTCTTTTTCAAATTCTGAAGCATTATCCCAAATCAATTTTCGAATTTCAGTGGGCAAAGTTCCTCCTTCTCCTTCTCTAATAATAGCTGCTGCTACAGATTGTATCCATAACTGCGCTTGGATACAGCTCAAGGCAAGGGAGGTATTGCCTTGGGCTTTTCCAAGGGCATTTACAATTAATTGATGATCATTTTCCTCAATTTGTTCCCAATGGGGTAAAATATCTGATAGAAGCCATTGATTTGCTCCTAAAGCCAATAAGGATGATTTTATTGGTTGTTCCAATTTCCTTAGGTCATCTGTAGTAGCAGTTACTCTACTCATTAAAACCTCAGCATCAATGCTATTTAATATACCTAATCCTGTCCCTAATAACCCAGTTGCATCCCGTGGCACGCGCTGAGATTGTTTTAGAGAACGTCCATGTAACCATGCTAACCAGCCGGTGTAGGCAGTTCTCAGAAAGGTGGTACATTTCGAGTTAATTTCAGAGATATTAATGTGCAGCGCTAGCTCTACCCTTTTTAGGGACCAACTAGGGTTAAAGAGAATTTGTTGTTGTCCCACATTTTTAATTATGTAAGGACCTGTTTTGAAGATGGAGGGAGTTAGACTAATGGGGGGCTGAGTTGGTTCATTTTCAAATATCTGCGGAGGCAGAGGCTTCTTATCCTTTGTAGTCGATGATGTTTCTGTATTAACCATGAATTCAAATAATATTTCTGTGCCTCTGTAACCCCAAAGACAGTACACAATTATAGGTTTAGTGAAAGTAAAATTGTACCAGCAATCAAAATTTGGTTCTGTTATTTTAGTACAATCAGTACTATAATTCTGTGGTCTAGTAGAATCAGTGTATACTGTTTTAATTTCAGTAGGCCGATTATAAGTGGATCCATTAGTTATTCGACAACCAATTTGTATTAGCTGGCCAGATGTGGCTTGAAGTTCAGCCATTTTTAGAGAATCATTCCAACTCCATTCATCTTTTGAAAATATTTTGTTTCCCTGTAAAACTAAGGTAGATAAATTTAGGCTCCTTTTGTTCTGAGGTGTTCCAATGATTGCGCTGTATCGTGATAACGCATGATTCCAAGGATCATCATAAGGTGTTATGGTGTCACTGGGTATATTTCTACTTCCATACTGCAGTATATCAAATGTAATGTATGGTGTTAGGTCAGGTGGTGTAGTTGGTTCAGGCTCAACCACATCTATTTTGAATCTAAATAGTAGTCCTGTACACCATGACTGCGACAGGCCTGAACCTGAGCAGTGTTGTTGCCATATACAAGTTACAATAGTGGGTTCTATCAGGGTAAAATTATACCAACAATCCCACTCATCTGTAGCACAGGACTTTGTAGTCACTTGGTTTCCAGATATTGTTATTAATGTGGCTTTCTCGTGAGTTGAGCCATTAACCATTCTACACCCCACTCGGATTTCTTCTCCTGTTCTCCCCTTTAGAAGCGGAAGCCATCTCTCATCCCAGCCCCACTCGTGTCTCGAAAACACCTCAGTTCCATGCATAACCACGGTAGCTAAGTTTAATTTTTCCTTTAAGGCTTGCGTTCCCAAAATACCAGTGTATTTAACATAGGCTTGGGACCACAGCCAGCCTGGTTCTCCTTGGCTGTAAACCAGAAGTGATTGCATCAAGGTCAGGGCGGAGCAAAGTATTATTAATCCAAACTGTTGATTCGTCATCTTCCAGCTGTCCATATGCTGTTCGCTCAGGGTTCCTGTAAACATAAAAAGAAAGAAAAGCATGCTCGGTTGTATTCAACCGGCAGGGTCAGAAAGAAGGTGATATCCACCGGGTGCTGATCCGGTGTGTTTTTCCTGAACAATCTTTAGCTTCCCATGCATAGGGATTTTTGGGAGTAGTTAGTGTCATGGGTACTATTCCAATCTGAGGCATTTTTACCAGCACAGGCTGTCCAGGAGAAAATCCTACAGTGTGCTTTTCCATTTTGGTATGATGCTTTTCTGTTTCAGTGTAGTGCTTTGGAGTGATGGTGGTAGAAGATGTACAGAAGGCTTTCATTTTGGGGCAGCCATCTCCACTCCATCTATTATTTATTTGATAGATGGCGTCATGTAACCACAAATGCCATCCAGATTTGTGAGTATTTGCGAAACGTTTGACCAAACCATTAGTGCGTTCTACAATACCATTTGCTTGAGGATAATAGGGGGTGTGGAATACCCATCGGATCCCTTCCTCTCTGGCCCAGTCCTGTACCACTGCAGCTGTAAAATGTGAACCATTATCACTTTGAATTTCTTCAGGTAGGGGGAGTGTACTGAACCATCCTTTTAATCCTTTTACTGTGTTTTCCCCAGTAGCTGATGCAAAAGCAGTAGCCATAGTGAGACCAGATATTACCTCTACTCCTACTAGAACATACTTCTTCCCTCCTGATGATCGCAATGGGCCGATGTAATCAATCTGCCAGGAGTGCCACAATGTTTTCCTGTCCCGAATGTGCAAGGGAGGTGCCTTACTCGGATGGTCCTTGTTAAGCCGTAAGCGACATTGGGAGCAGGCAGTCACCACTTGTTCACACAGTTTGACTGATACAGGCCATCCTCGAGCTATACCTTCCCGGTATAAGTCAGCCCGTCCAGTGTGGCCACGCTTAACATGTAACCATTCGAGCAACCGTTCCCATTCTTGGTTATCATTAGTGAGATCAACTTGACGCAACCGTGTGAGGCTATCTACCTGCTGATTGAATTGGGCAGCTACAGTGTTCGACTGATCATGTCCTTTTACCCATCCTATATGTAGTGTTCGCTGTTTTCCTATCTCTAACAGTTGTTTCCAACTTTCGGTTTGCCAGACTGGAACTCTATTTACCTGCCAATCATTAACTGCCCAGTGACCGATCCACTCAGTAGCTCCTTTAAAAACAGCATATGAGTCAGTATAAATATGGGTAGCACCATGTTGTGCGGCTAATAAAACTGCTCTGAGTTCCCCTACCTGTGCACTGCCTTCACCGGTTTCAATCAGTTTCTCTCCTGTGGCTACTTCCAATGCCACAGCCTTGTATTTCCACTTATTGTTTTCCCTATGAGACGAGGCATCTGTAAACCACACTCCTGTAAGATCACTGTCTTCCTTTAGAGGAGGTGCTTCCTGGATTGGAGATGGTTTGGTTGGTGGAAGCTGAAACAGGAGGGTACTATCTATGTCCTTCTGTAGTTTGGATATTTTAGTATTACCCTCAGTGATTGGCATAATCTCATTAATACCTTCTAGATAGGCATACCATTTACGAACCATGGGTTTCTGGGCAATGCCAGCAGGTGGTATTGTTCCTTTACGGACTACATCCAGGATGCGGAAAGGTCCTCGGACAATCACGTTCTGTTTTCTCCTTAATTGCTCTGTCTGTTTCACTGCTCGCACTAAAGACAATAATCCCTTCTCAAGATCCGAATATCTTCTTTCAGTATCACTGAAAGAGTGGGAGCTGAATTCCAGTGGTCTCTCAGGTCCCTCTGGCCCCCTTTGCCATAAGTTACAATGAGAGCCATGTTCACTGAACCCCCATTCCACATGGATAGGGTCAGTAGGGTGTATAGGACCACGCTGTTGGAACAACCTCAATTCCTTTATTAATAATTCTATTGCATTAGTATGCTGTTCAGTCCACTCCCATGATTTTCCTTTCCTAAGCAAGTTATAGAGAGGACGCGCAATGATAGCAAAACCTGGGATATGTTTACGCCAGTAACTTAAAGCACCCAATACTTGTTGTAATTCCTTTACACTAGAAGGTCTTTGTCCGTGTTCTATTTTTTCCAGCGTGTCCTGAGGAATAGAGGCAGCTCCATTAACCCACCATACTCCTAGGAATTTAACTTCCTGAGCAGGCCCTTGGCACTTTGAGTCAGGGATTTCCAATCCTAAATCAGTCAGTGTCTTCCGGATATTTTCCATTGTGCCTTTTACGCTTTCCTGATCCTTTCCCCCTATCAGGATATCATCTATATACTGATATACTGTGTTGTCCGGTGGAATAGGAATTTCTGCTAGAATTTTAGCCAAAGTATTGTGGGCAATCGTGGGAGAATGCTTGTATCCTTGTGGAAGCCTATTAAAGGTATATTGGATTCCTTTCCAGGTGAAAGCAAACTGAGCTTTGTCCTGCTCAAGGAGAGGAATCATAAAAAACATATCTTTAACATCCAAAGCAGCCATCCAAGGATGGGCAGCGCCTTGTATTAATGTCACTATTTCTGCTATGTTTGGGACTGCAGCAGTTAAAGGTGCGGTGTTAGCATTTAACTGTCTGTAGTCCACGGTAAAGCGCCACTGCCCAGTTGATTTCTTTACTGGCCACACTGGTGAATTATAAGGTGAATGGGTCCTTTTAATAATGCCTCTTTCTTCCAATTCTGTTACCACCCCGTCAATCCCCATAAGTGCTGCTGCTGGCAACGGATATTGCCGAACATTAGTAATTTTAGAGGGAGGTAAGGGTATAGATGTTTGTAGCAGGCTCAATTTTACTGTGTCCGAATCCCTTTGATATGTCGCGAAACTCCACACTGTTCCATCAGGGAGTTTCCACATACGACCACGCAGTACGTCAAATCCTAAAATATTAGTGTATGCAGCACCAACTAATACTTCTACCCTGGTTAATTTTTGTTCCTCTGGCAACCAGAGTGAAATTTTTGCGGTAGGGCATTGTTTTTCCACACCATCGATTCCTGTAAATTTAACCCTGCGTCGATCAGGTGTTATACCCAGGGTCTGTGCGGTCTCATGTGTGATTACTGACATTTGAGCCCCAGTATCAATAAGAAAATTTACCAATATTTTTCGGGGTCCAACAGGAATGGCAATGATAGGGTCAGATTGTTCATTAGAGAGCCATTGAATTGCTAATACCCGCCGAGCAGGGTGGCTCACTGCCCTCCCCGGGGATAGGAGTTTTTTTGCTGGGATTCTGTTTTGTCACTTAAGCTTGGTGCCGAAGGTGTACATTCTTTACGGACGGGATTTTTTCCTGTTAAGCAATCCCCTCCATCTGGAACATTTTTCTTACCCAGAGATTGGACTAATGTACGGAGGTCATCTAGAGAAGCACCACGCAAGAGTGGTCGGGATGCACCCAAAGCTAGGGCCTTACGCCAGAGCTCATCCCGTTCTTTATTAAATTTGAACCTGTTTTTAAAATTAGGGTATCTGGGATTTTTAGTGTGGATTTGGCGGACTCGCCGAGAGTGATCTTGGGGCTTAATACTGGATGAATTAATCCAGCCCATTCGGCGTCCGTATTTATCTAGGTCTTGGACAAATTCACTCCATGTGGGAATAGGAAAGTTTGGATTCCGTCTACGACCACGATCACCATCCCTATGAGCAGCTTGTATACGATCCTGGGTGTTTGCTACAAACATTTTAAGACAATCAGGGAGCCCACGGATAAGAGGGGTTAACCGAACCGGATCAATAGGAGCTAACATCGGGGATTTCCTAAATTCATCTCATTCATATATCGCCTGAATACAGGCTGCTTTTTGTACTGCTACAGCCAGGTCAGAATAGCCTGTAGCTCTAATTTCCAGAGGTTCCCCTCTCTCTTGGGGATCTATACCACCTGCCCAATATGCTGCCCGTGCAGTGATAGAATAACTATGGTCTCCTGGTGTGGTAGTTAAAAATACTCCAGGTCCCCAAAAGCCACCTGCTTCTTCCTCACTCAACATAATTCGATCTCCTCCTTCAAGAGAAACTCGCCACACATATTCCACTTCCGATTCCCCTGGTCGCCTTGAGAACTTCTCCTGTATTTTAATCAACTCCGCCGGCAACCACGGAATCGTTCGCACAGTAGTGCGGATTTCATCATTGTCATCAACAGTAGTCTCAGTCTTAACCAAAGGTCTCAAGGAAATCGACTGAGGTTCAGGGTCAGAAACCTCTTCAACACCATCATCATCGTCAGACCAGATATCACCATCCCAACTTTCAGGGTCTGCATTATACAACAGTCTACGAATCTGCTTAACCGGAGCGCAAGGCTGTATTTTAGTTAACAGATGACTAACCCTTTCCAGCAATTGTTTAAGATAATTATTTTCACTCACGAGTTTATCCACTCTAACTCCTAATGCCTTTCCTGTCTCCCTTTCAAAGGCCAATGATGACTTCAATATTTCATTCTCTGATTTCAAAGCGGTATGTTCCGCATCAGAGATCAGTTTGGGAGCAGGAGTTTCCTTAGCTTCTTGCTGAGCACAAGTCAAACAAGCTCCTAACACCGCACAAATCGCACTTTTACCCTTTCTTAGACCAATCTTTCGTGAAGCCTGACACTGCTCAATGCGCTCCACCACCTTTTCCTCATCTTTCCAAAACTTTTGGGCCCATTCCTTCCCCGCCTGGGAAGGGGCACATTTGTATTTTTGCAGAAGTTTATCCATAGCAATCCTGCCGACTACGCCAATTTTACTGTCGCGTTAAAGGGGTGTAGCTGATTAACCGTCACGGGCCCGTTTGAATTCAGAGTACTGAACCAGTCGGACATTCACCAAAACTGGGGGTCCGTTCGGACATTCACCAAAAACGTAATAACCGCCTGGGGGTCCACTCAGACATTCACCAAAAACGTATTAACCACCTGGGGGTCCGTTCAGACATTCACCAACAATGCATTAACCGTCTGGGGGTCTGGTTAGATTCAGAACACTGAATTATCACGGATAATCACCCTCACCCAAGTCGCATTAATGAAAGCTATCACAATGCAATCAAGTATGGTTTATTACAGCCACAGATAATCAGGTTCTTTTGGATTGCCGGCGATAGTGACTGTCTGCAAAAGCAAGCTAATATGCATGAAATACACAGGCGTTATAGGTGTTATAGATGTTACAGATGTTATAGATGTTATAGATGTTATAGGTGTTATAGGTGTTACAGATGTTATAGATGTTATAGATGGTATAGATGTTACAGGTGTTACAGGTGTTATAGGTGTTATGGGTGCACAGCCTAGAAATAAACGCGTTGAAAGGATCAAAGACTCTATATAGAGATTTATAAGCAAATATTCAGATCTCACCCAAAGGCGTCCCAATGGGGGGGGAAGAGAGGCTCAGCCCGTCGACTGATCCCGGAAGTCAGGAGGTCCTAAGGATGCTGTATGTCCTCGGGATGGTATCTCCCCTGACGATGGTATCTTCCCTAACATCCCCTCTCTCTTGGGCCAATTTATATTATTTTCTGTCTTTTAGGTGGAGCTTGAGTGGCTCTAGTCAAGCATATCTTAGTTATGATTGGTGTAAAGTTTTCCCGTCTCCGTTTAAAGTAATAGGCTCCGAGAAATTCAGAGCGCATGCTCAGTGAGGGGTGGTCGCACCTTGGAGGCGGGTAGCTTTTGGGATGGAGGTGTGTTTTGGTATTATAATGATATTATAATGAGCAAAAAGAACACTAGGGTACAGCATTTGTCAAAACGTGACAGGTCTTTGGCTTAGGGTGGCAAAAAGTGCTGCTTTGTGCACAAGAACAATCGAGGTCCCACCTGATCACAGAGCCTAGCCGTGGTGTCTCCACTCCACTCCACGCTCCGTGGTGTTCCTTAGAGCTAGCACACCAAGTTTCCCCAGCGCGATAGTATCTAAGGTTGGGAGCCTAGGGAACGCTCAGATAATGCAGTTATGCCCTACCCTGAAAGCCTCTTCAAAGCTGTACCTTTTCCTTAAAAACGTGAATGTTAGTTTTATTTTCCTAGTTACTTCAGGCATTTACACCACAGAGCCCGGCCGGGCTCCGCTCCGCTCCCGTGCCGCGCCGCGCCGCCGCAGCGGCACAAACAAACAGCTCCAGGCGGGGCACCGGCCGCGCCCTAGGAACGCCGCGCACGCAGCGCGCTACGCACACTGCGCACACTGCGCACACTGCGCACGCCCCCGCTGAATGCGCAGGAGCCGTTGCCACAGTGCGGGGAGGGGAGGGGCGAGGCTGTGACGCATGCGCGGGGCGGCCGCTGGGGCTCCCTGACAGGGCTTTAGGAACTGAGGTTGCAAAGGGTCCCTCAGAAAGTAGCTGGGAGCAGCCCTGAAGACGCGCAGGCTGCAGAGTTTGAGACACGAGCTGTAACTTATTCTTTTGGATTGATTGATTTAATTTTGTAAGCCGTAAGGCGGTTGCCCCGCGGCTTGCTGGAGGTGTGCCCCTCTCGCTTTTCTGCAAGTTCCAGGCACTTTGGTCAAATGGAGGCCACTGGGCTGTCCCCAAATGGTGTGATATCTCTGTGGACAGGCTGCGTTAAAAATTCATCCCCTCCTCAGTCTCTAGCGTCCCACTGACATGCACAAGTTTCCTGCTGGACCTAAGCACTACCCACATCTCCACAACTCCTCCTGCCTTTATAAAAAAAAAAAAATAATAATAAAGTATCCACCTTGTTTCTGTAAGCAGCAGCCACCTGACACCCTGCCGGAGTTAACCCTCTGTTTTATTATTTGCCCTATTAATGGGGATTTCTTTACACATTGGCTTTAATTCCATAAGAAGAAACAGCATTTTTTTCCCCTCTTCTTTTTAAATGACGAGGATTACAAAGTTTGTCAACACCTGCCAGGCTGAGGATTAAAAGTCTTAGCGCTGGTGCAGAGGAGAACCTGAGAGCTGGCTCGGGAGTCACTGGAGGAAATCTTTGCTTTTCGTGATGTGAAATTGCCTTCATGCAGACCAGGTCAAGCGCCTTGACGCTGGTCAGCATCTCTGTGGAATTGGCACCGTGTTGTCCCCACTGGTTGCAGCACCAGGAGGGTAGCCCGCCCGGCAGGACAGCAGTTGACCATATTCATTGCTAACCTTACAACCAGACCACACTCAGCTTGGCTCATTACATGTTTTGATACCTTGGTGGGAACTGAGCTCAGGATTTGCCGCTGCTGGAGGCAGGAAGGCTTTAGGCTCAGCTCCTTCCCCCTACAGCTACATCCATTGGGCTTTCTGAAGCGCTCCCTACTGTTATTCTAAGCAGGAGCTTCAAAAGGAATCTCTCTTCCTCGTGCATGATTGATCCCATGCAGTAAGAAGGGGGCAAAGCTGAGGCATCCATTCCGAAATCCCAGGCCCACAGCCTTCTTTGAGAGACCTAGTAGGGGTCACGGTTCAAACAACAATAATAAACTCAGCCTCTTTAAAGAAAGCATGTCCAGCTAGGTGAAATATTTATAATGCTGACAGGCCAGGAAGTCAGCTTCAACACTAGACCGGCAATTGTCCAGGTTAATTGTCTAATTGCTAGCTCCCTCCCTGTTTTGCGCTGCTTTTCATAATGCCCTTGATGACAAACTCCATGGGTATTATTTCAATGATAGTCCACTCTGAAGACAACTCCCGAGGGAGCAGTGTGAATTTGGGCAACCCACCACTGGAGACAGGACTGCAATAATAAGAATACAGAAAAAAAAAACAAACCACCAACACCTGGAGGGTGATTGAACACTGTGACATATTGCCTACAGAGGCTTGTGAGATCTCCCTTGGAGATACTCAAAACTTGGCTGGGTATGACTTTTGCTGTTGGGGCAGCTTTGAAGGTAGACCTGCCTTGAGCAAATGTTTGGACTACCTGGCCTGTAGCAGCCCCATCCTTCTGAAATATTTCTGTGACGGAGCAGGCTTTGAACCCCGGAACCCTTGGATGCTCTTAGTGCTACGTAGTGGGGTCTGAAACACTTACACTCCTGTTAATGACACAGAGACCACCACCTTGGTGCTACTGCATGATAGCGCAGTCTTCATGATCAAGAACGTGGAAACACAGCAAAAACCATGGAGTTCGGGCCACAGGGTTACTGCGGAGCCTGGAGGAGGTGCAAACGAGGCTGCCACGTTCTGGGATATAACCACACAAGGCAGGCCATACCCCTTGGGGTCAGGGGCTGTTTCCACCCACAGTAGGGCTGCGCATACGGTCAGCGGAGCATGAAAAAACTAGAAGAACTGAATTACAATTTAAAGGAAGTATTGCTGAGAGTGGTCTCCCGAACCCATGGCACAGTCCGAAATCCCAACGGTGTTATCAGGCTAGTTATATAAACTTTTTTTTGGGGGGGAAGAGGGCTTCTCGTCATGAACACAGTAAGGACTGCATTCAGCTACTGAACTGCTACTGCACTGAATAACTACATACAATAATAACAAATAATAACAATCAAAAAGACCTTACCTAGCACTAAACTATAGGCTTGAGGTGAAAGCCGCATTACATTGAAAACAAGAGAGAAAGATGTGGTAGGAAGGTACGCATTTTAAACTCAGACAAGGTATTTTCTTTAGGAAAACCTCCTGACTGTGCCGATTCAGAAAACAGCCAGAAGAACCAAGTTGTTCATTACGAAGCAAACTGCAGTTTCTGTCTTAAACCTAATAACTAAAGTGCATACATAGGTTAGGTGTGTGTCTCCTTTAAATCAGGATAAGGAAGTATTTACATAGGCACAGGTAGAAGCATAGGGAAGAAAGGCTGCCTTGCTGCTTTTCCATCCATCTCAAACACTCATTGAAGAGAGCTGATACAAGTCTTAATAACATAGCCTTTATTGATGACACTGGAAAGATGTTTTGAAGCAACCAGTTTTCCATAAACAGGAAAGGAAATTTTGCTTGCTATGATGTAATTACATAAAATCTGTGTAAGTCACTAGTATAAAAAGGAAAAAACAAACACGTGTAGTTGGTAACACAGTACCATCAGGAATTCCTGAGCAACTGCATTTTCAATAGAAAAGGGAAAAATAAAACAGGTGTGCATGAACAGAACTCAACGGTATAAAACAATCAGGTGTATGTTATAAGGAATTCTGATGACTTGTGAACTCAGTTCTTGAGGATGACTAAAGAAATAGATCCTAGCAGGATCAAACCACATATATTTACACTCACAGTGTAAAAGTAATATTGCCAGTTAATTGAAATATGCATTTCCATTACTGTTCTAGACGTTAAAGAAGCTAAATTTAAACCTCAGGTGTTCACATTTGTAACAAAATTCCTCTTGCATCCTGAATAATTAAGGCAAAGTATGTTATCTTTTGAAAATACCTTGTATATAGTTTCTGCATAAAAATATGAAATAAAAATAAAACTATATATATATATTTAATGGAACACTGTTATGTATGGTCCAGCAGAACAAGGCACAAAAAGTGAATACAATGCAAAAGCATATATAAAAGTTAATGAGTTACTCTGAATGGAATATAGCAAAATTCAAGTAGTTCTGAGCATGCTCATTTCCTGCAGTAGGAATATAGACTTCATACAGATATTTCATGCTAAGTCCGATGTACAGATTCATCATGTAAGCACAAACGATCAGAAGCAGGTCATTTGTACAGTGACTGTATCTAGAAATAAGATACTTTTCAAACCATCTGAAACCAGGCTCCTTAATGAGACTATTTGACCTGAAATCTGGGCATGTTTGTTTTGTTTTGTTTTTCCATGAGGTGAGGTATGTTTGGTTTCTTGCCCTAGACACTTGAAGTTTTATATTCATGCTTAATCTGCACATCAATACTTTCATTAATATAAATGACACGCTGTGTCCGTAACATTGGACACATTTGCAAAGTGTGTCTTTGCCGGTATTCACAAGCATATTCTCCATCTAAAATTCCACAGAGATTACTGTGCACAGTGGCACACTTGTACCAATTCTACTGCATTATCAGGGTCTGAAACCTTTCAGGTGAGCTGATATTTAATTTAGTCTATAAGTGTGGTCTATTTATCAACAAATAAGTATACATGTACACGTACAGAGAATGGAAAATTTCAAAATATCTCAGTCTGATTGAAAGGCATGCATCATAATCTATTATCTCATTGCAGCCTAAAAGTCCCTCCCCACGAGTAAGATGTATAACATTTCCATAAAGAACAGGGAGAGCAGAAAAGTCTTCACTTCCTTCCCAAAGTTTCAGCTAGTTTCTTCAGTCTTTTCTTCAGCTCTAGAGGAAGCTTCTCATAGCAGGTTTTGCAGACAGGCTTCATATCAAATTCTCATATCAAACTAGAAGCTATTTTTAAATATGTATTTAAAATCCGAGCTCCCAACACCGGATCAAAAAGCAGGTTTTGCCTGTGAACTCCAAACTACTGGAGGTAGTTAGGCCCAACGACGCAAAACATGAATCAACGGTCTGCATTCGAAATACACTCAATTGCTACTCCCCACCCCTCCCCCACCCCCAAGTGATCTATGTAAAACTTTAAGTGAATTTCAATGAAAACAGGCCTCCGCGTTTTCGGTCCATCTTTTCAGGTATCACTGACACGCCAGAGCGGACTCACGCTTGACGCCTTGCGGACAGGGATGAAAAGCAACCTCAAAAGAAACGCTTGCAGCCTTGGCAGACCCTTCCCTCCGAAATCAACACAACAAGGAAACCAGTAACTATTCCCTCGGTGGACTGTGCTACACAGTCAGCTGTAAGCATCGCTCGAAAGTCAAAACTAAACGCGTCCGGTGGCCTTGAGCACAAGAAGAGGAGAGGAAATATTTTGTGTCGAGGCCACCGGGGAGTATCAACACTGTGGGAACGTATCAGTGCACCTGGCGGCGATGCACTTGACGCTGTCTAGCCCAAACAGTGCCCAAGTCGAACCCACAAAGTCACAGGACAGCTTTGCTGCTGCTGCTGCTGCTGCTGGGAAAGGCACCAACCAAAGGCACAGCCCCTGCACGCAGTCCCTACCGGATCACGCTTAGCTCGGGCACATTCACGCCGCTTCAAAGCAACTCCGAGCGGCAGGCCGGGATCTTTCAGGATTAGGGCCCGCTGAATCGCATCAGGCGGCTGAGCGTTTCCCAGCTAAAATGGGCACGGGTGGCGTTTGTCACCCCCGGGCCCGCTGGCTGACAGGGAGCGGAGCTGTGCGCCCCCAGCCCCCCTCGCTCGGCGCTGTCGCTTCAGCGAGCGGCTGGCCAGAAACCTCCACGGCGCCGCACGGAAAGGACACTGAAACTTGAAGGCGGCGCGGTGCTTCGTTTGTGAAGGAAAGAACCTCTCCCTCGCTCCGGCCCCGAGGAAAGCCCTGCTATAAAACCCCTCCTGTCCGTGAGGCGCCGCGGGGCAGGGGCAGGGGCAGGGGCAGGGGCAGGGGCAGGGGCAGGAGCAGCGGCAGCCCCAACCCTCCCCTCACGACGCCGGCCACCCCCCTAGCCCCCCACCCCACCCGGGACCCCACCGGGACCCCACCGGGACCCCACCGGGACCCCACCGGGACCCCCTCCGCCTCCCCCCCCGCCGGCCAAGGGAAGCGGCGAGGCCTCGCTCACCTCTCTCCGAGAAGCCGCAGAGGCCTGCACGGAGGCGACACAGCGCTCCACCTATCTTGTTTCGAGATATACAGTCCTTGTCTGGGGATTGTCCTTGCCTCCCCAATGCCTCCCCAATACCTCCTTAATCAATCCCCCCTTTTCTTTTCCCATGCAAATTCTTTTGCATCAGATACTTTCATTATTTACAGTAACAAAACAAAGCAGGCATCTAAACAACATGCACACAAATATTCCTAACACTGCTAATGTTATAGAGCAATGAACACTTGTTTCAAACACTGGAAATTGGGCAACCAGGAGGTTAACTTATTCCATATTTCACTAAAACTCCATGAAAGATCATCTTTACTGATCTCATGTAGGACCCTTGTCTGCTTCCATATTTCTTCCAGGTCGGTAGAGATCCTTCCACTCTGATCTACATACATACAACAACTTGTATTTATTACTGTACAGACTCCCCCTTGAGCGGCCAGTAACAAGTCTAGGGCCATCCGATTTTGTAATACTACCTGTGATAAACTAGATATCTCTTCTTGTTGAGCCTTTATAGCATCCAGAGTTTTGTTTTCTAACTTCTCTATAATTGCAGAAATATTAACTATCGCCTTTTCCAATTCATTCACTCCTAACCATGGGATAAACCATCGAACAAAACTATGAAAAGCAGTGTGTCTCTCTATCAATTGATTGTTAATTTTTCGTCTAATTCTCCAGATATGATTTCTCAAGTAACCTCGAGGCACTACATCATGTACTGTCATACTGGGGACTACTGCTCCAAGAGTGCAAGTTCCCTTGCAGTTCTCGGGCAAGACCTTACGAGCTGTATCATTGCATAGCCAATACCACCCTTTTCCTTCTGGAACAGGCCAGCTGGTTGAATTTGCCCAACTGCTAGTTGTACTAATATCAATTGTTTGATTACAAGATGTCTGATTTCCCACATAAGTAGTACCCGTATTTATACAATCCTGTTTTCCCATACCCTTAGGCGGGTTACACCTTTGTACACATACATAGTAAGATTCCAATGGCACGAAGCTACTAACTTCTAGTTCCAAAACTTCTTCATATTTTTGACCCCAAGATGTGTTTTCCCACAAATTAGTCCAAGGTAAGTTTGCAGGCAAGGGAATCCTGATTAACGATACACCCTTATTCCCATGCTGTGGCAGATGGGTGCATACCCAACTGTTCGTCTTATTAATCACTTGAGATACAGTTTGTATTAAGGTCAGGTGTAAGTTCTCGTCCCAAACTGCCCACCCCGAATCTGAGAACCACACCCCTGCAATCATTAGGATCTGGAAAACCATAATTTTGTTGGTCCAATTGGAGTGGTGGTCCATATCCTCACCAGGGCCTTCTTCACCCTTGAATCGTGGATCCAAGCTGCTTGCTCCTTAATCTTAATGGCGGTGTGTGTTGTCAGTAATACCTGGTATGGTCCCGTCCACTTTCCTTCCGTTTTTCCTCTAGGGGTTGTCCTGAAAAAGTCTTTATATATATAATCCCTGAGCTTAAAAGGGTGGATTGGTTGATCCAACCGTCTAGCCCAGGTCCTGAGAACAAATTTATGTACTTTATTTAATTATTTCTGAAGTTCAGTTATATATGCATATAAATATTCTAATCCTAACTGCGTTCGATCCTCTCCACTAAATAGAAATGGATACGGCCTTCCATATAAGATTTCAAAGGGACTCAAATTCCCTTTTATTCTAGGTTTAACTCAAATTCTAAGTAATGCTAAAGGGAGGGATTGAGGTCATGACAAATTAGATTCTTGTCCGATTTTAGTGTTTAATTAAATGTTTCATTTTTTCTACCTGTCCACTTGCCTGCGGTCTATAAAGAGAATGCAGTTGTCTTTAGAATATCTTTAGAATCTTACTTATCTGTTGTACCACTTGCACACAAAAATGTGAACCTCTCTCAGAAGACATTGCTACTAGAATCCCAAAGCATGGTATTATTTCATTTAACAAGACTTTAACCACTTCTTCTTGCTTTGTTTGTTCGACAGGGAAAGGCTTCAGGCCTTCCTGAAATCATGTCAGTCAGAACCAGTAAATAACAATACCCCCCTTTTCTAGGGAGTTCTGAAAAATCAATTTGCCACAGTTGCCCCGAATAATTTCCTTTACTGATTATTCCAAATTTTATTCTATTCTTGGTATTGGGGTTATTGTGTAAGCAAATGCTACATTGTTAAGTTACTTGTTTTATTGTTGTGTATAAATTTCATCCCACTAATGTCTGACTCAGGCTCTTATGCAATGTGTCAGCTCCCCGATGTGTTTTATTGTGTTCTGTAAGAAGTATGGGCCATATCAAATTAGAGGGTATTATTACACAGTTATCTTTTAAATATACTCATCTATCTGGTTTCATTTTACCTTTCAAATCTTCAATTAATTTTAAGTCTTCTTTTGTATAATTTGGCTTTTTGGTTCATATATATAGTTTGGATTTTACCGTCTGGTATTAAAGACAATGCCTTCACCTCAGTTATTTCAGCTGCCTGTTTAGCCTCCTGATCTGCCAATCGATTTCCAATTTCAAAATCAGAGTTTCCCTTTTGGTGTCCTTGACAATGCATCATAGCTACCTTTTCTGATTGTTTTACAGCCTGTAACAATTTTAAAATTTCTTCAGCATGTTTTCTTTTTGTTTTCCCTGAGCAGTCAGCAATCCACGTTCTTTCCATATCGCTCCATGAGCATGTACCACGCCGAATGCATATTTAGAGTCTGTCCAAATACTTATTTTCCTTCCTGCTGCTAGTTCCAGTGCTCGTGTAAGAGCAATTATCTCTGCTTTCTGGGTGGACGTCCCAGGGGGTAATGGTTTGGACTTGATTACCTGTTGAGTGGTTGTAATGGCGTACCCTGCCTTACGTTGTCCTTGTTTCACAAAGCTGCTCCCATCAGTATACCAAGATTCGTCAGCATCTTCTAAAGGTTCTTCCTTAAGATCGGGTCGACTAGAATACACAGTCTCTATTGTTTCTATACAATCATGAGTTATAGGTTCATCCAGAGTTCTGCTAAGGAAAGAAGCTGGATTTACGACGTTAGTGACCACAATTCCCACATCATCTTGTTCTACTAATATTGCTTGATATTTTAAAAATCTTTGTGGTGAAAGCCAATGATTTCCTTTTTGTTCCAAAACTGTTGAGACCGTATGGGAGACTAACACTGTCATTTTCTGTCCCATTGTAAACTTCCGAGCTTCTTGTATATTGATAACAACAGCTGCAACAGCTCGAAGGCATCCGGGCCATCCTTTACTTACTTCATCTAATTGTTTAGAGAAGTAAGCTACTGCTCGTTTATAGGGACCCAGTCTTTGTGCTAGTACTCCCAAAGCTATCCCTTGTCTCTCATGAGAAAACAACCAAAAGGGTTTCGAGAGATCCGGTAATCCCAAAGCTGGAGCTTGCATCAATTCTTGTTTAAGTTTTTTTAAAGGCGTTTCGTGCTTCTCCAGTCCAGACTAACTTTGACTGATTACTCTTTATCAATTCATATAGAGGCTTTACCAATCGTCCATAATTATAAATCCAAAGGCGACACCAACCTGTCATTCCTAAAAAGGTTTGTAGCTCCTTTACCGTTTGAGGTTCTGGAGTCCAGCAAATGACTTCCTTATGTTCAGTTCCTAGTTCTCATTGTCCTCCCGAAATTTCAAATCCCAGATAGGTCACACTTTGTTGAGCCAGCTGGACTTTCTGTCAAGAGACTTGATATCCATTTTAAACCCAGAAAATTAAGAAAACTTATAGTCCATTGAATACAGCTCCCTTTAGTCTCGGTAGCTATTAAGAGATCATCTACATATTGTAACAAAGCACCTTCAGTGTCCGGAGGCATCCATGTTTCGAGTTCCCTTGCTAATTGGTTTCCAAAAATAGTGGGGCTATTCTTGAATCCTTGAGGTAGTAATGTCCACGTAAGCTGCGTCTTTCTGCCTGAATTGGGATTTTCCCATTCAAAGGCAAATAGGTTTTGGCTTTCTGTGGCTAAGCCTAGGCAGAAGAAGGCGTCTTTTAAATCCAGTACGGTAAACCAGACTTGACTATTCTTTAATTTAGTCGGCAAAGTATAAGGGTTTGCCACTACTGGATGTATATCCTCAGTGATTTTACTTATGGCCCTCAAATCCTGAACTAACCTATAGCTTTTTTCATCTGCCTTTTTAATTGGCAATATGGGTGTATTGTATTCTGATTCACATTCAATCAATAATCCATACTGTAAACATTTATCAATTATCTCTTTAATTCCTTTCCTATCTTCTATCCTCAAAGGATATTACTTAACCTTAACGGGTTTCTCTCCTGGCTTTAATTTAATAATTATTAAGGTCACATTTTTTTGCTCTTCCAGGGACTTCGGTAGCCCAAACTCCTGGACATATTGATCTGTGATCTCTAAAGGTATTTCACTTTTAGGGTCAGTTTGTATGAGTGCCAAGCTTAACACATTTGTTAGTTGTTCTTCTCCTATTCTTAACTTCATTTTCCCTTTTTCAACGACAATTTCTGCTCCTAATTGCTCTAATAAATCTCTACCTAAGAGTGCCCATGAAGAGTTAGGCGTATATAAAAATCTGTGTATGCCCCATTGTTTCCCTAACTTGTACTTCAAAGGTTCACAAAAATAAGCCTTTTCGGTTACACCTTGTCCTGGTTTCAGTTAGAATAGAGTTAATTTTTTTCTTAGGATGAGAAGAGTGCTGATAACACCCCGATGTTTTAATTGTTGCAGAGCAGTGCTTATACCAAGCCAAGGACATCTCAGCTTCTTGCTCTGTCCTGCCAACAGGCAGGCTGGGGGTGCAGTAAGAGCTGGGAAGGGACAGACCCAGGACAGGTGACCCAAACTAGCCAAAGGGGTATTCCATACCATCTGACGTCATGCTAAACAATATATAGGGGCGGCTAGCCGGGGGAGGGGGCCTGACTGCTCGGGGTTAGGCTGGGCATTGGTCAGCGGGTGGTAAGCAATTGCATTGTGCATCACTTGTTTGTACATATTATTAGTAGTGGTACTATTATCATCATTGTATTATTACTATTACTATTATTATTATTACTATTATTATTATTATTATTCTTTTGTCTTATTAAACTGTCTTTATCTCAACTCACGGGCTTCACTTTCCATTTCTCTCCCCCGTCTCAGAGAGGGAGGGGGAGGGGGAGCGAACGGCTGCGTGGTGTTTAGCTGCCAGCCGGGTTAAACCACAACACACCTTTTACCCTAATATAATAATTCTGTGAAGGCATTAATGCTTGATTTAGAACTGAATACGTTGCCCCATATCAATAAGAAATTTCACTTCCATTCCTCCCCTAGCTTCATTATAATCAGTGGAGGATCCGCTAGGGTAGATTCCCCAGGTCCCCGTTATTCCTGTTGAAATCAGGGACCAATGATTACCCTAGAAAAAGGCTAGTCAATTTGTCCTCCGAAGCCAGGTCCAAACTGTTTTGTTTTATTTATTTATTTATTTATTTTCATTACATTTCAGAGTTGGTCCAAAAATTCCATAGGGGTTTCTTTTAGACCTTGTTGGAAGCATATTCTCAATTCCCAATTCATCCAGATTTTAGTATTTACTTAGCCGTTCATAATTTTAGGGATGATTAGGGTCTCAGTGGGGTTGGTCAGGGGAATTCAGTTGTCCACAGTTCCCTGAGCGGTCCCATCAGTAATCTGAGCTCGCACATGAACTCAGGTTGTTTTAAGAGTTAACTGTTTTTCTGTTTCCATAACAACTCTCTCTCGGACCCATCATGATCCATTTGCCCCGAAGGGCTAACACCCATGATTTTAAGATCTCTGCCTAGAGCAGAGGCAGAACTATTAACATTCCTACATCCTCTTTCCCTGCTCATTCAACTTCAAACACCTTTAACACTTTCAACAACCCTTTTAACACTTCCTTTATCTTTCTCCAGCCTCTACTTCTCTAATGCCAACATCAAAGGCTCAGTCAGGGGCCAACTTAATTCCGTACCTTTTCCCACCAAGATGCTGAAACAACATCAGTATACAACATTTCATCCTATTCTCCTTCTCAAAACCAACATTAACTGTAGCAAAACATTAGAGTTTAAAGTTCCATTTAGGGGCCACTTTTCTCCACATTCCAGCTTATAAAGCGGCCACCATTGATTACAATATTTTATCAATGTTTTCCTGTTCACACTTCCACCGGCAGATCCTCCAATATCCTTCCAGTGACTCAAAACACATCCTAACGCACTTTTCTTAGGAATTTCACTGCTTACTCGCCCCCCCATTTTCCAGTTTACACTTTCAGAATACACGTGTTACTTACAAAAGCGTATCACAAAAACGTATCACTCACAAAATTACAGGCACGCAATATCTTTCAGTAGCGATGTCACAAAGCTATTATTACCAGCAATATTGCTAAAATCACAATAACAATAGTCAGAGTCAAATTCCACATGCGATAAGTCAGAAAACCGAACTGTGTAACACCATAACGATATCTTTCTTATAACAATGCCACGAACCTACTATTACCACCAGAAAAATAGCCAAAATCACAGTAACAATAACCAGAGTTAAATACCATACTCCATGAGTCAGAAAACCGAAATAAACAACACAATTCCAGATGGACCTTAAAGCGAGCTCTTTCCTTAAGGTCCCCAAATATACTTATGGTGCTTACCACAAAGTATATACCAAACACTGCCTCGCAGAAGATCACCTTCCGACTTACAGACAGTTCCAGATACAGATGGACCTCAAGGTCCCCAGATATACTTGTGGTACTAACCACAAAGTATATACCAAATACTGTCCTGCAGAAGTCACCTTCCGACTTACTGGACAGTCCCAGATGACCGGTCTACCAGAAAACCAAACCAGAATAAAGAATATACTCACTTACAATGATGGGGTCCTTGTCTGCCTCCGCAGTGATCCGGTGAGTCGAGGAGTCCCTCCGGGAAATCCCGGGGGTACCCTAGGGAGTCCTGTCCCCAGCAGGTCCTGCGGTCCGGCAGAGAGGTAGTCCCATCTGGGGTGCCAGATTGATTCAAAGATCGAAGCCGAAATTCCTTTAAGTGGTATATTCTTTATTGCAGCGCTGGATGCACGGGGGATCTCTCCACCTATCGTGCATACCCAAAGCGGAAAGCAGTCTTGAATTTATACAATCAATCTCTCAATATTCTACAAGCGCCTATACATATGCATTACCTATCCCCGCCTTCCCTCGCTTCTCATGCTAATTAGCCTTTTGGCACCTTGCGCCTGCGTAGAGCCTCCCAAGAATTGTGGGCAGGGGTCTTTGGGACGTGGGCAGGGGTCTTTGGGAGGAAGACCTCGAGTCTTCCTCACAGTGTACTTTTCACCTTTGGTCAGGAATCTGCTGAATTGGCACGTTTCTTAATTGCGAGAGCTGGTTGTTGCCAATTCTTCCGTTTGTTGTATCTTTATAATGAATTCCAATGTCCAATTTTGAGATTTATAGTCCTTACATTTGTTTCTCTGTCCGTCTGCCGCTTCCTTATCATGAGTTCCAGTGTCTTGTTTCGAGATATACAGTCCATGTCTGGGGATTGTCCTTGCCTCCCCAATGCCTCCCCAATACCTCCTTAATCAGTATCCACCTTGTTTCTGTAAGCAGCAGCCACCTGACACCCTGCCGGAGTTAACCCTCTGTTTTATTATTTGCCCTATTAATGGGGATTTCTTTACACATTGGCTTTAATTCCATAAGAAGAAACAGCATTTTTTTCCCCTCTTCTTTTTAAATGACGAGGATTACAAAGTTTGTCAACACCTGCCAGGCTGAGGATTAAAAGTCTTAGCGCTGGTGCAGAGGAGAACCTGAGAGCTGGCTCGGGAGTCACTGGAGGAAATCTTTGCTTTTCGTGATGTGAAATTGCCTTCATGCAGACCAGGTCAAGCGCCTTGACGCTGGTCAGCATCTCTGTGGAACTGGCACCGTGTTGTCCCCACTGGTTGCAGCACCAGGAGGGTAGCCCGCCCGGCAGGACAGCAGTTGACCATATTCATTGCTAACCTTCCAACCAGACCACACTCAGCTTGGCTCACTACATGTTTTGATACCTTGGTGGGAACTGAGCTCAGGATTTGCCGCTGCTGGAGGCAGGAAGGCTTTAGGCTCAGCTCCTTCCCCCTACAGCTACATCCATTGGGCTTTCTGAAGCGCTCCCTACTGTTATTCTAAGCAGGAGCTTCAAAAGGAATCTCTCTTCCTCGTGCATGATTGATCCCATGCAGTAATGTCGTGGTTTAACCCGGCCGGCAGTTAAACACCACGCAGCCGTTCGCTCACCCTCCCCCCTCCCTCTCTGGGACGGGGGAGAGAAATGGAAAGTGAAGCCCGTGAGTTGAGATAAAGACAGTTTAATAAGACAGGAAAATAATAATAACAAAATAATAATAACAATAATAATACAATGGTGATAATAGGGAAATAATAATAATATGTACAAACAAGTGATGCACAATGCAATTGCTCACCACTCGCTGACCGATGCCCAGCCTCACCCCGAGCAGTCCGGCCCCCTCCCCCCGGCTAGCCACCCCTATATATTGTTTAGCATGACGTCAGATGGTATGGAATACCCCTTTGGCTAGTTTGGGTCACCTGTCCTGGGTCTGTCCCCTCCCAGCTCTTACTGCACCCCCAGCCTGCCCGTTGGCAGGACAGAGCAAAAGGCTGAGATGTCCTTGGCTTAGTATAAGCACTGCTCTGCAACAATTAAAGCATCGGGGTGTTATCAGCACTCTTCTCATCCTAAGCCAAAACACAGCATTCCACCAGCTACTAGGAAGAAAATTAATTCTGTTCTAACCGAAACCAGGACAAGTAAGAAGGGGGCAAAGCTGAGGCATCCATTCCGAAATCCCGAAAAAATTTAGAGCTTTGCTGAGAAAACAGTGTTTCTGTAATGAAAACCTTGTGAATTGTTCAACCAGAGATCAAAACGTAGTCTCCTCCTCTGAGGAAGAATGCAATCATGACTTGCCTTTCAAATAACTTTCTAGCTGCCGGTATCTGTTGAAACCGTGAGGGAAATGTTGGATGCAGTGAGTCAGGAACTCGGAGAGAATGATGAAGAGGGAAGTCTTGCCTTCAGAAACGATCTGTCACCAGCTGTAGTATCAGAAGTGAAACATTCCACTCCGTTGTCTGATAAGTTCTCTGTCTCACCGACTAAGAGCTACAAGGTACATTAGCCAGATATTATTTTAGGGAAGTGTTAGATTTGAATAAAAATTCAAAAGATTAAATGAACTTTTCTTCCACTCCCCAGTTTTCTCCTAAAACTCCCCCTCAGTGGGCAGAAGATCAGAGATCTCTACTCCAAATGGTCTGTCAGCAAGTGGAAGCTTTAAAGGTAAACAACTTTGTCGCCACGTTCAATGCAGATCAGCTCATCTTTTTGTTATAGTAAGGACTCAGTGATAAAATAGGTATTTCTGTAAGTAATTTCTGAATTTCTGAAAGTAATATTTGATACAGCCCACTGTATCAAATATTACTTTCCTTAGTGAAGTTCACTCTTTATCTATGTGATGTTTCTGTTTTCTAGGTCATATGCTGCTGAAATTGAGCCACGGCAAGGAAGACTTCCTGACAAAGGTAGTGGAATCTTTGGCAAACAAAAGTGGTTCATCTGCACTGTTTGATCATCTCTTCAAGAGTGGAGTTTCCAGAGAGAGGTCTTTCCTTGGTACAGAGGATATCGGAAATGTCAGTACGCAAGCACCAGCGCTAGCAGAACTTCATAAATATGATGTTGGTAAGAGGTGTTACTCTCTGAAACTCAGCATAAACATGACTGTCTGTACCAGAGGTTCTTCTAGAAATACTTCGTATTGCAGTAAGAGACAGATAGCAACACTGAACAGCTAGTATGGCCCTAATCACTCCAAAAGAGGAGTGAATATGTAAGGAGTTTCAATTTATGCTGTAACATGTTGCTGAGAAGCAGTATTGTTATGCTTGGTTCTTAAGAATCTGTCACATACTTCCCTACTTCTATCCTTTCTGTGTTCTCTAGTCTGTTCTGATCCGTTTTCATTTGCTGCTGCCTGTTTAGCTCTTTGTGTTTGGACATCGGTAAGCGTCAATGGGAAGGCAGGTCTGTCTTCCTATGTGACCTATGAATACAGGCTTATGAGCACACAAAAAAAGTAACTTTAGGAGGAGTTGCAAACTAGTAAAAACTTCTCCTTTTTGGAACTTGACTTGATGATGAAGTCTGGCTTTGAATTTTGGTGTAATAAGGTTAGAGTACTAGTAGTTTTTTACCTGGCTGATAATTTTTAGAAACTTTTAGGCTGTTAAATCTGTTGTGCATACTACCTAACTCTCTTAGGTAATTTTAGACAATAAGGCTTACAGTCCTTTATCTTAAATAACTAAAAGCTTATACTACCACAACCTCTCATAAGCAGTTTATTTATGGTATTTTTTGTTATGTGTTTTAAAACAACGAAAGTCTGTGTGTATTGCATGCAGCCTCTGCAGATCTTCCCTGATAAGGAAATAAGTGCAAAAACATAATTGCCAAAAAAAAGTCTGGCTTTAAGTTAGAAACTGTGTTCAAGTTATTTTAACTTTGCTGAAGACAGAGATTTCACGAGCATTACAGAACTAGAAAAACTGCAGTACTCCGGTTTAATACATTAGTTTAATCTGCTGCCTCGAAATGAAGAGGCTAAAATTTAAAATCCTTATGCATTTCAGTGGAAATGTTATCTCCATAATACACTTAGCTTGTGCACTCCATGAAGTGGATGCTGCTTCTTCAGAAGATATTTATATAATATAAATAGATGCTGAAATCACTTTGTGCTATGTCTTATTTTTAAAATGCTTATTTCCAGCTTAGATGGAGGCAAAAAGATGGGAAGAGACTGCTAGGAAGCTCCTTCAGTGTGATATATATACTAAAACTCTACTTTTCATTTAACGAAATCTGGCTTCGATCAGATACAAGTCTTCCCAACTAGGATGCAGGTATTAACTTCCTACAACTTTGTTTTTGCATAGGTGCCGTTCGAATGCACAATGGTAGTCTCCAGCACCTCGTGTGGCTTTGTTTGCAGTGGATCTTGATGTCAGCATTCCCCCCAGTGCGCAGATGGCTAAAACAAATTTTTCACTTGCCCCAAGAAACATCAAGACTAGAGACAGATGCTCCTGTATCCATTTGCCTGTTAGATCTTGCAGTAAGTAAATTTTCCCAGTTCTTAGATGTACTATGCAGTTTAAGAGTTTTTATTATCTAATACCTTTTATTTGTTTATCTTTTAATTTTACAAAAATAGGTATTTCTGCTTGGAGTGGTATTCACTAGCAACTTACAATTGCAAGAGAAGTTTAACGCTCTCTGCAGTGCACATCAGCCTCAGTTCTTACTGTTGCCAGTGTGCAAACAGCTCTATACTGAAAAGCAAAGAGCCTGGTGGGATGCTGTTCGGACTCAGTGATCCTAGCATGAACTAATGCTTGCTTGCTAGGCCACCACGTAACTCAGTGACAATATCTTCGGTAAACATCTACCTAAAATGAGTGCAAAATGAGTGCACTTGTTGCCTAAAAACCCCGATTTGGGACTCAGTCAGGGGTATGGAGGCAAACCTTCCAAGGACTGTGTGTGCAGAAAGTTCTTTTCTCATCAGCTTGGGTATCATCCAGTTGGTTCTGGGATTTTTGTTTCTGGCTTTAGGAAACACTCCCAGCATATTGTATAGCATAAACAGATCTTGGGTTATTCCAGCAGCCACCTCTTGATTTTTTTTTCAGAGCTTGAACACGATTGTAATTAGTGTAGGTATTGCTCCTTATGCTTTCTTCTACAAATGCCTGTATATGCAGTTACATTCTCTTAATTGAAACACTGTCTTAATAGAATGAGATGCAAAAAATGCAACGCAATAATTCCAACTGGAATGTATCATCTCATCGCTGGCCTGGTGAAAGCTATGGAGCAGACTCTAGGTCAGAGAGCTATCAGAGAGCACAAAATCTTCATGAAGCTCCGTTAACAGGTAAGTTGTTGCTGATTTTTTAATTAATTTACTCTTTATTCAACTTCTCAGGACGATGAAGTTACCAGCTCTACCGATTTAGTCCCTGCCATTAAAGAAGTACCAGCTCCATCAGCTGATGTGAAGCGAGATTCCACCACAGGCAACGTTCATATAGGGCAGAGTTTACCAGCAGATGATGAGAAACCTGTAAACCTGGCAAATAAAAAAGAAAGTGAATCTTTCGTTTTTAAGAGCTGGGATCTCTCTCTAGAGAAAGGGTAATTGACAAGGTAATCGGGAGACGAGCACAGGCCCTCAGGCTCTGGAGACGACTCCTGGCAGCTGTGAGAGAAAGATATCCCCATAAGGAAGATATTGTATAATCACGTAGGCAAGTGGACCACTATGGATAAAGGTCTCCAGCATCTGCGGGAATTAGCTGTGCGGGAGATGATGTATAGTGATTCGGACAATGCCCAGACACATCAAGACCCCGATGAAGTCCAGTGCACAACATCCATGTGGCGTAAATTTGTGCGGAGTGCACCACCAGCACATGCCAGTACCCTGGCAGTAATTAACTGGGATGAGGGGATGGGACCAAGAATGTATGATCTGTCTGTCCTGCCAGCTTCAAAAATATGAAGACAATCTCTCTGCTCCGCTACAGTCCTGTGTCTCAGCTGTGGAGAAACTGTCTAAAGGACTTGACCAGCTCGTGGAACAAGTATATTCCCCCTCATTTAGACAGAGTGATACTTCAGCCACTAAGAATCAGCATTTGCCTGCTCAAGAGAGAGAGTACCCAAGACGTACACCACGTGGCACCTTGTGGTTTTATCTGTGTGACCATGGGGAAGATATGAGGAAATGGGATGGTGTACCTACTTCAACCCTAGCTGCTCAGGTACGTGAACTGAAAGGAAATACAGCAGCAAGAAGAGGGGCTCCTAAGAGAAATGCTGCTCCGGTTTCTATTGGGCAGTACCCCAGAGGCAGTAGAAGAGCTGATGTTATTCTTGACCCTGATGAAGGGACCTCTGCCTCTCATTTGCAAGAATTAAGTGGCAGACGCTCCAGCCAGGACTAGAGGGGCCCTGCCTCTGGCCAGGTAGAGGAGAGGGATAACCGGATTTATTGGACTGTGTGGATCCGATGGCCTGGCACATCAGAACCACAAGAATACCAAGCTCTAGTGGACACTGGCGCACAATGTACCTTAATGCCATCAGGCTAGCAAGGGACAGAACTCACCTGTATCTCTGGAGTGACAGGGGGATCCCAACAACTATCTGTACTGGAAGCTGAAGTGAGTCTAACTGGGAATGAGTGGCAAAAGCATCCCATTGTGACTGGCCCAGAGGCTCCATGTATCCTTGGCATAGACTATCTCAAGAGAGGGTACTTCAAGGATCCAAAAGGATACCGGTGGGCTTTTGGCATAGCTGCTTTGAGCACAGAGAAGATTAGGCAGCTGTCTACCTTGCCTGGCCTTTCAGAAGACCCTTCTGTTGTAGGATTGCTGAAGGTTGAAAAACAACAGGTACCAATTGCTACTACAACGGTGCACCGACGGCAATATCGCACCAACCGAGACTCCCTGATTCCCATCCATGAGTTGATTCACCGACTGGAGAGTCAGGGAGTAATCAGCAAGACTCGCTCACCCTTTAATAGTCCTATATGGCCAGTACGAAAATCTAATGGCGAGTGGAGGCTAACAGTGGACTACCGCGGCCTGAATGAAGTCACGCCACCACTGAGTGCTGCAGTGCTGGACATGCTAGAACTTCAGTACGAACTAGAGTCAAAGGCAGCCAAGTGGTATGCCACAATTGATATTGCTAATGCATTTTTCTCCATCCCTTTGGCAGCAGCATGCAGGCCGCAGTTTGCTTTCACTTGGAGGGGCATCCAATACACCTGGAATCGGCTGCCCCAGGGGTGGAAACACAGCCCTACCATTTGCCATGGACTGATCCAGTCTGCACTGGAGCAAGGGGGAGCCCCTGAGCACCTTCAGTACATTGACGACATCCTCGTGTGGGGCAACACAGCAGAAGAAGTTTTCGAGAAAGGGAAGAAAATAATCCAAATTCTCCTGAAAGCTGGTTTTGCCATTAAACAGAGCAAGGTCAAGGGGCCTGCACAGGAAATCCAGTTCTTGGGGGTAAAATGGCAGGATGGACGTCGCCATATTCCAATGGATGTGATCAATAAAATAACAGCAATGTCTCCGCCAACTAGCAAAAAAGAAACGCAAGCTTTCCTAGGCCTCGTGGGATTCTGGAGAATGCATGTGCCAGGCTATAGTCAGCTTGTGAGTCCTCTGTATCGAGTGACTCGAAAGAGAAACTATTTCGAGTGGGGCCCTGAGCAACAACAGGCATTTGAACAAATCAAACAAGAAATAGCTCGTGCAGTAGCCCTTGGGCCTGTCCGTACTGGACCAGCTGTGCAAAATATACTGTACACTGCAGCTGGGGAGCATGGCCTCACCTGGAGCCTTTGGCAGAAAACCCCAGAAGAAACTCGAGGCCGACCTCTGGGCTTCTAGAGTCGGGGCTATCGAGGATCAGAAGCCAATTACACCCCAACTGAAAAAGAAATACTCACAGCATATGAGGGTGTTCGAGCTGCTTCAGAATTTGTGGGTACAGAGGCACAGCTCCTCTTGGCACCGCGGTTACCTGTGTTCCATTGGATGTTCAAAGAGAAAATTCCCACTACACACCATGCAACTGATGCTACATGGAGTAAGTGGATAGCGCTAATTACACAGCGGGCTCGAATGGGAAAACCCAATCGCCCAGGAATCCTGGAAGAGATTATGGACTGGCCGGAAGGCAGAGATTTCGGAGTACCAACAGAAGAGGTAACCCGTGCTGAAGAGGCACCACCATACAATGAGTTGCCAGAAGACAGAAAGCGGTATGCGTTGTTTACTGACGGATCCTGCCGTGTGATAGGGAGTCATCGGAAATGGAAAGCTGCTGTGTGGAATCCCATACGACGAGTTGTGGAGGCCATGGAAGGGGAAGGTGAGTCGAGTCAGTATGCAGAAGTAAAAGCCATACAACTAGCCCTAGATATCGCCGAAAGAGAAAATTGGCCAGTATTGTATCTTTATACTGAGTCATGGATGGTGGCAAATGCTCTGTGGGGGTGGCTGCAGCAATGGAAAGAGAGCAACTGGCAGCGCAGAGGTAAACCTATCTGGGCTGCTACCCTGTGGCAAGATATTGCTGCCCGGGTAGGAAACCTGGATGTTAAAGTACGTCATGTAGATGCCCACATGCCCAAGAGTCGCGCTACTGTAGAACATCGGAACAACGAAGAAGTGGATCGAGCTTCGAAAATTGAAGTGGCTCAGGTGGACCTAGACTGGGAACGTAAGGGTGAGCTGTTTGTAGCTCGATGGGCCCATGAAACATCAGGACATCTGGGGAGGGATGCCACTTAGAGATGGGCTCGTGATCGAGGGGTGGACTTGACCATTGAAGCCATCACACAGGTTACCCATGAGTGTGAGACCTGTGCTGCAATCAAGAAAGCCATGAAGGTAAAATCTCCCTGGAACAGGGGGAGATGGCTAGGGTTTCAATATGGTGAGGCCTGGCAAATTGACTATATTGAACCACTTCCAAAAACCCGCCAAGGCAAACGGTACATACTCACCATGGTAGAAGCAACTACTGGGTGGCTGGAAACATACCCTGTAAACCATGCCACGGCCCGAAACACTATCTTGGGCCTGGAAAGACAAGTATTGTGGCGTCATGGTACACCAGAGAGAATTGAGTCTGACAATGGGAGTCATTTCCAAAACAATCTTGTTACCTCCTGGGCAAACAGGCATGGTATTGAGTGGGTGTACCATATCCCTTATCACCCACAAGCCTCTGGGAAGGTTGAGAGGTACAATGGACTGTTAAAGACTATGTTACGAGCATTAGGTGCTGGGACGTGGAAACAATGGGACACAAATCTACCAGAAGCCACTTGGCTAGTTAACAATAGGGGGTCTGACAGCCGTGCTGGTCCTGCCGAAACAAAACCCCTACACACTGTGAAAGGAGCTAAAGTTCCCGTAGTGCATGTAGGAAGGTGGATGGGGAAGGCAGTGGGGGTTGCTCCTGCCTCGGGAAAAGGCAAACCCACTCGTGGGATTGTCTTCGCCCAAGGACCAGGGTATACCTGGTGGGTCATGCAAAAGAATGGGGATATCAAGTGTGTGCCTCAAGGAGATTTGACACTGAGAGAAAACTAATCTGTAATCTAAGTTATATGTTGTAGGAAGATGCTGTAGGATCAACGACAGGTCAACGTTGCAAGGAGCCGGGCAGTGCAACAAGGACTTGAGCTAAGCTGGTGCTGGCGTCCAGACATCCAACTCCACCTGCCTTGAGTGGCCACTTTGGCAGATGAAGACCTAATCATCAACAGTTCTTATGAACATTTTCCAGGAAAGACCTATGGAATGAGAAGATTCGCCTGCCTATTATTCCTGTCCTGTTAAAGGACCAGGAATAATGATGAGAATGCTTGTATGCTAAAATATGGGGATCTGAGTGTGACACAAATGTTATGGAATAAGGGGTGGAGGTTGTACTGGGTCTGGCTGGAATGTTAACTTTCCCGGCAGCAGCCCATACAGTGCCGTACTCTGTACTCGTAGCTGGAACAGCAGTGTTATCACACCAGTGTCGTGTCTACTGCTGAGCAGCAGTGGCACAGCATTGGGCCTTACTCTAACTCTCCTAGGGGGCGGGCAAAAAGTGAGGAGAAAAACATCACTAGGGCAGCTGACCTAAACCAATCAAAGGGATATTCCATATCACGTCACACTCAGCAATAAAAGGTGGAAACAGGAAGAAGAGGGGAGGGGTGGGCTCTCCTTGGGAAAACGTCGGTCCTCCTCTTGAACACCGGCTGCGTGCGCTGAGGCCTTGCTTCAAGGACGTGGTCAATCATGGCTCATTTGTGGGAAGCAGAGAGTAATTTCTTTCCTCTGCGCTTCCACATAGCCTTCATTTATTTTATTTGTTTGTTTTCCTCCCTTCTTTTTATTTTTCCCTTTTCCCCTCCCTTTTCCCCTTTCCCTTTTTATTTCCCCTTAGTTAAATTGTTTAGTTCATAATAATCTTTATTTAATTATTATTTCCCTTTAATTAAATTATCCTTATCTCAACCCGTGAGTTGTTCTTTGCTTTACTTCTCCCCCTCCTCATCTAAAGGAGGGGGGGGTGAGAGAGCAGTTGTGGGGTTTAGCTGCCCAGCACGGTAAAACCACCACACCTATTCGTGAATGAGGGAAATACCAGTACGATTCTACATGATACAAAGTAACTTACAGAATACAGAGGGTTTGGTCAACAAATTTATTGAAAACACTAAAACAAATAAACACTTTTTCAAGAACAAAAGAGAGTTGGCATACCTCACCCAGAACAACAATTTGATTGAAAGATACTGCTAGGCATTTATGCCACTCCCAAATTATGTAGAATTGCTTTGGCGTTTATGGTGACAAGAAAGCCTTGTGGATGTTCTATTCCTTGCAGTCCTTCAATGGTTTGGCGAAGCGCAAGTAATTCAAACATATTCTTATTGCTTCTGCAAAAGATTTAACATAGAATAAGTGACATAAGATAATTAACAAGTTTCAACTTTACAGTAAAGATTTTACAGATTTATTATCTTTCAGTGAAAAAAAACATATTGGGAGCTTCACATAACTCTGTCTCTAAGCAGAAAGTTATCAATGCATGCTAAGAAAAATCTTGACAAAAGTCATCAAGAACTATGCTTTCTCTTGACTAAATGGTATTTACATGTAGTACAGTGGAAGATCAAGGAAAACCTGTAAAAGGATTTCCCCAGTGAGAAGCAAGATTTCAGAAACAGGATGTGTACAGAAAATCCACAATAACATCGAGGCAAATACAGTAATGAACTACTACAAAACCAAGGATAAAAAAATTAAAGAATATTTCAAGGTTCATTTCTTAAGATTTATGGCACCACCTGTGAGGTTGTCTTTTAATTAAACAAATTAAAAAATCTGGATTTCTGAGTACACTTTTAGTTTATTTCCGATGAAAAATATGATTTAAATTAGAGTATTTTACAGGAAGTTTTTTTTTTTTTTTTCCCCCAGAGTTCAATTTTGTTCCTAAGAAAAATCAAACAAAACCCTCAGTTTTGTAAATAACTAACTCTAATGTAAGCAACAGTTTAGTGTAAATACCTGCTTTTATAAATGAAACAATCCCATTAAATAATGCACATCAACGGAACTCAGCAGCATTCTACCACTGACATGCTGAAGGTCTTTGTTATAATAAATTAGTAACCAGTAAGCAACAGAAACCTATTCTGTAAAGGTTAACATTCCCCCAAAGTCTTAAATGGCTCAAGACTTTAAACCGTGTGTTGTTTTTTTGTTTGTTTTGTTTGTTTGTTTTGATAGAGATGAAAATTGACAAAACTGAAATTTAAGTCACATACAAAACAATTTTCAGAGGACATTTTTACCAAGTAACTCAGTAAAACCGAAGGTCAGGGGGAAGAAAAGAAGGGTTTTCTTCTAAGCATTCTCGTCATCTAAATAAATGAGGAATATATGTTCTTTAGGCTAGTTATTTTTTAGTTCATATTCTGAACTACACAGATATATAGGCAAATTGAGAGATTCATCTTACATATCTGTGACAAACATTTTAAACATAATTGCTAACAATGAAAGTCCAGCATTATTTGTATTGGAGCAAATGAACATCAAAACAGAGATGCGCTTTTAAAAAAAGAGAAAGGTCCCCAAGTTCAGTGATCTAATGGCAATTAACAGAAAAACGGTAGTAAAGGATTACTTTATTTCGGAGACTTTCTGTAATATAAAACAAATCCTTTCCAAAATCGAAATGTCTAGCTCGCGATTCTGAAGCAATGCAGCCAAAGTATGGAAAAAGCGTTCATTACTGCAGTCTTCCAGGAAAATCTTTAAGTAAACTGTAAAAGAAAATAGTTAAAAAGTTTAATCACAGCACTTGGCTCATGGAAAACTAAATCATTGATTTATAGCTTTTGAGGGTTTTATATGCGCCTCATGCTGTGCAACCATGAGAACAATGTACTAACTGGGTATATTCTAGGCATGTGATGCAAAAATCAGGTAAAACCGCGAACAAAACTCACCCAAGTTCCTAAGAATTCTGATATTACCAGCACTTGTGGTATTAAAACAAGGCCTATTCCCTTGAGAACAAAGGAAAACAGGACACTGAGCAATTTTAAACTCAGATAAAAAAATCTCATCTTCAACATGTTTATTCAATGCTCCTTTTCTTATGATGACATGAGGAGAACACTAAGCTATGCTAAAAAAACTGACAAGGAAATATTTTAAGCTGCTGCAAAATGACGTACGGAAATAGTACATGTAGACACTGATGACTAGACAGCTTTTCATTATCAAAACTGTCACCGTACCATTTCAAGACAGGCAGAATCGTAATTGAGAGGTCAGAGTTGGATAAGAACACCTGAATATCAAAACAATTCCTGTAAAATGCTGGATAATTTTTAAACATGGCCATATAGTATAATCTTTTCTATTTATCCTGCTCCCCAAAACTTAGTCAATTCAGAATAAAGTAAAATCTGTTCCCTTGTGTTATTTCACTCTTGATTCTAATAGTACAGGCTGATTTAGAGCAACACCATAAAGAACATAAGTACCGATTTAATAGGTCACAGAACTGAACACATTTGTTAGGAATCCAACAAAACAAGTCACTATTCACTGCACTCTGCCCTTAGCGTATAAACACACTTGGTATGCCCCAGGATATAGTTACTTCGAATATGCCATTAAATTAATAGTTATTGTAATATTATTCTACTTTTACTGTAGAAGAAGGAGGTCCTACAATTTATTCCTATAAATATCCTTAAATATCTAAAAATGCCTTAAATTCCTTTTTGTAGGTGTAAACAAATACCATATTCTGCTTACTTGGCCATTTCTTTGCTGGCTTGTTCTTACTGGTCTCAATAATACTGTATTATTTTATTATTAAAAATACCGGTCTTAAGGTATCTTAAAAAAACTTTATTAATATATATACACACACGTATACATACAGATACACTGTAAAATGTTTTAACTGTGAGGTTTATAAAACAATATAAAAAATACGCTGAGGGAATTTTACCATAAAGCAGAAGAGCCAAAGTGGAAATAATACCTCAAGTTTCACAAAGTTCAATCACATGAAAGCAAACTGATAAAGACATGCATTTAAAGAGATTTTTCCTACATTGTTTATCTATTCATTTTATATATTCATTTCAAATAAGCTTTTGCAGAATAGATTTTAAATCATAACAAATGTACAAAATGGTTTAGGGTTAGGGTTAGGGTTAGGGTTAGGTTTAGGTTTAGGTTTAGGGTTAGGGTTAGGGTTAGGTTTAGGTTTAGGTTTAGGGTTAGGGTTAGGGTTAGGGTTAGGGTTAGGGTTAGGGTTTGGGTTAGTGTTAGGGTTAGTGGTTAGGGTTAGGGTTAGGGTTAGGGTTAGTGGTTAGGGTTAGGGTTAGGGTTAGGGTTAGGGTTAGGGTTAGGGTTAGGGTTAGGGTTTATTGGTTTAGGGTTAGGGTTAGGGTTAGGGTTAGGGTTAGGGTTAGGGTTAGGGTTAGGGTTAGGGTTAGGGTTGGGTTAGGGTTAGGGTTAGGGTTAGGGTTAGGGTTAGGGTTAGGGTTAGGGTTAGGGTTAGGGTTAGGGTTGGGTTAGGGTTAGGGTTAGGGTTAGGGTTAGGGTTAGGGTTAGGGTTAGGGTTAGGGTTAGGGTTAGGGATAGATCCGTTAGGGATAGATCCGTTAGGGTTAGGGTTAGGGTTAGGGTTAGGGTTAAGGTTAGGGTTAGGGTTAGGGTTAGGGTTAGGCTTAGGGTTAGGGTTAGGGTTAGATCCGTTAGGGATAGATCCGTTAGGGTTAGGGTTAGGGTTAGGGTTAGGGTTAGGGTTAGGGTTAGGGTTAGGGTTAGGGTTAGGGTTAGGGTTAGGGTTAGGGTTAGGGTTAGGGTTAGGGTTAGGGTTAGGGTTAGGGTTAGGGTTAGGGTTAGGGTCAGAGTCAGGGTA